>NC_080748.1:9293846-9596538 GCF_020826845.1 Diceros bicornis minor | reverse complement strand
TCTAATGAGTTCTACCCACCATAAGTGCCACTTAGATGATTTTTTTAGAAATACCAAACTTTTTCAAAAATTATTTTGGTACCCGTGATTTGATGACACTCAAGACAACGCTAAGGCTGTTGGCTCATCCACCCGTTTCCTTCACTACAAGGAATGAAGTAAGAGATTAGGGACTTTGGCTGATTAATTACTGTATCTCTGAAGCCTAGAATAGCACTCACATATAAATAGGTGCTCAATTTGTTTAACTAATGAATAAAAGGGAAATCTAGCTGTCTTCAAATATTTTAAGAACTTTATGTGGTAGGTGTGTAGGTGGGGATACCAGCTTGTGTTTTCTCCTATGCTTCTTAAGACAAAGACCTACATATGGAAACCACTGGGACTGAACATGAATTTCCTGACATTTAGAGTTGGTCAACATTACCCTTGGCAGCCTTGTAAAATAGTGACAACTCCATCAGTGGAAATACTCAGAGGAGCATCTGTCAGGGAATTCCTTCTGTTAGAAAGGAGTTGGAAGAGATGACTGTGGTAGGCAGAATAACGCTGCTCCAAAGATATCCATGTCCTAATCGCTAGAATCTGTGAATGTTACCTTACATGACAAAAGGGACTATGTACATGTGATTAAGATAAAGACTTTAAAATGGGGACGTTATTCTGGATTATTGGGAGGAGGGGCAATCTAATCACATGTGTCCTTAAAATCAGAGAACCTTTCCCAGCTGAGGTCAGAGTCAGAGGATGATGTGAAGAAGGGTCAGAGAGGTAAAACACTGCTGGCTTTGAAGGAGGAGGAAGGGGGACACAAACCGAGGAATACGATTAACCTCTAAAAGGTTGAAAAGGTAAGAAGAGATTCCCTCCCACAGCCTCCAGAAAGGAACACAGACCTGCTATCACTTTGATTTTTTTGACTTGTGTTGGAATTCTAATGTACAGAATTGTAAGATAATAAATTGTGTGTGTTCAACCCCTCAAGTTTGTTGGAAAACTAATACAATGACCTTTAAGGTTATTTTCCAGATCTCAGATTCCATAATGCTAAATTATTACAGGAGGGAGTGGATTAGAACCAGGAAAACAATTCCAAAGGGAGGGTTATTAAGCGCAGAGGTGGTTTATCAAGCCGATTGAGAAATCCCTATCTCCAAGAAGCTTCAAGATGGGAACAGATGAATGTGACCTGTCTGGAACTCACGCTCAAGTTCCATCACTCAAGAGTCCTGGGGATGACCTAAATGAATTCCTACTCCCTGGAGTCTATAAAAGGAGCCCAGAAGTGAAAACAGGCAGGATTTCTATACGATTGGGCAGAGTGCCCTTAAATGGAAACAATTTCCCTTCTGAAAGCTTTGGGGTTTTAGGTGAAAACGTCCAAATTGAAGCAATTTAAAACCTCCACTTCCTATTTGGCATGAGATATAAAATTTTGCGTGAACATACAGATACATAAACAACGTAGCCATTCATATTATTCCCAAACTGAGCCTGTCATTTGATTTTGAGTGATGGAGCAAGGCTGCATATTTCCACCCAAGGGTCTATTACAACAGGAACCATTTTGATTACATCTTAAATTTAAGAAAATTCCCTTCTACCTCAGGGGAGTGCAGGTCTTTGAGTCTGCCAATCAGTTTTCACACAACTGGAACCCTCTCCAGGGATCTGTTCTGACTTGCCCAACTAAGGCCCCCACAGAGAGGGAGAGAATAGTTGCAGATTTCACTCAAAACTCCCCCTGGTCTGCACTTCTGTGTGTCACCTGCCTCTGGTTTCAAGGAAGTCAGCAGGCGTGTCTTAAGCAGTGACTGGAAGGTCCTGCTCTTTTTCGGTTACATTTTGGAAAGTAAAATGTAAATTCAGTTGGACTGTTGATAATTCCAGGAGTAGCTACTCAGCCGTATGTGGTATGAGGGCTCTCTCTGAAAGCGATCAGGAGCATTTGACTACAGATTTGCTCAAGAGTCAGCTTCCCTTGCTACGTGGCACAATTAAGTTCTTGTCTACGTTGGTTTATAGGGAGGTGGAGAGGGAGTGGATGTGCAGGGTTGCTAATGGCATAATCGCCTCCCTTGCACCATCAGCATTTCTCATCTGTCCTCGTGTGCTAACCAGTTCACTCATGTAGACTCTAGTTTCACATCAGCGACGATGATGCCACTTCATCTCGGAGCTGCTCCATCTATGCTGGAAGTCCCTGTCAGCCAGGAGACACCATTATGACCGGCTGGATGGTGGCCTGCAAATGACCAGCTACGCTCCCTAGAATTCCTAGCCCTCGGATTAACCCTGTTTCATCCAGAGGAAATTCAAGTCGAGACCTATAGAGTCTTGTTTTAGGTCACCTGCCAACTTCTAGTCCTATTTTTTGATCCCTAGTCCAGTCCCTAGCACTGTTGTCCATGCTGGTTTCAAACAGGGCTGAGGCTAAACATTTCAGAGAGCGAGCTAGCATCTTGGTTGAGAGAACAGCCTGTGGCGTCCAAGAGATCTGGGTTTGAATCCTAACTTCCGTTTATTGGCAATGTGACCTTGGTAAATTACTTAACCATGAATTTACCCACCAAGTCAGTGAACAAACTTCCAGAATTTAGCCTAAACCCTGGGAACGGAAACCCAAGAAGTACTGGGGTAATCTTTATTTTTTAACCAGTCCATCAGATGGGGACAGGGAAGGGTGGATTGTATGTGGCTCAGAAGAGTTAGAAATTAACTGAGATCCGGAAAATTAAGAGGCGTGATATTTCTTACACACCAGGGCTGACACTCTTACCAGCTACACCGGACACCCGGACAACTTTCGTGTTCCGCGATCCCCAAAGCTATCGGCCTTGCCTGACCACCAAACGTGCAGCTCTTCTTCGGCCGGCTTAATTTTCTAGGCCTTTTCCCTTCCTGTTCGTCTCCTGCCAGGTCGCCAGTCCGAAGGCTGGGATCCCCTGCGCTGCAGCCAGGGCCAGAGGCGCCCGCGGCGGCGGGACAAGCTGCCCCCAGGCCGGTGCCCAGCGGACTGCAGACACAGAGGGCGCGAGCACAGCCCCGGCCCCGGATCTCAGGCCAGGCAACGCTCTCGAGGAGTCCCTGCACTGAGGCCGCGGGTCCGCCCGCGGGCAGGTGAGAGGCAAGGGCGCGGGGGCAGACACCTGACGCTTCCGTGCTGTCCCCGCGGTCAGCACTCTAGCGACCCGGGCTGTGCCTTCAGCACCTCCGCAGACGGACTTTCGGTGGACCGAGGCGCCGCGACAGACGAGCGGGCGACGGTGGCCGAGGAGGCCCAACCCTAACGTTCGGCCGGGTCAGGGTCCGCACAGACGGGTGTGCGCGTGCGCGAGTCCGTGCGGGCGCGCCCACGAGTCTGTGTGTGCGCGCGCGCGCGCCCTGAGACTTGGCTCAAACAGCGGCGGAGCTGTCCACAGGCCAGGCGATGGGTGCGGAGTCCCGGAGGCTGCAGAGCAGGGTGACGCCACCTGCCGGGCCCAGGTAGCACGCGACGTCCCTGAGCACACCCAACTCTCCAGCTCTGCGCCCGAACTGGCGCACCGCGGCCGCCTGCGACCGCCCTGTGGAGACAAACGGACCATGCGCTCAGCTCACCATCTGGATTTTTAATTGTTCAAAGCTGCACGCGCTCTGGCGTTGCAAACGCAGCGCTCCAGATCTGTCAGATTTCCCGACATTTCCAGAAATGTCTTGATTATTTTTTTTCTTTTTTTGCTCTGTTTTGAAATCTTCCTCTGCAGTGTGTACGTTATGACCCTCTGACACGTTTTAGACAAGCTACGGCAATAAAAAATTGAAATGGGAGCTTCGGTAAATGACTTGAATTTTTACCCTTAATTAAAACCTGCGACTGGCTCCCTCATTGCATTTTTGGATAAAATCTAAAATCCACGTGGTCTCCAGCCTCTGCGTGATCTGTCCCCAGAGGCCCAGTCTAAACCCACCCAGCTTCACTGGCTCCCTCCTCACAGTTTCCAGTCACATGGACCTTTTCCAGTTCTTAAAGGAGACAAGCTTTTCCTGCCTCAGCTGAGACTTTTGCACTGTTTCCTATGACTGAAAGATTCCTCCTCTTCCTCTTTCTGCCTACCTCATTCTCATCCTTTAGATTTCAGCTTAAATGTCACTTCCTGGGAAGGGCCTTCACTGATCTCTGAAAACTTTATTTTCCTTGACACTTAACATAATGTATCATTTAAAAAAATGTATCTTGTGTATTTGTTCAACGCCTATGTTTACTAGAGTGTAAATTTAGTGAGGGCAGAACCATGTCTCTTTTGCTGTATTTTCGGAACCTAGCAGGAGCTGGGACATAGTGGATATTCTTTATATATTATTGAATGTAGGAAGGAACTTTCAAAGATTTGATTATAGACCTTTGATTTGGGGAAGGTGCAAGGTTCGCAGTTTTCGGTAGAGGAGACAAGTTTAGAATCTTGGCCTCTCAATATTTTTGATGGTACATTACTTTCAGTGACAGCTCTTTTTTATTCATTTTTTTTAGTGTGCACTCCAAATATGTGTATATTTATTTACAAATTATAAAAATAATGCATGCTCACATATGTTTATATATTATTATAAAGCACACCAAAGAGAAGATTTAAAAAGCTAAGATAAAAATAATAGCTACAAATAAAAGTTCTAAACTGTTTTTCCTGCACTGCACTTTGGAGCACACTATGTAGGTAACTTGTGAAAAGAGGGCTGCCCTCTCCTGGTAGAGGGCAGCTAAAGACGTTTGCTTTGGATTGCCTGCATTCTGCAGGATTCCGCAGGTTTACTGTTTTGTGGCTTATGTGGTTGGGTCCTCGTAGCATACACAGGTCTACATTATTTTCATTTTCGGAAAATGTTAGGCCAGGCATTGTTTTAAGCCAGAACATCTTTAAAAGACAGAGATACTCGTATTGTGCAGTCATAACGGATCAGGAAACATTGAAATATCTGCACATATAAGTATCTCAAAACTGAGTGTCCATCTTTGTAACTTCATGGTCAGTACTCAATAAACAGAAAATTGTTAATCTGTTCTCATGTTTCAAGTCTTACAAATTTTTCCCCTTTGAAGACAACTGAATTATATTATTGTAGTTTTGATGGTGGGATAGTCTGTGCTGACTTTTATATTACATATATATTTATAATATATTGTAAATTTATAATATACTTATATTTTATATTATAAATATTTATATATAAATAAAAGCTTATATATTTTTTAAATTTTTTGTTTATTGCAGTAACATTGGTTTATAACATTGTATAAATTTCAGGTGTACATCATTATACTTCTATTTCTGCATAGGTTACATCATGTTCACCACCCAAATACTAATTACAACCCATCACCACACACACGTGCTGAATTATCCCTTTCACCCTACTCTCTCCCCCTCCCCTCTGGTAACCACCAATCTAATCTCTGTCTCTATGTGTTTGTTTATTGTTGTTATTATCTACTACTTAATGAAGGAAATCATACGGTATTTGACTAAAAGCTTATATGTTTTAAGCCTTAAAGACTTTTAGAGCAAAAGCATAACAGTTTTCTATAAAACAGCATGTCTTTTTGACTTAAAAAGTTCAGTATTTGAACAAATTTTGAAATGCCTTTATGCAGGGGGTGAAGTGGGGAAGACTGATCATAATCTAGTCCTAAGAATATATTACAGATCTATGTATGAATTTCCAGCAGAGTCAGCTACACCTGTGAGAGAAATATGAGTGAAACGTGTGACAGAATAAAGTCAACAGTGAAACCGTTTACTAATTGTTTACAATTGCCAGTTGTGTACATAAATAATTCAGTTACTATTATTTATTACTCCTACTTGTCCAACATGTTCAATTTTACCTTCTCAGTTCTACTTCTGCAAAAACTAATATGTTTTAGAATCTGTCTAGGCTGCCTCTGCCTTCAAGTTGCAATTAGAGATATTGGCAAAGAGACAAATGATCATAAGCAAATAAGAGTCCTGATCCCTCACCTTGTCTCCCAAATAACACACTTACCAGCAAATATACACAAATGCCCAAAAATGCCTAGGCAGGGTGAGGAAAGGAGGGAAGACAAAGTAGAAATGCTTTAGATGTACCACTGATTTTGAGCTCCTTATATCAGATAGAAGCTTCCTTCACAATTCATTGTATTTCTCTACTTCATTTCCATGACAAATTTCAGGCAGAAATATTATGCAGGTAGCACACAATCCAGCCACAGCATCCAAAGGGTACAAATCCCCCAGAATTCTTACGTCAAAGCCCACATACTAATCCAATGCTCCCATCCCTTTGCATATTCATCACCAAAGGAATTCTTTTTGGGATCCATACTTGGGTTCTATGGAATACCAAGTTGCATATGGCAATCAGCGATTCTGAAAATAACAGATTACTTATGAATTACAAATGGAAAAGGGTGCATTATAATGGAGAAATTTGTCGGACCCTATTTTATTTTATTTTTGTGAGGAAGATCGGCCCTGAGCTAAGATCTGCCAATCCTCCTCTTTTTGCTGAGGAAGACTGGCCCTGGGCTAACATCCATGCCCATCCTCCTCCACTCTATATAGGACGCTGCCACAGCATGGCCTGACCCGCACCCAACCACTTGCGCCACGGGGCCGGCCCCTGGAGGACACTATTTTAATTAGATAATCAATTTATCATCACCAACAATAGGCTACACTGATATTTTATGCCCCCGAAGTGATACATCCAGGAGGACACAATCCATCTTATGTGCTATTTTTGCCAAAAATGTTAAATCTGAATCTAATTTGAGGAAACAAATAGGTAAATCCAAATTAAGGGACATTCTTGAAAACAATGGTTCTGAACTCCTAAAAAATGTCAGTCATGAAGATTAAAAAAAAAAAAGGTGGACAAACTGTTCTAGATTAAAGGAGACTAACTACAGTGTTTGGTGTTTGATCAGTGTTTGGATCTTGGGTGAGGAAAAAAACCCCAGCTACCAAAGACATAATATTGAGACAATTTGGAAATTTGTATATGAACTGTATATTAGATAATATTATTCTATCATACTAAATATCTTGGGAGTGGTAATGGTATTATGCATCCCTGTTCTTTGAGGACACGCGCTGAACTATTTATAAGTGAAGTGTTACGATGTCTGTAACTTACTTCAAATGGTTTAGCATTTGCCTCCTCTCTCTTTATCTATATATATAAAAATGTAGCAAATTTGGGAAATATTTAACTATTAGTGAATCCAGGTGAAAGGAAATGGGTGTTTGTTGTACCACTCTTTCAACTTTTCTGTAGATTGGAAAATTTTCAAAATAAAATGTTAGGGAAAATATAAACCAAGAATTTGACCATTTATCATCACCTCTATGATACCCTAGACCAAACCGCTATCATCTCTCACCTGGATAACTGCAATAGCTTCCTAACTGGTCTCCTTGCCCCTGCCCTTGCCCCCTCCAGTATACTCTTCACACAGAGGCTGTTGTAGATGTTGTAAAGTGTAAATTAGCTGTCCTCTGCTCAAAACCTTGCAACAACATCCGGATTTGCTCGGAGTACAAACCAAAGTGCTTCCATGCGCTGCACTGCTCCCCATCTTCATTTCTTCTCTGCTCTTTCCTCTTTCTATACCTGGCTTCTGCCTCAGTCACTGGCTCCTAGTTTCCTCATGCTCTTACCTCAGGCCTTTGCACTCGCTGTTCCCTCTATCTGGAAAGCTTTTCCCCAGATTTCTGCATGGCTTTCTCATCAACTCTCACTTTTAGCTATCATACTTTCTAGGAGAAGTCACCCTTGACTATTTCCTGTTCCTGCACTTTATTTTCCTCTGTAGCACTGATCTCCATCTAACACACCAAACATTTTACTCTTTATTTGTATTTTCTATACCACTCCCCTTGCCACCCTTCATAGAATGTAAGCTCCAGTGGGGTGGGGACATTTGTCTGTTTTGTTCAATGCTATATCCCCAGCATTTTAAACTGTGCCTGAACTTAGCAGTTACTTAATAAATATGTATTGGAATGAATCAATGAATGAAACAGCTTGGTTATCTTCTGGTCATAAAGCCTCTTTCTCTAGGGACACTAAGCCAATCCAAGGGGCTGGTGGTTATGCCCCTTCCTTTTATCTCCATCTATCAAAGCAAACAAACCAACAGACAAACAAAACTCCCACCAGCCCTTATTCTTCCAACAAAGAGGCTCCCATCCCTGGCAATCATATCAAGTCATATAAATTGATTCATCTTTGGGAAACAGATTATCTACATTCTGATTTCTCTGACCATCACATTATGACTTCCAAGCTGGGTTCAATGGGTCATCCCAATTCTACTGCTTGCAGAGACTTGGATAAGCTCTACCATAAAGCATATGTTCACAATATTTCAGAACCTTTTTCACTTCCACATTGTCATCCAATCTAAACTTTCTCTTTTAATGTTTATCCCTCTTAATAATAATATTCTGTTATTTTTTTTCTCCCTTTAAAGTAAAAGCCCAAGTGTTTTATAGAAGATTGGAGTACCCACTGGGGTATTTAAATATTTATTCTCATCATTCAGGAGGACTCATGTACACATAGGTCTACAGGGCTGTGGGCCTGGCCACAGAGCACACTAGTGGATGGAGGTTGCTCATGTGAACCTGCCTCTGAAGATGATCACCTTCTGTAAGGCAACTCACCCTAAGAGCCAACCTCCTTTTACCCTGTAAGTAATTGAAAATCATCTTATTTGATGGCTTCACTTGTTTAATTACTGATTAATTTTACTTTGACAATGAGTGTTTTATCCAAAATCATCTTCTGGAGGTACAGGGAATGAAAATTACTCTGTAACATGCTTCTAATTACTGAAAGACAGAGGTATGCAGCCTTCAGAGCTGGGTTACTCCCATTCCTTCTTTGATTTTTATGTTTACTAAAAACGAGCCTTGTTAATTAACACAGTAGATACAGGATACTATTTACATCCATTTGGGCTAGTAACGGTGCACAGAGTGAAAGCTAACCCCCACCAGAAAGGTTAAGAATAAGTGCTCACACTACTTGGGAGTTTCCTTTAAAACCGTGAAGCGCATCAAGCACAAAGATAGGACAAGTGTCACCGAATAGACAGGGCAGGCGGCTTGCATGGGGAGAGCCAAACCTGAGGAGGGGCTCTTTCGAATCTAGCGGGTTTCCTGGTGTCCTGGGGTTCATTCACCAGAGAGAGCAAATAAATATTAACGTCTAACTCCAGGCACTCGAGGAGCAGAAATCTGGTCTCTTCCTGAGATACCCCGTACAGATGATTCCTCTAGCAGGTCTAAACCGGTGGTGCGGGGGAACCTTACTGCGTTGCCCCCCGCTTTGGGGACCCCTGCTGTTCAATGGCCGCCCCCCTGGACCACCACCTCCCCGGCAGGGCAATGCCCGGGGCGGGGCCCAGCACAGGTTTTGAACAAGAGAGGGAGTGGCCGGCACTCTGGGGACCGAGCAGGGCCTCTGAGCCCTGGCTGGGCCCTTCAAGCCGCGTGCCTGGCTGACGACATGGCCTGTGCGGCCTCCGGTCACCCGCAGGCGGGCGCGGTGACAGCGCCTCCCTCCGGGCTGTGGCGAGGGCTGGATGAGGTCACCACGGTAAGCGCCCACTTCGGACGCCCCGGCCCTTAGTAGTTGCCGAGTAATCGTGGCTGTTACCGCGTCGCCGGCGTCCTTCTCGTGGCGGCAAGTTCGCCGACAGCCTGGAGGCCCCGCTTTGAGGGCGGCAGGCGGGCGCGGCGCCCCGGGGCCGAGAGGTCTGCGCGGCTTCCGCCGGGCAGCCGCAGGCCGCAGGCGAGCCCCAGCGCGGGGCCGCAGAGGCGCCGAGAGGACGAGCGCGGGGACGCCGCGGGGCGCGGCCTGGGGCAGCGCCGACCCGAGAGCCGCTGGAGGGGGGCCGCGCGTGCCGTCCCGCCCGGCTGGGCCTCGCTGGTCGCGAGACCGCACCCAGGGCGCTAACCTCTCCGCCCCAGCTTCCTCCCTGGTGATACCTGCTTCATACGGGGAAGGAGGTCCTAGTGTCTGGCAGGCGGCAAGTGCTCTTCAAAAAGGTTAAATGAAAAAGGCGCGAGAAGAGCGAGAGGCCCTCTTTCTGCATCCCCTGCACCTGGGAAAGCAGATCCTGCCTCCCTTTGGCAGCTTGAGCTGTTGGTGCTCCTGCCTTAGCATCCCCGCTGGGGGGTCAGCTTCTGGAAGGCTGTGTTGGGCACGGCGTTGCTTCCTGTCAAGAGAGCTCGCTCCGCACCTTTCACATACCCACGGAGTCACACAGTCTTCAAATGTCAACGTTGGAACTGATTTGAAGATTATCTAGTCCAAATATTTATTGAATGAATATTCAAGAATTATAAAAAATATGCGTACTTAAGAGAGCCCTCGGCATATATAGTAAGGGCTACATTCCTGAGTTAACACCTTAACTTCTCAAAGACTTGTCTCTTCATCTGAGAAAGCGATTACGTTGCCCAAGGTCACGGACTAGTGAGTGGCAGTGATGGCTGAGATTTGAAACGAGGCATTCTGCCCCCAGAGTCTGTGCTCTTAGTCACCACCACAGTTAGCAACAACTAAGGAGCACATTTTTGTGTGTGTGTGAGGAAGATTAGCCTTGAGCTAACATCTGTTGCCAATCCTCCTCTTTTTGCTGAGGAAGATTGGTCCTGGGCTAACATCCATGCCCGTCTTCCTCTACTTTATAGGGACACAGCCACAGCATGGCTTGACAAGTGGTGCATATATCTGCGCCTGAGATCCGAACCTGTGAACTCCGGGCAGCAGAAGCGCAAAGTGAGAACTTAACCATTAGGCCACCAGGCTGGCCCCCCCCCCCCCAGTGTAACTTTTAATATGGTAAATATTGATAGATATAAGCCACATAAAGAAGAGCTCGTGGGTTCTTTGAGATTTTTTAAGGGTGTTAAGGATTCCTGAGACCCTCAAGTTTGAGAACCAATGACTTAGACCATACTGGTATTGGCAAAAATCATCAGTTATCAAATTTACATTAAGTTCATGTGATTTCAAGTCTTATCCTGATGTGTTCACTCCTTAGTAAGGTATGCTATGTACTTTTTCTCACATTTGGAAGAAAGATGAATTAGCTTCTAAGTATGGAAGGTCTCTTTTATCCTTCTAGACTGAGTTGAAAGGATGGAGGTACTTCAGAGGGCAAGGAAAGCACAGTTTGTGAGTGTGGAATGGCAGGAGGCTTGGCAGCCCCGTGTCAGAAGCACACTGTGGAGGGAATGTGCTGAGCCCTCAACTGTCAGAACTTTCAGAGGAAAGCTGGAAAGGTTCTCCTCTCATTCCGGGGTCGGGGGGACCACAGTCTAGGATTAGGGCTGTTTGTGATAGGTGCTAGGTGATGACGTTCAGGATATTAACCCTGAAAGATCAGTTTTCTAGACAAAAGTGGTCTCCCCAGCCTAAGACTGGTGAGTAACTGTGAAGCCCTTTGTTGGAGTTTGCTGTCCCTTTAAGCACGGCAGTCACTCTAACTGAACTTGGGTACATTCTCAAACGTCCCAGGCTCACTCAGTTTGCCACTCCACTTCTTTCATTCTAGGTTCTTGCCCTTGAAATATTGTGGGACAGGTGTTGAGAGGCTGAAATCAATGTCCTGTATCCTATATGGCCAGAGACGTAATAAATTGAGATGATAGATTCATATGTAATTAACCTATTGCTTAAAAATATTCTGGTAGGTTGGACTGTCACTGTTTGGTGGGTGCCAATGCAGTCAATGTGACCTGTGTCAGTGTCGTGTATACAATTCAACACTCATACGGAATAAACTACCTTTAACTTTTTGTTGTATTTGCTTCCAGGATTTTCTCTATGCATTTTTTTTTAAAGAAATAAATCACTGGAGATAAAGCAAAGCAAAAATCCCCTTTAACCATTATCTCTAGGCTCATTCCTCCTGTCCGCCCCACTCAACCCCCTGCCCCAGGCAATTACTATTACAAGTGTGTTATGTGTGATCTAAAACTACTTTTATAATTACAGATCCATAAGCAAGATACAATATTGTAGTTACGTTCTTTAAAACTTTATATAAATGGTTTAATAGAGTACATAAATCTATCATTTTCACATCACTCTTAGGTTTTTGAGATCTATCAATAATTTGTTTATTGATAGTCATTCTTTTTTAATATCTATAATATTTCATCATATGATCAAGAGGGGTTTTATTAAACCATCCCCATATTGCAGGATTTAGGTTTTTCTGTTTTTTCATTGTTACAAACAGTGCTGAAATGCACATCTTTGTTCATATCTCCTTGTGTACTTGTATGTTTTTTAAGCTATAATTAAAAGTGAAGTACTGAATTATAGGGAATATGCAACCTAAACTTGCGCTCTAAAATGATTGTATCAGTTTATACTCCTATCTGTATCTGTACTATGTCAGCTTCCAATTCCCCATGTCCTTGCCAACCTTTGGCATTGTCATACCCTTTAGTTTTTAACTTGAGCCTCATTGAAACTGATCATATTTTTATATAATTGTGGGCCATTTGGACTCTAGCACAAACATGCTTCCTTAGTGTTGAGGGCATACAGGGCAAATCTCCTTCCTAGTCTAACCTCTATTTCTTATCAAAAACTAATAAAGCTTGCCTTGGTCCTTTTGTCAAATATCTCATTTGTTTTAGATGTCAAAGTAAGAATTGCACTGGACAAAGTTAAACAGGCAAGGAAGACTTTATTCAAGACTATTGCAATAGGAGAGAGAGACTCAACTCAATTCAGCAGAAACAAAGCACTGGTGAGTTTTTAGGAGCTGGGGTAGGGAAGGGGGATGGATCATAGGCCACCTCTGTGTGCTAATTGGCTTGATCCAAAAGTACGTTTTCTCCTATCTTCATGACAGAAGGGAGTTTACAACTTGGAGCAAAGCACCCATTGAAGTCAGGCTCCTACCCTCCCACAGAGAGATCTTCCTTGATGACTACATTGCAAGGAGATATCCCAGGTCCTGGAGAAAGACATTCCCGGGATCTTAAAGCTGGCAAGGGGCTATTAAGGAGCTTTATATACGTTTTAAAGGGAATGGAGTAAGAAGTTACAATTTTAAGTTTTCTAAAACAAGTTCTTTAGAAAAAAGAAAAAGGAGGTCAGGGGCCTACAGGCAGGAAGACATCTGTTTAGTCGAGTCAACCTGAGGGCAGTGTTAAGGCCATCTTTGTCAGGGTGCTCCTCTCTGGTCAGGGAGCTATTGCTCTTCAACCAAGACACTCTCAGGTGGGCCTTCCTTTCCCTCCTCCCCCCTCCTTCCTCCCCTACTCCCTTCCCCCCTCCTCTCTCCTCTTTCTCAGCCCAGGCCCTGGACCCCATTTCACTGCAGGGTCCCCAGTCCTCTCCCTGGGCTGAGTATCGATGCCCACAGGAGCCTCCAGGGCTGGGGAGGGGATGGGGGTGTGCGAGCTGGGAAGGAACCTGAACTGCCCCTCCGGCGCAGGGTAGTAGGGAATGGCAGCCCCTGCTACCTCTCCTGGCCAGGGTGAGATCCCTGGGGAAGGGGGTTGGGCAGATGAGGAGCTGGGGGCCAGGAATGCAGTCTGCCCCCAGGGCATTCACGGAGGCTGTGGTGCCCCCTCCCCCCACACAGTGCGAGGTCAATTCAAAAGTTGTTGTGTTAAAAAGTTCAACATTGTGAGATAGTTTGATAGTATGGGAGGTCTCTCAGAACCAACACCTATTAGTTTGGATCTGTGTTCATTGAACTTCACATTTTTGATACTAAATAGATGTTCACTTTAATGGATGTGTTTAACATTATCACTTACTTTTTGCGCACAACTCAGTATATTTCAAGAAAAAAGGACTTAAGTAACATTTTTTTCCCTAGAAGGAACATTGTTTCTAAGATTCATAGCTTGGGAAACCTCAAAAATTCTTCATCTTCAATTAGTGGAAATGGTTGATAGTTTATAGCATAGAAATCATTTTGATAAGATTTTGTTTAAAATTTTAGCCTCTATAAATCCAAAAATGTAAGTACTTGACTTCAAATATTTTTGTAAAGTCTCTTGCAGTGTGGTTAGTAAAAACAATGTGTTTTGGGTATTAAAGAACTTACTGTTCTTTAATACTTTCTTCTTTTCATATACTCCTTATATTCTTTATTATATTTGGATTTGCTGACTATCATGTGTGTTATTTTACATAACTTTGGGAGTTTTGAGATTGGAAATTTGATATTTCTGCTTTTAATTTATCCTCATCAAACTTGAGGAATTGTTACCACACCAGATCTGTTTTTGCCTGCTGCCCAGAAAGCCAATCACCGAGACAACAAGATTGCAGAAAGAGAGAGGGTTTATTAATCACAGGGCAGCCAAGTGTGGAAACAGGAGAATGAATCTCAAATCTGCTTCCCTGAAAATAGGGACTCAGGGATATTTATGGGGCAGGGGGCAAGGTGGTCTGAAATTATTGGGGGTGAGGAGAGATGAGGTGATTGATGATCTGCGCAAGCGTAGTCAGGCTTCATGCCTCTTGGTAGGATGCATGTTCACAGAATGGCGGCGTTAGCATGCCCTGAAGGTGGAGTTCCAATCTTTTGCCGTCAAAAGGTCACTTATTGGACACATGTCTGCGTGGGCCCAGTTGATGAGTTGGTGGTCTCAACCGGCCTGAAGTGGACAAGGGGTTCAATTCCTGAAAAAAATAGCTCAAACACCCATTACCATGGTGACCCAGGTTCCAGGGAGATGTTACCTATAGGAACCTAGTGGCAGTCAGATAGCATATTACCTAAACAGCACAGTTAACAGTGGGTAAATTTATCATGCAGATTTAAGCCCTCGCCTTCAGTTCTGAAGTTTCTAGGTAAGGCCATCCCCTGCTTCTTCCTGGTACAGGGAAGAAGATAACTTTACAAATGGAGATTTCCTTTATAAATGTAAATATCTCTTACAAAGGGTAACCAGAACCAATGATGGGCTTAGCAAGGACCCTCCAGCTACCTGGAGATGTGTATCATAATGGCCTGTACTGGGGGCAGGCCTCCCATCCCAAACTCTTTTGGTCAGTTAGTGGGGGTGGGGGCCAAAGTGTCTTTCAGGCAGAGACATATTTTGAGGTGGCCAGTTCCGAGGCCCCATAGTTACTAGCTGCTTAATCATCATGGCTAACTGTTTGCTGGTTTCAGAATTTCTCAGGCAGGATGTTTTTGAAAGACTCGTGGACTAAATGGAATTAATAATTAACAACTAAAAACAGCTCTTAAAGTTTATTACACTTAATAAATTTTAATATTAAGAATATTAATACACAAAATAATTCTATAAATACTGGAGTTTATGAAATAATTTAATTTCAATTTTCTGGAACGTATTGTGACTTAAAATTTTATGAACATTTGGCTGAAAGACAATCTAAGGTCCCTGAAATTATTTAGTTAAGACTCACAATGTTTATGTTAAATATCATACTATTTTCTTATTTACATATTTGAAAGTTTTTAGTCATTGTTTTTGTACATAAAATTAATAGCTTTCAAAATTTTATTATTATAGCATACTTACACTTCTATCGACTGATCAAATTTTAGCATATAAAGAATACTTATGTTTGAAAACTAATGTTCAAATAATAATAAATTCAAATAAGAAGTCTTGTTCATATTATTGACTTTATTACACAGGATTCCATAATCATAAATTATGCACAAATTAGAGATACTAGAAAAGCAATTGAAATAGGAATTCTCCTATTGGGCCTTCAAAATAATGAAAAAATAATAATAGTGAAATGATGAAAAATAATGAATAATGAAAAAAAACCAAACTCTGAAATAAGAATAAAAGGGCAAACACAAAAACATTATCATCTGAAATTCTGCTACACAAATAGCTGCTTTAAGTATTTATTGAAAATTCTCTCTTTCTTTTTCTCTCTCTCACACACACACAGATACATTCATCTATAGGTAGACAGGTAGACACTTTATTTTATTTTATTTTTTTGAGGACAATTGGCCCTGCGCTAACATCTGTTGCCAATCTTCCTCTTTTTCTTTTTTTTTCTCCCCAAAGCCCCAGTACATAGTTGCGTATCATAGTTGTAGAGTTGTAGCTCTTCTATGTAGGATGCCGCCTCAGCACAGCTTGATGAGCGGTGAGTAGGTCCACGCCCAGGATACGAACCAGCGAACCCTAGGCCGCCAAAGTGGAACACATGAACTTAACCACTATGCCACTGGGCCGGCCCCGGTAGACAATTTTATATAATGGGATTATGCTATAAATATTGTTCTAAAACTTGTTTTATCACTCAGTAATGTCATGTCAATTGACATAAATCTGTATGATCATTTTCAATGTCTATATAATAGTCCATCTAAGAATTATAATAATTTTTTAACCTTTTTGTTTACTAATAAACATTTATAAATAGCTCATTTTTCACAGATACCATAATACTATGGCGAACAGCTTTTTATGTACATTTTTGTGTACTGTATATTTATCTATCTTGTTATAGAGGATTCCTAGAAATGTGAATGGCTGACAATGATTATTCTAGTGACTGGGTGGATGATTCTCTTCTAACCATCTCCCCCCAACCCCCAACATACCCATATATACATATGTGCTGGTCATAGTTGAGCATTCCTGAGGTATAGATGTCTGACTCAAGGTAAGCTATTCAGATCCTCTCTCCTTGGAATTTGAAACCTGAATGCAGAAGCAAAGAGATCTCAGTCATTGGGACTGAGTCATCATCTTCTGGAAGTGTTGCAGAGAAAAGGTCCACTAACTTGTTTGCTGAGGCCCTTGTAGCTGCCCTACCTCCTATCTCCTACCTTCCTGAAGCCCTTTATCTATCTATCTATCTATCTATCTATCTATCTATCTATCCTCTCTTTCTCTCTCTACCCATCCATCCATCCATCCATCTAGATCTGAATGTTTGTGTCCCCCACAAATTCATTTGTTGAAATCGTAGCCCTCAAGGTGATGGTGTTAGGAGGTGGTGCCTTTAGGGGTGATTAGGCCATGTGGGTGGATCCCTCATGAATGGAATTAGTGCCCTTATAAAAGGGGCCCCAGAGAGCTCCCTTGCCCCTTCTACCGTTTGAAGTTACACTGAGAATGTCAATGAGGAAGTGGATTCTCACCAGACATTGAATTTGTTGGTTCCATGGTCTTGGACTTCCCGGATTCTAGAACTCTGAGAAATAAATATTTGTTGTTTATAACCCACCCAGTTTATGGTGTTTTTGTTTTAGCAGCCAAACAGACTAAGACACTACCTATCTATCTATATCATTCTATCATTCTATGCTTTTTCTTATTCTATGGGCTACTCCAATCAGTTAATCAGAGTAGAACTTCTAGATCAAGGGCACACTCTGTGTATACTTTTTTTTTTTTTTTTGTGAGGAGATCAGCCCTGAGCTAACATCCGCCAATCCTCCTCTTTTTTTGCTGAGGAAGACGGCCCTGGGCTAACATCTGTGCCTATCTTCCTCCACTTTATATGGGACGCCGCCACAGCATGGCTTACCAAGCAGTGCGTTGGTGAGCGCCCGGGATCCGAACCAGCGAACCCCGGGCCGCCGCAGCGGAGCGCGCGCACTTAACCGCTTGCGCCACCGGGCCGGCCCCTCTGTTTATACTTTTATACATGTGTCAAATAATCTTCCCAAAAGATTATACCAGTTTATACTGACATCATCAGTTTGAGAGTTCCCGTTTCCTTACGTCCTTACTAATCCTGGGATTGCTCAATCTTTTTAATCTTTGCCAATCTGAAAAGTTAAAAATATCTTTGTTTTCATTTCTTTGGTTATTACCGAGTTTGGCTTGCTTGTGTTATGTTTATAGACCACCTGTATTTATTCTTTTGATAATTACTTGTTCATGCCCTAGGTCCATTTTTATCCTGTGGTATATGCTATTTTCTTAATGATTTTTAAAGACTGATTTCTAGGGACATTAACCCCTTTTTCATATGTGCTACAAATATCTTTTTCCTAGTTGTTACTCACTTTTCAATCTTATAGTGCTTTCTTTCTACACAGAAGTTTTATATTTTTATATTGCCAAATTTTACTCATTGCCATTGTAGTTTCTGGTTTTCCTGTGGAGTTTAGAATGGAGTTTAGAATCTCTATTCCAAGATTCTATAATAGTTATTCACATTTTCCTCTGCTATTTGTATGGAGTCATTTTTTAAAAATTTTATTTATTTTCTTGTAACAGCTTTGAAATATAATTCACACATCATTCAATTCACTCAATTTAAAGTGTACAGTTCAAATCTTTTTTGTATTTTCACAGTTGTGCAACCATCACCACAGCCAAATTTAGAACATTTTCATCACCCCTAAAAGAAACTCCATACTCATTGGCAGTCACCTCCATTCCCCCACCAGCGAGGCCATCTTTTTTTTTAACTCTAAATCTTTCATCTGAATGGAATTTATTTTGGTGTAGGGAATGAGGTAGAGATCCAGCTTAATTTACCTTCCAATTGGTTGGTCATTTCATCCCCACTAATTTGTAATACTTCTTTTATTGCATAAATTACCATCTGCTCTTTTAGTGTATTTGAAGACTTTAATATGGGTCTACTGGTTTGTCTTTTCTTATACTAGAACTTCAGTACTTGGTACATCTGATTTCTTACTTTATTCATATTCCTAAAAAACTAGACAATCTTATAGTTTCAAAGTAGTTTTTATTTTCTTTTTGTTTCTGCTTCAATTATTTAGTTCCATTTTCGTTGCATTGTAGTCAGAGAAATATGGTGTGAGTTATTTCTATTTGAAAATTTGTTTAAAAGTTTGGTTAATTGTTATAACTTTGAAATTAATTAATTGTTGAAAGAATATTTATTCTCCATTAAGGGTATAGAGTTTGATAGCATACGTTAATATGCATACACCTCTATCAGTTTACCTGATGATTTATTGACAAATACATATGTACTATTTTAACTATACTACCAAATCTGCTTTTATGTATTATTTTTTTAATTGAGATATAGTTAACATATAACATTATATTAGTTTCAGGTATACAACATAATGATTCAATATTTGTATATATTGCAAAATGATCACCACAATAAGTCTAGTTAACATCCATCACCACACATAGTAACAAAATTTGTTTTTTCTTGTGATGAGAACTTATAAGATCTACTCTCTTAACCATTTTCAAATATACAACGTAGTATTATTAACTGTAGTCACCATACTATGCATTACATCCCCAGGACTTATTTATTTTGTAGTTGGAAGTTTGTATCCTTGACCACCTTCACCTATTTTGCCCACCCCCCAACACCGCACCTCTGGCAACCACCAATCTCTTCTCTGTATTCATGAATTTGAGAGTTTTTTGTTTATTTGATTGATTGTTTTTTAGATTCCACATATAAGTGAGATCATATGGTATTTGTCTTTCTCTGTTTGACTTATTTCACTTAGCATAATGCCCTCTAGGTCCATCCATGTTGTTGCAAATGGCAAGATTTTCTTCTTTTTTATGGCTGAATAATATTCCATTGTGTGTGTGTGTGTGTGTGTATATATATATCTTGCATATTCTTTATCCATTCATCCATCAGTGGAAACTTAGGTTGCTTCCATGTTTTGGCTATTGTAAATAATGCTGCAATGAATGTGGGGGTGTAGATATCTTTTTAAAGTAGTTTTTGTTTCCTTCAGATAAATACCCAGAAGTGGAATTGCTAGGTCATATGAGTTCTATTTTTAATTTTTGAGGAACCTTCATTTTGTTTTCCATAGTGGCTGCATCAATTTACATTCCCACCAACAGTGCACAAGGGTTCACTTTTCTGCATATCTTCACCAACACTTGTTATTTCTTATCTACTCGATAATAGCATACTAATAGGTATGAGGTGATATCTCATTGTGGTTTTGATTTGCATTTCCCTGATGGTTAGTGATATTGAGCATCTTTTCATGTATTTGTTGGCCATGTGTATGTCTTCTTTGGAAAAATGTCCCTTTAGATCCTCTGCCCCTTTTTAAGTTGGATTGTTTGTTTTTTTGCTGTTTAGTTGTATGAGTTTTTTATATATTTTGGATATTAACTCTATCAGATGTATGACTTGCAAATATTTTTTCCCTTTTAGTGGGTTGCCTTTTCATTTTGTTGATGGTTTCCTTGGCTGTGCAGAAGCTTTTTAGTTTGATGTAGTTCCAGTTATTTATTTTTGCCTTTGTTGCCTTTACTTTTTGTGTCAAATTCAAAAAAATCATAGCCAAGACTGATGTCAAGGAGCTTATCACCTATGTTTTCTTCTAGGAGTTTTATGGTTTCAGGTCTTACATTCAAGTCTTTAATCCATTTTGAATTAATTTTTGTGTATGGTGTAAGATAGGGGTCCAGTTTCATTCTTTTGCATTTCGCTGTCCAGTTTTCCCAACACCATTTCTTGAAGAGACTGTCTTTTCCCCAGTGTATATTCTCGGCTCCTTCGTCATAAATTAATTGACCATATATGCATGGGTTTATTTCTGGACTCTCTATTCTGTTCCACTGATCTACGTGTCTGTTTTTATGCCAATACCATACTGTTTTGATTACTATAGCTTTGCAATATAGTTTGAAATCAGGAAGCGTGGTGCCTCCAGCTTTGTTTTCTTTCTCAAGGTTGCTTTGGCTATTCAGGGTCTTTTGCAGTTCCATAAAAATTTTAGGATTGTTTTTTCTATTTCTGTGAAAAATGTCATTGGAATTTTGCTAGGGATTGCACTGAATCTGTAGATTGCTTTGGGTAGTATGAACGTTGTAGCAATATTAATTCTTCCAATTCATGAGCACAGAATATCTTTCCATTTATTTGTGTATTCTTCAGTTTCTTTCATCAATGTCTTATAGTTTTCAGTGTACAGGTCTTTTACCTCCTTGGTTAAATTTATTCCTAGGTATTTTATTCTCTTGAATACAATTGTAAATGGGATAGTTTTTTTAATTGCTCTTTCTGATAGTTCATTATTAGTGTATGGAAACACAACAGATTTTTGTAGATTGATTTTGTATCTTGCAACTTTACTGAATTTGTTTACTGCATTAACAGTTTTTTGTGGAGTCTTTAGGGTTTTCTGTATATAATATCATGTCATTTGCAAATAGTGACAGTTTTACTTCTTCCTTTTTGATTTGGATGCCTTCTATTTCTTTTTCTAGCCTAATTCCTCTGTCTAGGACTTCTAATACTATATTGAATAAAAGTGCAAGAGTGGGCATCCTTGTCTTGTGCCTGTTCTTAGAGGAAAAGCTTTCATCTTTTACCATTGAGTATGAGGTTAGCTGTGGACTTGTCATATATGTCCTTTATTGTGTTGAGGTACAGTCCCTCTATACTCACTTTGTTGAGAGTTTAAATGGATGTTGAATTTTGTCTAATGCTTTTTCTGTATCTGTTGAGATCATCATATGATTTTTATCTTTCATTTTGTTAGTGTGTTGTATCACATTGATTTACTTGGGGATGTTGAACTCTCTTTGCATCCCTGGAATAAATCCCACTTGGTCATGGGCTATGATCCTTTTAATATATTGTTGAATTTGGCTTGCTAATATTTTGTTGGGGATTTTTGCATCTATGTTCATCAGGGATATTGGCCTGTAATTTTCTTTTCTTATACTGTCCTAGTCTGGTTTTGGTATCAGGGTAATGCTGGCCTCATAAAATGAGTTTGGAAGTGTTTCCTCTTCTTCTATTTTTTTGGAAGAGTTTGAGAAAGAAATTGGTATTAATTCTTCTTTGAATGTTTGGTAGAATTCACTAGTGAAGCTGTCTGGTCCTGGACTTTTATTTGTTGGGAGGTTTTTTATTACTGATTCAATGTCCCTACTAGTAACTGGTCTGTTAAGATTTACTATTTCTTCGTGATTCAGTCTTGTTAGATTGTATGTTTCTAAGAGTTTATCCATTTCTTCTAGGTTGTCCAATTTGTTGGCATATAATTGTTCATAGTAGTCTCTTATGATCCTTTGTATTTCTGTGGTTCAGCTGTAATGTCTCCTCTTTCATTACTGATTTTATTTATTTGAGTCCTCTCTCTTTTTTTTCTTGGTGAGTCTAGCTAAAGGTTTGTCTATTTTGCTTATCTTTGCAAATAACCAGCTCTTACTTTCATTGACCTCTTTTATTGTCTTTTTAGTCTCTATTTTATTTACTCTGACCTTTTTTATTTTCTTCCTTCTACTAACTTTGGGCTACATTTATTCTTCTTTTTCTAGTTCCTTGAGTTGTAAAGTGAGGTTGTTTTTTGAGATCTTTCTTTTTTCTTAATGTATGCATTTCTTACTATGAACTTGCTTCTTAGAACTGCTTTTGCTGTATTCATTCCATAAGTTTTGGTATGTTGTATTTCTAATTTTTCTCAAAGTATTTTTTTTCTCTTTTGATTTCCTCTTTGACCCATTGGTTATTCAGTACTATGTCATTTAATCTCTACTAAATCGTCAATATTCTTTTATTTAAGCAAAGACTAAGAGAATTATATGCTCCATTACTATGTGTCTGTCAATTTCTTCTTGTATTTCCTGCAGTTTTTAATCTTATGTAGCCCAATATTACATTAATCAATGCATAATGGTTTATGGCACTTGTATCTTCACTGTGGATTGTCCTATTAATTGTTACAAAGTGATCCTCTTTTTGTGCTTAATATGTTTAGTTTGAATTAAATGCTGTCTTATACTAATATTGCAAACTCTTCCTACTTGCTTCTCTCCTCTCTAATTGGCCTCCTCTACATTTGGGCAGCCTTTTATTTAGAACCATTCTCGGACATTTTATAAGAATATTTCCTTCAGTTGTGTTTTGACCCATTCTGATAAAATTTTACCACTTATGTATATTATATATAACATATATTTGGCCATGGTCTGTCATTTTGTATTTTATTTACTCTCTCTATGTTGTTGTTGTTGTTGTTTTAACAGCTTTCATGCTGTTCTCTTTGTTTTTTGTAGTACAATGAGCTGAATGAGGTAAAAGTGACCAGGGAGCTCACTTTGAGGTGTCTAGCCAGGAACTGTGGCATACTTAACATTTCCCTTGTCCCTCCCCACCCCCACCCAACCTGGAGGGGCTGCACCCAAACCCAGGCGTCTGCCTCTTCCCCTACTGACAAAGTTGCTCTCACCCTTTTCCTACTAGAATGGAGAACGACAGTGGGGTGGGATCCTTTAAGCCCACAGATTGTCCAGCAGCAGTGCCAGGCCCTAGCTTGCCTCTTGGAGTGATGATGGCAGGATCAGGGACGTGGGCCTTTTCTTTTCTTTTTTTTTTTTTATTTATTTTTCCCCCGAAGCCCCAGTAGATAGCTGTATGTCATAGTTGCACATCCTTCTAGTTGCTGTATGTGGGACACGGCCTCAGCATGGCCGGAGAAGCAGTGCGTTGGTGCGCGCCCGGGATCCGAACCCGGGCCGCCAGTAGCGGAGCGCGCGCACTTAACCGCTAAGCCACAGGGCCGGCCCGACATGGGCCTTTTCTTGATGACCCTCATAATTTCCCCTTTCTTAATCTATACCCTGTGATATTGTGGAATTAATCTTGAACACTTCCTTATCATGTCTTCCACTTCCCACTCCTCTCAGATAATTTGGAATACATGCACTTTTGATTTTAGTCTTTCTGATTTTTAAACCAAAAACTTGTCAAGTGAAGTAGCTTAATTAGAAAAAAAGAAACACGCCTGTGAGGATTTCTTTGTCCATGACACATCCTAGGCATTTGGGTGTAGATAGATTTAAGATATCTTTTAATGATGAAACATCCATGAAGGAGAGGGGGGAGAAGAATTGATGGCTCTTATTATCCTTGAACTACGAGACAGACATTGTTTAGGAGTTTTGTTATAAGCATTACAGCTCATTAGAAAATGTGGAATAAATCTTGCTTACCACCTTTCAAGATATATCTATATCTAAATTATTTATCATGTTTGTTGATTATTGTTTGTTTTGCTCCATCAGAATGTAAGCCCCATAAAGGCAGGGATCTTTGGGTATTTCCTGATGTATCTCAAGCACCTAGAATAGTTGCCTGGCACATAGTAGCTACGCAGTAAATATTTGCTGAGTGAATAAATGAATGAATGATCTCAATCATTAATGAAATGAAAGATGGGACTCCTCTCCATCTTCCCCTTTTAATGTGTTTAGATAACATGCCTCTCTCTGGCCTTTGATCTTTGGCTCTCCATGGCTACTATATTCATAGTTCTTAGCTCCTGAAATGGGGAAAATTCTTCTTTTATCCTGAGATTGTTTTCAGATAACAATGAATGCTTTCAAAAAGGACAAAATATCTTTAGAAAAGGGTCAGTGTTTTATAACAATGCTTTATCCACTTCTGAGTTATGATTAACATTGTGTTTTCCACTGGTGTTTTTAGAGTTCAGAATGTTAACTGACAATGGTATTTTTCTTTTAACCTACAGCACAGCCAAGTACAGCGCGTGGTCATTTCTCCCTTGATATTTGTATTCGCAGTTTAGCAAAGCTGCCAGTGCTTTCTTCCTGTTCATTACTATATTGCAGGTAATATTTCTGAACATGTTATTAGATGAAGATTTTTAAAAGCTAAATAAATAAATAAATAAAAAGCTCATTTAGCTGAAATAAGAGTTTGATGTAGAGAATAAATTTAAACACTCTAAGAAAAGAACTCTCTTCTTACAGTAGGTTAAGTTATTTAGTGAGACACTGAAACTCCATTTTGGGGCTGAAAAACATGTTCATGCAATAGAGGAGTTGGTCCACAGTTCATCCTGATTTAGGTCATGTATGAGATATTATTGGAGTGACTTTTGTCATTTATGTCACCTCCATGATAGGATAATGTTTTACTTTGAAAGAAATAATTTAAAGAAAACTCAAATGCTAGTTTAAAATAGTCTCTCTTTTTTCTATTGTGGTAAGAATCCTTAACATGATGAGATCTACTCCCTTAACAAATTTTTAAGTGTACAATACAGCATTGTTAACAATAGGCACTTTGTTGTACAGCAGATCTCTAGAGCTTATTCATCTTGCATAACTGAAACTTTATACTCAATGAATAACAACTCCCCATTTCTCCCCTCTCCCGCCCCTGGCAACCACGATTCTACTCTCTGATTTTGAGTTTGACTGTTTTAGATACCTCATATAAGTGTAATCATGCAGTGTTTGTCCTTCTGTGACTAGCTTATTTCATTTAGCATAATGTCCTCAAGGTTCATCCACGCTATTGGTGTATATATATATGTATGTGTGTGTGTGTGTGTGTGTGTGTGTATATGCCACACATATATATCACATTTTCTTTGTCCATTCAACCATCAATGGACGTTTAGGTTGTTTCCATCTCTTGGCTTTTGTGGATAATGCTGCTATGAACATGGGAGTGCAGATTCTCTTTAAGATCCTGATTTCAATTCTTTAAATTTTTTGAGGAACCTCCATACTCTTTTCTGTTGTGTCTGCACCATTTTACACTCCATCAAGAGTGTACAAGGGTTCCAATTTCTCCACATCCTTGCCAACGCTTGTTATATACACATTTTTGTAATAGCCACCAAACAGGTGTGAAGTGATATCTCCTTGCGGTTTTGATTTGCATTTCTCTGATGATCAGTGACATTTGAGCACCTTTTTATATATTTGTCTTCTTTGGAGAAATGTCTATTCAAGTCCTTTGTACATTTTTTAACTGGGTTATTTGTTTGTTTGTTTGCTATTGAGTTGTGGGACTTCCTTATATATCCCTATCCAATATAGAGTTTGCAAATATTTTCACCTTTTTTGTAGATTGCCTTTTTGTTTCACTGATGGTTTCCTTTGTTGTGCAGAAGCTTTTGAGTTTGATGTAGTCTCACTTGTCTATTTTTGCTTTTGTTGCCTGTGCTTTTAGTGTCATATCCAAGAAATCATTGCCCAGACTAATGTCTATAAGCTTTTCCCCTATGTTTTCTTCTACAAATAGCCTCTTTTCAAAACAGTTAAATTCAAAGCTTTCCATAATCTGGTTTATTCCTGTTTATTCAACCTTATTTCCAGCATGAACCTCACAATCCAACCAGGCAAATCTCCTCACAATTCCCCAGTTTTCCTCCTGTCTCTAGACCTTGGCCCATTCTATTACCTAAACCTAGAAGGCACGCATCTGGCTATATCCTACCCACTCTCTTAAAGGCACAGCTCACGACCATCCTCCTCCAAACTTCACCAAATGCCATAGTTCACATGGATTTCTCCCTTCTCTAAACTTCTGTAGCAATGATCTATGCTATGCATTATAACTGGTTTGATTTCTCCTTGCTGATTGTAAATTCCTTGAGAATAGAAACAGTGCTTTAGAAACCGCTAAGCTTTGGGATTAGAATTTAACAAACTTGTTGAATTGGATTTAAAAAGAAGAATTGGCTTCAGTAAACATTTATAGAGGCTACATAGTATGTATCAAAATCTGTGCGTGGAATTAAGAATTCAAGGATGAATTATTCAACATAGTTCCCGCCTTTGGAGAGCTGGGAGTCTTAACATATAAGTACTTTAAGAAATATTTATAAAATGCTTGAAGAACACGGCCTACTTCTGGCTTGAGGGTGAATTGTTCAGGAAAGGCTGCTGAAAAGAAGGTGACATTTGAGCCAAAGATTAGAGGAGGAGGAGCTTCAGAGTAAGCCTGGGGCAGAGGAAGAGAGGACAGCCTTTCAGGCGTAGGAGACAGTGTGAGCAAAGGCATGGAAACTGGAAGCATTAGTTGCCTTTGTGAGGAGAAGCAGGGACCAAGCGGACAGGGGAAAGAGGTAGAATGTTCTCTGTGAACTCTTTTATACATTGTGAATTGTGAAAATTTAAAGTATTAATTTTTTCTCTAGTGTATGAAATGTTTTGGAAACAGTAAAAATTTTGTTTTTGGAGCCAAGAGTAGAGTGGAAAAGAAGCTCAAGTTATCAGCTGAGGCCAGGCTATAAGGAGCTTAGTGTGTTACACACAGAAGCTTGGACTTCCCTCTAGAGACAGTGAGAAGGCAGTGACAGTCATGAGCTGCACGGTGAAGGGACCAGCTCTGGTTCGTTGTAACTGGGAAAAGTCAGAGAGGGGTCCATGAGCAACCAGCCCAGGGTGGAGGTGCCCTGCAGAGAGATGGAGAAGAGGGACAGGTACAAGAGGTATTTCAAAGGCAGAGGAATTGATAGCTTAAGCAATCCTAAAATATCCCCCCTTCTTCCTCTATTACTCAGATTCCTTTTTAAAGTATTTACAAGAATTATCGAGAGCTTCAAAATCGACACTATTTGCTACACTGTACAAAGAAATAATAAGCAAGCAAGATATGAGACAGCATAAATACAGACACAGGCCCCAGTCTGGAAATATAGGCCTAAGAACTTGTCTAAATGTGGAAAAGTAAAGGGTCTGATCCAGGACCTCACCTACCCTTGCATCCTTCCAAAAACTACAGCCTCAGTTTCAAATGCTTTATGTCTGACATTTTAAACACTAGGGAGTAGCCCCGGGGCACTGTCCACAGGGTAATCTGTACCTAGGAAACATTATTCTCCTGGGCCTCCAGAAAACTTTTCCTCTGCCTCAAAAACAAGTAAGGTTCAGTTAAGATAGCTCACTTTCTGGCTTTATCTATTTTGAAAAGAAGCTATTTTAAACACTTAGATTTTGAACTACTGTCTTTAAAATATAATAAAAACATCCTATTAGAAAGGTGGCATACTGACTGAAGTGTTATTAAGCACTCACACTGGTGTCTTTTCCATAATGTAATATTTAGTGTCGCATTCAAGGGATGGCTTTGATATGCAGAGGCTCCTTCTCCTTTTTATTTAGTGTGTCTATTGTCTTCATGTCCTGGGCCTGCCACTAAAAGTGTGACTTTCAGTGTAAGCAAACTATAACAAGGATTTATCATAAAATTAACAGTGTAACTCTGATTGTTTTGCAGCAGATTCCAGATGTGTCTCCAATGGGAAAATATACAACTCTCTTGCCTTTGATGATTATTCTTATAATTTCAGGCATCAAAGAGGTTGTAGAAGATTATGTAAGGGAACTGTTAGTGAAATGCTCTCAAAGCTGCTGCCTTGAATAGAAGAGGTATATTTGTTGCTGTTGTTTCTAGGCGATTGGTTGAAATTGGTATAATTCTTTAAACCTGTGGTTGATGTGAAAAGTGAATTTTGAGATTTCAAATTTTAAATTATATATATATATATTTGAGAGAACAGCAGGACTCGATAGCTGTCATCAGAACTATGGCACATTGGGGCTGGCCCCGTGGTGTAGCGGTTAAGGGCTTCTCCGGCCATGCTGAGGCCGCGTCCCACATACAGCAACTAGAAGGATGTGCAACTATGACATACAACTATCTACTGGGGCTTTGGGGGAAAAAAAAAAAGAACTATGGCACCATCTTTGGGGATATAATCCAACCAGAGGTGAAAACCTTAGATGGCTAAAAAGGATTTGCTTTTTGTGCTGTGTCTTCATTTCTCCTTTAACCTTGTCACAGGTACAATTTTACATGGACCTGCTGATTTCAGTAGTGAAGGGAAAGAAGAGGGATATTTGATATCGTTTTCTGTTTGCTCTGACCCTACCTGATACAGCTGAAGTCACTCTGGGAGAGTCCCCTTTCTCCTCACTCACAATCCTAATGCTCATTTTCCAAAATCCCTAGTTATTGTTATTCATTTGCTTCTGCTTGATTCCTACCATCCTGTAAAGATATCATTAGTAAAATCTATTCAATTGTTGGCCTCTTGATTGTTTTATAGTATGAAAGAATTTTCCAAACGTAATCAACAGCCTTCAGTTAAGTTGGGGCAAAATTCAATATTGCTAATTATGTGTTTAACCCAATATAGTCATTATAAGCAACATATAACATGCTAGCATTTCAAGTAGCACTTTACTATGTAGCAGGCACGGTACTATATCTATATGTGAGTATGCGTGTATATGTGTATATATGTGTGTATATATATGTTCATTTAAATTAAGGCACAGACAGGTTAGTGACCCGACAATGCCACATTAGTAAGAGGCAGAGCTGGGATGTCAATCAAGACCAGCTGGCTCCAGGGGCTGCACACTCAACCACTTTGCTATACTGCCTCCCTTAGGTCATATCTTAATTTAGGGAGTCATGTAAGGGCAAAACAAAACTGAAATCAATTATAGCCAAAGAAGACTTTACAATTAGGTTTGCTGCCTCTATTCTTTCTTAAACCTACTATAACTTGTATTATGATTTGAATTATCCATTTTAAACTTTTGATGTAATGGATTTAATGGCAATAAGTACACACCTATCAATAATTACTTTAAATATAAATGGACTAAATTCTCCAATCAAAAGACACAGAGTGGTTGAATGGAATTAAAAAAAACAAGACCCATCCATATGTTGCCTACAACAGACTCACTTCAGTTGTAAGGACACACACAGACTGAAAGTGAAGGGATGGAAAAAGATATTCTATGCAAATGGAAACCAAAAGAAAGCTAGAGTAGCTATACTTATATCAGACAAAATAGACCTTAAAACAAAGACTATAATAAGAGACAAAGAAGGGCATTACATAATGATAAAGGGGTCAATCCAGCAAGAGGATATAACATATGTAAATATTTATGCACCCAACACAGGAATATATATAAAGCAAATATCTAAATATATAAAGCAAATTTATAAATATATAAGAAATATATATAATTATATATAAGTAATGAATTTAAATATATAAATATTATAAATAAATATATAAACATAAAATACATAAAGCAAATATATAAAGCAAATATTAACAGAAATAAAGGAAGAACCAGACAGCGATACCGTAATAGTAGGGGACTTTATTACGTTACTTTCACCGATGGATAAATCATCCAGACAGAAAATCAATAAGGAAACATTGGCCTTAAACAATGTGTTAGACGAGATAGACTTAACAGACATATATAGAACATTCCATCCAAAAGCAACAGAATACATACTCTTTTCAAGTTCACATGGAACACTCTCCAGGAGAGATCACATACTAGGCCACAAACAAGTCTTAATAAATTTAAGAAGACTGAAATCATATCAAGCATCTTTTCTGATCACAATGGTATGAAACTAGAAATCAATTACAAAAAGAAAACTGGAAAATTCAAAAATATGTAGAAATTAAACAACATACTACTGAATGAGCAAGGGGTCAAGTAAGAAATCAAAAAATATTTTGAGACAAGTGAAAATGGAAATACAACATACCAAAACTTATGGGATGCAGCAAAAGCAGTTCTAAGAGGGACATTCATAGCAATAAATGCCTACATTAAAAAACAAGAAAGATCTCAAATAAATAACCTAACTTTACACCTCAAGGAACTAGAAAAAAAAGAACAAACTAAGCCTAAAGTTAGTAGAAGGAAGTAAATAACAAAGATCAAAGTGGAAATAAATGAAATAGAGACTAAAATGACAATAAAAAAGCTCAATGAAACTAAGAGCTGGTTTTTTGAAAAGATAAACAAAATGGTCAAACCTTTAGCTAGACTCACCAAGAAAAAGAGAGGACTTAAATAAATAAAATCATAAATGAAAGAAGAGACATTACAACCAATACCACAAAAATGCAAAGGATTATAAGAGACTATTGTGAACAATTATATGTCAACAAATTGGACAGCCGAGAAGAAATGGATAAATTCTTAGAAACATACAAACTACGAAGACTGAATCATGAAGAAATAGAAAATCTGAACAGACTGATTACTAGTAAGGAGATTGATTTAGTAATCAAAAAACCTCCCAACAAATAAAAGTCTAGGACCAGATTGCTTCACTGGTAAATTCTACCAAACATTTAAAGAAGAATTACTACCAATCTTTCTCAAACTCATCCAAAAAATAGAAGAGAAAGGGACTCATTTTACAAGGCCAGCATTACCCTGATACCAAAACCAGCCAAGGACAGTACAAGAAAAGCAAACTACAGGCCAATATCCCTGATGAACATAGATGCAAAAATCCTCAACAAAATATTAGCAAAAAAGGCCGGCCCGGTGGTGTAGTGGTTAAGTTTGTGCGTTCTGCTTCTGCAGCACGGGATTCACGGGTTTGGATCCAGGGTGCAGACCTATGCACTGCTTATCAAGCCATGCTGTGGCAGGCGTCCCACATATAAAGTAGAGGAAGATGGGCACAAATGTTAGCCTAGGGCCAATCTTCCTCAGCAAAAAGAGGAGGATTGGCAACAGATGTTACTCAGGGCTAATCTTCCTCACCAAAAAACAAATTAGCAAACCAAATTCAACAATACATTAAAAGGATTGTATACTAGAATCAAGCATGATTTATTCCAGGGATGCAAGGATGGTGCAACATCTGCAAATCAATCAATGTGATACAACACATTAACAAAGTGAAGGATAAAAATCATATGATCATCTCAATAGATGCAGAAAAAACATTTGACAAAATTCAACATCCTTTCATGATAAAAACTCTCAACAAACTGGGTGTAGACAAAATGTACCTCAACATAATAAAGGCCATATATGACAAACCCAGAGCTAACATCATACTCAATGGTTAAAAGCTGAAAGCTTTTCCTCCATAATCATGAACAAGACAAGGATGCCCACTCTCACCACTTTTATTCAACATAGTATTGGAAGTCCTAGCCAGAGCAATTAGCTAAGAAAAGGATATAAAAGGCATCTAGATTGAAAAGGAAGAAATAAAACTGTCACCATTTGCCGATGACATGATAGTATATATAGAAAACCCTAAAGACTCCACCAAAAAACTATTAGAACTAGTAAACAAATTCAGTAAAGTTGTAGGATACAAAATTAACGTACAAAAATCTGTTGTGTTTCTATAAACTAATAATGAGCTATCAAAAAGAGAAATTAAGAAAACAATCCCATTTACAATTTCATCAAAAAGAATAAAATACTTAGGAATAAGTTTAACTAAGAAAGTGAAAGACCTATACACTGAAAACTATAAGACATTAATGAAAGAAATTGAAGAAGACACAAATAAATGGAAAGATATTCTGTGCTCATGGTTTGGAAGAATTAATATTGTTAAAATGTTCATACCACTCAAAGCAAACTACAGATTCAATGCAATCCCTATCAAAAGTCCAGTGACATTGTTCACAGAAATAGATAAAGCAATCCTAAAGTCTGTATGGAACCACAAAAGATCCCAAATAGCCAAAGCAATCTTGAGAAAGAACAAAGCTGGAGGCCTCACACTTTCTGATTTCAAACTATACTACAAAGCTATAGTAATCAAAACAGTATGGTACTGGCTTAAAAACAGATCTGGGAGATGGATACATAGGTAAATACCTCTGTTAAAACTCATTACACTGTACTTTTAAGATCTATGCATTTTGTCATATGCAAAATGAACCTCGATAAAGGAAACCAAAAAAATATATAAATGCAATATAAATATACAAAAAGAAAGCTCTCATAACAAATGGTTAATCTTTCAAAGTGTTTCCAGAAATCAGCAAGACCACCAGCCATAGAAAAATAGGCAAAGTATAAGCAGACAGTTCACAGAAAAGGAAATATAAATGATTCTCAAACATATGAAAGTATTCTCAACTTCACTCATAATAAGAAACGAAAATGATAAGTACACAGGAAGGATATTTTTCACCTATCATAGTTGGCAATGCTTGATTGGTGAAAATATAGGAAAGTAAATACTTATGGCAATTAATTTGGTAACATCTATCAGAAATACAAATACATATAGCCTTTGACTCAGTAATTTAATTTATGGGAACATACCTCCTCCTCCCACCCCTGAAATAGTTGCATATACCCCAGTGTTAGAGATTGCAGCAGTATTGGGAATAGCAAACCTTTAGGAACAGCCATACCTATGTGGTACATACACACACTGAAATACTCTCCAGCTGTGAAAAGGAGTGAGGAAGCTCTCCTTATGCTGAGATGGAAACATTTCTACGGTGTAATAACAGAAAAATTGAATGCAGAACACTAAGTACAATATGCAACCTATAGTGCAAAAGGGCAGGGATAATTAGAATATGTGATCACTTTTACTTATGAGGCACCTCTGCAAAATTACCTAAGAAAACCACTACTAGTGATGACCAGTGGAGAATAGAGGAAGCAGGCAGATGGGACAAGGAAAGTAGACGTTCGTTCTCTACCATTATTTATTTTCTCTTTAAATTTTTGAAGCACGTGTATGTTTTATCTGTGACAAATTTAACAGAGAGAGACAGAAAGAGGGAGAGGTAGAAGGAGAGAGAGAGAAGGAGGAAATGGAAATGAGTAAATGGATTCTGGAAAGCTCAGAGCCAAATGCTCTTCGGCTCCTGGATGTATGAGCAAAAGTAAAATCTTAATCTAATTCTTTCAAATACTTTGAAAAATTTCAACTGTTCTTTTTTTTTTTTTAATTTTACACTTAATTTTTTAAAAATCTGGTATAGAACATTATCAGTGAATAACCTTCATTCTAGAGGGGAATTCAGAGGGGGAGGTCGGCAGCCAACTATTCCAAAGGCCTCCCTGTCGCGCAATAACCTGTGGGCCATGCCGCCCTGGAGCTGCTTCTTCAGGCTCCTCAGGCAGTCCTCAGAAACTCTCCTCTGTGTCACAAAAGGGAAGCTGGCTCTAGGGAAGGCCCTCTTCCTGCAGGAGGACATGGTACAGGGATGCTGTTGTGGTTGTTGAAAGCAGCTGTAATTTGTCGCACAACCTCTCAGCCCCTCAAATCTTGGAAATATCAGGGTACATGGCAAATCCCAAAACAGCAGAAGGCTCCTCTGGTCTGGTGATATCCAAGAAGTGAGAAAACAGAGTAGGCTAAGCCGCATGGATATTTTTTTTTAAAACCCCATCTTTCAGCTTCAAGAAAAAAAAAAGAAAAAACCTTGACCTTCCCTAATTATGCTGCTATGTTTACCCACAGCAGTGGCAGCCCTGAAGGGGGCAAGTTCATACAATGACCCCACTCTTTGGAATTTAGGAAGTATTGTCCTTGGACTTCCCGTGTGGTCCCACAATAAGCCTTGGGATCTGGAGAAGGTCTCTCTCGTGCCTAGAGCTGCCCTGTTCTGACATACATTGTCAAGAGTCTTGAATCAGTGTAGTTTACGGCTTTGCCATAAGAAAAGTAAGTTGGGACAAAGATTTTTAAAATACATACCATAAAATCTTTAAGGTGCTCTGGGAGGCCAGAGGACAACAGGACATTTATTGTTCAGTTCAACTATTTGGAAAGGACAGTTAGGAAAGTACTCACAGCAAAACACTATTTTAGAAGAAGCACCTTGGTGAGAGTGTCTAGAAAATACCCATTTTATTTTAAATACATGAACATTCTTCAAAATGTGATGAGGATTTTTTACTTTTACCTGGCAACTTGGTTTTTTTTCCAGTAAATTCCTTTGAAATCTATTCCAGTGAACTAATGCCAGGCTGTGTTTGATTTACTCACAGGGTAGAGGCAACAAATCTCCACACGTCCCTAGCTAACCAGCCCTGCAGGGTTGTCCTCCAGGACGATTCTGTTGATGAAAGCGCTCCACATAAGTAATATACTGTAAAGTGGGCCACAACACTGACACTCCGAGTACTCACAAGAAGGACGAGGCATTACAAGTCAGGCCCTTCTCCTTGAAGACATTATGCTAAGTGAAATAAGGCAGACACAAAAGAACAAGTACTGTATGTTTCCACATATATGAGGTACTTAGAGTAGTCAAATTCATAGAGATGGAAAGGAGAATGGTGGTTGCCAGGGGCTGGGGGAGGGGAGAATGGGGAGTTAGTGTTTAATGAGTACAGAGTTTCAGTTTGAGAAGATGAAAAGTGGTCTGGAGATGGATGGATGGCAGTGATGGTTGCACAACATTATGAAGGTACTTAATGCCACTGAGCGGTACACTTAAACATCAAGATGGTAAATTTTATGTTATGTGTATTTCGCCACAATTTAAAAAGAAAAAGGAAACTACCTGTATTATTATCTATTAAAAAAGGTAAGGTGGGCCGGCCCTGTGGCTTAGTGGTTAAGTGCGCGCGCTCTGCTGCTGGCGGCCCAGGTTCGGATCCCGGGTGCACACTGATGTACCGCTTCTCCAGCCATGCTAGGCCACGTCCCACATACAGCAACTAGAAGGATGTGCAACTATGACATACAACTATCTACTGGGGCTTTGGGGAAAAAAATAAATAAATAAAATTAAAAAAAAAAAAAAGTAAGGTAGTTCTCTTAGGGAAAGGGCTCAATTAGATTTGTGAAATTAGTGTGCTTGGCCTAGAGCAAGTGCAGTTTGAAAGAAGGTAGTTCCTGGTCTCCCACTACTAAATGATAACATCCTTAAAAGTAAAATCCTCATGTTTTCAAGATCCTCTGACAGATTCCCAGTATACCATTTTAAATGTAAAAGTGGTGTTTGGCTCCAAATAATTTTTACCCAAAGATAACTTACATACCCTTCTTTTTGGTATAATGTTAACATAGCCCAAGTTAGGCATGAAAACTTTCAAAAGTTATTTCGTTTTCCCCTCCTTCAAAAAGAAATCCATCCAAGAAGTGGCTGGATGGAAGCTTTAGGCCCTACGTGACTTGTGTCAGACTGCGAATGCTGAAGACTATACTGCGAAAGGAAACAAGTCAAACACAAAGATCATAAAAATAAAGGAACACCTGGTATTTGTTGGGAATGAGAGCTAATTGTCTCCCTTTTTTGACCAAGGCGTTCATTAAAAGTTGGAGGATCTTAAAATTCTAGGTTATCTTGTTGCTTTTTTTCTATCACTGAGACTTATGTCTCTTTGAATTGATAACTACTTCTCTTTTGCACACACACGCACTGCTTCTTCTTCCTGTCCTATGCCCACCACTTCACCTTTTCCCCCTCCCTAGAGAAATCTAGGAAGAAAGAGCTGAAAGGTAACCAAAGGTAAAAAATGAACGAGGACGAGAAAACATAAAGTCCTGCACATGTCTTAAGGATTTGGGTTAACATCTCCCACATCCTTTTCCCCAACTCATGACCTTGATTTCTACATCCCTGAGAAAAATGAGCCAGAAATGAACTTCCATGCGTTCTCACCACCACTTCACCTGCCGGCCAAACTCACCCACACACTCTGCTTTCCCACCTGTTTCCACAGGTGTGCTCTCCATGCCCCGTCTAAAGCCAGTCCTTCTATTTGTGCCATTGACTCCATTGCTCTTGCCTACTCAAGAACATCATTCCAGAAATTCTCTCCTATACCTCCTATATAATCAATTTTTCACTCTCTGCTGGGTCATTCTCATAATATAATAGGTTGTCTTAAAAAGTAGAACTTTCTCTTGACCACATCCTACCCATTAGATTTTGCTTTATTTCATTGCACTCCTTTGCAGCAATGGTTCTTGATCAAATTATCTGTATCCATTGTCTCCAATTCCTCTTCTCCCATTCTCTCTTAAACCCAGTCCATTCAAGCTTTCGCTTCCACCACTCAACTGACACTTCTTAGTCAAGGCCACCAGTGACCTTCATGTTGCTAAATTTAATAGCCCATTCTCACTCCTCGTTCTAATTGATCTATCAGCAGCAAGTGGCACAGTAGGTTGCTTCCTCCTTCTTGATACATTTCTTTACCTGGTTTCCAATACACTACACTCTCTGGCTTTTCCTCGTACCTTGCAGGTCATTCTTTTTTCATTTTGGCTGACTTCCTCCTTTCTCCCCCAACATCTTAATATTGGAATGTCCCACGGCTCAGTGCTTGATTTTTTTTATTTTTTCTGTCTATACTCACTCCACTGGTAATCTCATATAGTCTCATGGTTTTAAATATCATCTATATGCTGATGACTCCTAAATTTATATGTCCAGCACACACCTCTCTCTCAAATCCCAAATTCCCATATCCAGCTCCTCATTCAACATCTCCACTTGGTTGTCTAGTAGATACTTCAAACTTAACATGTTTAAAACCGAGCTCCTGGTTTCCTCTCCCACCAAGCCCACCTATCTGCAGCCTTGCCCATCTCGGTTGATGACAACCACATACTTCCAATTGTTCAGGCCAAAATCTTTGGAGTCTTTCTTAATTCCTCTTTTCCTCTAACACATTACACCATTGCATTGGCTCTGCCATCACATCATATTCAGAGTCTGACCACTTCTTACTCACTCCACTGTTGGCACCCTGGTCTGAACCACCACTGTCTGCCTGCACTGCTGCAATAACCTCTTAACAAGTCTCCCACTTCTACCCTTGCCCACTCATACAGCAGCCAAAGCGATGCATTTAAAACTATGTCAGCACAAGCATATCAATTTCCTGCTCAAACTCCTGTAATGGCTATCCATCATATTCAACCAAAAAAACTCTACAATGGCCAAAAAAAGTTACTTGATCTGGATCCCGTTACTTTCCTTGTGTCATCTCCTACTCTTTCTCCTCCCTCTTCATTCCACTCCAGCCTCTGTGCCCTTCTCATTATACACCAGGAATGCTCTTGTCCCAGGGCCTTTGCACTGGCTGGCACCTCTGCCTAGATGCTAATCCCTCATATATCTGTGTGGCCCACTCCTTTACTTCCTTCAAATTTTGCCCAAATATCACCTTCTCAATGAAGTCTATCCTGACTGCTCAACTACCACACAATCCTCATCCCTGAGTCCAGTTTACTTTTTCTTTTGCTCATGGTACACTCTTAGGTACTATATGATTCATTTTTTATTATGTGTTCATTTATTTTCTGCCTTCATTGCTAGAATGTAAGCTCCATGAGAGCATAGATTTTTGTTTGTTTCACTGATTTATTCCAAGAATGCCTGGTACATAGTAGGCACTCAATACAAATTATGTTGAGTGAATGAATAAATTCCAAGTGAACAGTCCTAGCAGAATTATACATGCTATCAGATAGCCATTCCTTCTTCCATCTCTCCAATGTAAACTATAAATATGGACAAAATGGGATTGGGGCCGGCCCAGTGGCTTAGCGGTTAAGTGCGTGCGCTTTGCTACTGGCGGCCTGGGTTCGGATCCCAGGCTCGCACCGACGCACTGCTTCTCCGGCCATGCTGAGGTGGCATCCCACATACAGCAACTAGAAGGATGTGCAACTATGACATACAACTATCTACTGGGGCTTTGCGGGGGGGAAAAAAAAGGAGGAGGATTGGCAATAGATGTTAGCTCAGAGCCGGTCTTCCTCAGCAAAACGAGGAGGATTAGCATGGATGTTAGCTCAGGGCTGATCTTCCTCACACACACACACAAAAAAACGGGGCTGGGATTTATTAAGCGTGTACTGTCAGCTTGGCCCATTGTTAAACACTTGGCCTTTGTTGCACTAAGTTTTTGGAGCCCCATGTAGATATAATTTTTCAAATACTTGTTGAAAGGAAGATTAACTGAATGAGTCCTCATTTTGCAGAGGAGGAAATGGTGGTTCAGCAAAGTTAAGTCACTTGCCTTAGATTACATAGCTAGAAACTGGTGGAAGCCAGATTGTAACTTCAATCTACCTCACTCCCAAGTGCCACATTGTTCAGTTCCAGAGCAGAGACATGGAAATCAGAGAGATGGGCAGCTGCATCCCAGATCTGCTGCTTAACTTGCTATGGACTCTAGGCATGAAGCATCATCTCTGAGCTGCAATGTCTCTATCTTTTTAATGTTTCATGCTATTGGGGTCATTATGGGCAGCATGGAGTGTAAAGGGCCATGTGTGTCTGCATTCAAATAGACAGACAAATGCTTTCTGCAGGAACCATACGTCCCAAAACCACTAAAAAACCTTTCACCATAGGATGAAAGACCTCAACATATCATTGAATACATGTGAGAAATAGAAAAAATATCTTTCAGTTACTTTCTAAAAAGTACTATGTGAGAAGAAATTGGTTCCATGACTCACTATTTTTTAATGTTGAAATAGAGAATACTATTGGATCGTCAGAAATCTTACTGGATTACCAGAGGCTCTAAGGTGTTTTCTCTACTTATGTTATATTTGTTGCTTGAGGCAAAGTCCCTCGGCCCGTTTGTAGCTTTGTAGGTCCTGTATGTTTTTCTGCTATACACCACAATATTAACTTGAATTTATAAAGTGATCTGAGCAACTCAAATAAGAAAGAGAGGAAGAAATTCTCTGTTAGTTGCAATATACCAACTCTTTCTCGAGACAGAAAATTCTGACTTTAAGATTTTGTCAGACTCCCAAATTTATAATAAAGTGAAGTGAGACAATTATGCCAAAATAATGAGAAACGACATGGTTGATTCTGAAATCTGCTAAATGTTTTACCAGGTTGAAGAAAAAATGAATGGAAAATTCCCACATCCTTCTCCTCTACCCCCCTTCCCTTTCCTGCCTCTGTCCCCTCCTCCCCTGGGTTCTGGCTGTGGCTGAGTATTCAGGAAGTAGATACATTAGGAAGCCAGCCAGGGAAAGTTCATGAGTTGGGTTCACTGAGTGCTTTCTCCAGGCCCCCATCATTACTTTCTGACTGTCAGGACTTCCTGAAAGATGAATGAAAGTGGGAAATGCTAAGCTGTGGGCTTCCTCTGAGCTCCCCATTTGGATGCAAAAGGTAGTTCAATGCTCATCAGGCAGAAGCTGGTGAACTGATGGTGCATCTCTGTCAGGCTGAGGGGTGCAGGCAGGGCAGGCACTGGAGGGTTAGGGTCCCTGTTGTCCCACTTCAGCTCTCACTCTTTCCTGGGAACATTATGAAATGGAAACCCAGCCTAGGTTTCCAAAAGATATATTTTGCCTCTGAATAATGGCAGCTCCCAGTTTTGTGAGACCAGAACTTTATATAATTTGGGGGACCCTCTTTAGGAAAAGAATACAAAACTACAAAAGCAAAATTAGGTTCAAAAGCAAATATTTATTTAGAATGAGTAAAGACATCACAACAAATCACTAGTATATAAAAGCAAATTCCAAAACATCACCCAGAGCCTGGGATGAGCCAATGCAGCCGAAACTTCATCAGCTCGGGGAAACACCTCTCTGTGCACGTGACCTGCTGTGAAGCAATGAGAAATGTTCCTTCTCAGCCAAATCTGCCAAGCCATCCTCCCACTCCCTGGAGGGTGAGAATTAAAAACAGGAAAAAAGAGAGGTTTGATTTCTCCATTCGAGTGGGGGGGAGACAATTTAAAATGCTAACACATCTTCCATTAAAAAAGGGTGGGGGTATTTTTAATTTGTTCTTTTTACAGCCGTCCATGTTTTTATGATTAGAACATTTAGAATAAAAATGAAGGGACACCCGTTTTTCCACCTTCGGTTGTTTGCACGGCTGCCACAGCGTGGGCCTATACTCGAAAGGGGAGGCTGCCAAATGCTCAGAAAACCCTCTTCAGGGCTCTCCTGCCACATCCGTTGGCCTCCTCCTGCCCTTCTCATGTTCCCCATAGCCACTCAGAGAATCTGTGGCTACAGACGAGGAGCACCTGGGTGGTTTTAAAAAACACCAAAGTCCCACCTTGAGATTCTGATTGAGTTCATCTAAGTGGGAGGGAAGGAAATCCCCAGGGGTTGGAAGCTATTGATACTGGTATCCATCCAGAGACTGTGAATAAATTGGCCCTAAACAGTGATTCTCCATGCACTGTTCTTAGACCAGCAGCAGAAGCATCACCTGGGAAGTTTTTAGCAACGTCAGTTCTTGAGCCCCACCCGACTCACGATATCAGAAGCCCGAGGCAAGGCCCAGCGGTCAGCAGGAGAATGCCGGTGCACTCTCGTTTGAGAACCGCTGGTTGAGCGTTTGTGCTGGACACGGGGATATGTATGGCTCCCTGGTGATTTTACTGTGCAGAGAAGGTCAGGGACCACTCATCTTCTCTTCTACACAGAAGCATTTCATTTAATTAATTAGTCAGTACATAACACATGGATACAAGTTACTTTTTCTTCTTTCAAAGAGCATGGCTGCTCACTAGTAAATCCACTGTCATTAAGGAGCCAAGCAATAAACCTTAGGTATATGTGGGTGGAAACAACAGCTGCCTGGCTCAGCGTCCTATTTAATCTGAGTATATTATTCAAGCGTGTGACTGCTCTATTGTCTAATCTGTCAAGGTCAAGAGTTAAAATATCGAGTTAAAATAGCTCTCTATCTTGCCTGGTGAGTGCCAGCACTACTTTCAGAAATGATTATAGGACTGATTCTCCCAGGGAGAGAGTGCTGATCAATGAATTAATTGCTCTGAGGATTTCTACCTGTGACCTTGTTATTCATTTAACCTTGAGTAAAACCACTTTGACTACCTATTTAAATCAGCCAAATTTTAAAACAGGAATGTTTCCAGCATTATGGATTCCTTACCAAATTTAATATTAACATTGTATGTTGTCCTCCAGCATGGTTTCAACTTCATAAACCACTTTTCTGGGTTCCAGTTGCAAATTTCAGACTCAAGATTCAGACATTTCTAGAGCCTCTCCCCTTGACTGGTGGTGGGAAGAGGAAGTTAGGGACCCATGAGGCCACTGTTCGAGTGGCTCAGACTGGGCTCAGCCACAGCCCCATATAAAAAGGCATGAACCACATCACTTCTTGGCCAGGCTGCATCCTCCAGGACAGCAGTTCTAATGTAGAAAATGGTGCCACATCAGAATCCCTGGGAGGACTTTAACAAGCACACACTGATATCCAGCCACCCACACATCAACTGTGGCCCCAGAAATGGGTATGTTTGAAGGACTCCCTAAGTGGTTCTCTAATACAGCCAGTTTTGCAAACTGCTCCATTACCATGCCCTCACCACACCTCGCCACTTTCCCTGCCTCGGTCACTGGCCTGGCTGATGCGGCCAGCGTGTCCCGGTCCAGTAGAAGTCTCGATTTCTGTCACCAGAATGTTCACTGTACATTAGTGTTCTTAACAGATTCCCCTGTGCTTTGCTCTTTCAGATGGGTATGCATTTTCCCAACTAGAATGAGCTGTGATTACTCAGGAAGAACTAGTCTGTTCTTACGACATGACTAAAAGCAAAACCATGTAGAGTTTAAATGCTGTCTTTTATGAGTCCAACGATGAGGTTTGGATCACTGTATCCTGTACTATCATGTCCTTCTCTGAGACTGCTAGAATGAGCGACACTCTTGAACACTCACTTCTGTGGCTCTGGCCAGTCAGTTTGTTATTTATGTATCTACTGAGTCATGATCCTTGGGTACAAATAATGGGAGAATCCTATTTGCTATTCTTAATTTGTCCTTAATGTTTTACCTAATTTATTTGCTTTTCTGTGGCTATGAGGTAATTTATCAGTTCGGTCTGAAGTATAAAATTAAAAGCATATGTTTTACCAAAATTTAAACTTTGGTACAAGTTGTTTTGGGAAAAAAGGTAAAGGATGTCATGTTGCATAATAAGCCTATCTTGCTTAATCAAAAAGAGGTCATGCGAAAACTTTGTATTTTGAAAATTCAGATTAAGGGCACAAGGCAGCATGTAAAATATTTTCGTAACTAGGATGCCCTGTCACTTTGAGTCACATTTTATTTGTATGAAATTTGCACAGTATTCTTGGTTTCAATGAACTCATATAATGAGTGTAGCATACCCTAATCTTGGGCCTCAAAATCAGGCGTGCAAGAATTACCATATCTCATTATTCTCTATAAAGCAATTTAATCTCCCTTCTGATCCCCCCATGCAATAGGACTAGAAATATAGTCTACCAATAGGTAGAAAATTCAACTTCAATCATTCTTGTGGCTCTGCCTCAGGCTTGTTCCAACTTTCCAGGGTTTCAGACAGTGTAAAACATTGGGGCACCTCCATTTTTCTGTCATCTGCCCACACAGGTCCCTACTAAGACACATGGTTTCTTTTGGCCTGGCCACTTTATGAAGCTTCTGTGCCAGGTATGGGGAACTGGAACCTTTGGGGAGGTTGGAAATCCCCACGCCCGTGGTCAAACATCCCCAGCAAAACCATTCCTCTCCTGGAACACATTGTCTTCCCAGTGCACTTTGGAGGAACAAAGAGATATCTTTCAAATCCTTCCTCTAGTCCGGGGTAGAGCCCACTTTCTCAAACCCTATTCTACTTAGTGAGTTTTTAGAAGCAAAGACGAAGAATTCTTGAAGGCTACACCTATTTTCTGTCCTGCCAAATGACTCCTCTGATGAAACGAACTGAAAATCTGGTACCTGCTTGAATGGAAATAAGGCAACAAGGAAAACATTGGGAGGGAAATCCAATTAATATCTCAAAACATTATCCACAAACAGATAAACAAAATGTAGTATATCCAGACAATGGAATATTATTCAACCTCAAAAAGGAATGAAATACTGATATACGCACAACATGGATAAACCTTGAAAACATTATGCTACGTAAAAAAAGCAAGTCACAAGAGGCCACATACAATATGATTTCATTCACAGGAAATTCATAAGCAAACCTATAGATAGAAAGTAGATTAGTGGCTGCTTAGGGTTGGCAGGAAGATGAAGGGGTAAAAGGTTAATATCTAAAGGCTATAGGGTTTCTTTTTGAGGTGATGAACATGTTCTAAAATTGCAGTATCAGTTGCACATACTTGTGAATATTTAAAAACCATTGAATTAAACACTTCAAATGGATTAATTGGTGATTTAAATTGCAATAAAGCTGTTTCAAAAAATTATCCTGGAGGATTCCACTTTCAATCATAATGTAGTAACTAGTGCTAGACTTGCCCTCCTGCTTAAAACTATTAGAAAGCTGAAAAAATATATGAAAAAACTCTTTTCAGACATTGGACTAAAAGCAGCATAGCATACAATCCCTAAGAGAAAGGAAATAAATAAAGTAAGCCATACTACTGCCCAGGCTTTCTGCCTAGAGGCACTTTCCTGACCATGGTGCAGGGCAGTGGTACCCAAGCAAAGCACAGTACTCTCACTGAGTTGAGGAAACTGAGATAGAAATTTGGGGAGGCTGAGGCAGCTGGAGTTTGCTGAGAAAGGAGCTGTTTGCAGAAAGAGCTCTAGACATTGCTAGAGGGATATCGTAGAGTGAATAGCTGGATGCTCACCTACATATGTGTAGAGTGAAACTCAGTGAAGTTGGGCAACAACAAACTACCAGAGAGATGTAAGTTGAACACTTCCCAGAACTCCCACAGGACTCAAGTTCTAACCAATCAGGGTGGAAAGAGCTTGATAAATATATGAGAAATTCCATAGAGACCCCCAAAAGGCAGACCTTAGTAAAGCCAAGGTAGCACTAGAGCAAGAACTACTCTAGACCCTTAATTAATGAAGCTTATCTTAATCTAACAAAGATTAAAAACAAGCCTCCAAAGCATCAGAAGGATCCACAGTTACTTTAACTCCCTACAAAAAAGAAAAGGCAAAACAAAATAAAAACATAAAAACACCTCTACCAGAAGAAAACAAAATCCAGACACTTAACAATGTAATAGTTACAATGTCCAACATCGAAACAAAAATACTTGACATTCAAAGGAGGAAAATCTAATACATAACCAAGATAAAAGTAAGTCAATAGAAACAGACCCAGAACTGACAGAGATGATGGAATTAACACACAAGAACTTTAAAACAGCTATTACAAATATGTTTAAGGAATTAAAGGCAACATAAACACAATGAGGAAAGAAATAGAAAGAACAATAATAAATAGTAATAGAAAAAAGCCATAATAAAAGAACCAAATGAAACTTCTAGAGCCGAAACATATATGAAATGAAAATTCACTGGATAAGCTTAGCAGCAGATTAGACACTTCAAAATAAAAAATAAAAACTTGAAGACATAGCAATAGGAACTATCCAAACTGAAATGCAAAGAGAAAGAAGGCTGAACAAAAACTGAAGAGAGCATCAGTTACCTATGAGACAATATCAAGCAATCTTATATGTAGTCTTTGGACTTGCAGATAGAGAAAGTGACAGAAAAAAATGGTTGAAGAAATAAAGGCAGAACATTTTCCAAGCATGATGATTTAAGAAGCACAGCCAACCCACAGCACACTGAAAACACACATACACACACACAAATCATAATCAATTTGCTGAAAATCAAGGATAAAGAGAAAAATCTTACAATCAGCCAAAAGGTGGGAAAGCACATTACAAAGTTAGTGAAGGAAAAGCAAACTGATAATGATTACTGACTTCTCAGAAAAGCCAAAAGACAAATTGCTGAAATAAAAAAATAAACTGTCAACCTAAATTCTATAGCTAGTGAAAATATCCTCCAAGATGAAGAGGGGAAGACAAGGCAGTTTCAGAAAAGAAATTGAGAGATTTTATTACTAACAAACCTGAACTAAAAGAAATGTTAAAGAAAATTGTACAGGAAGAAATAACATGATAAGAGATGGAATATCTGATCTACACAAAAGAATAACAAGCTCAAAAAATGGTAATTTTGGAACAAATATAAAAGAATTTTATTTTCTCATTTAAAAAATTTCCTTATTTCTGGGGCCGGCCCGGTGGCGCAAGCGGTTAAGTGTGCGCGCTCTGCTGCGGCGGCCCGGGGTTCGCCAGTTCGGATCCCGGGCGCACAGTGATGCACTGCTTGTTAAGCCATGCTGTGGTGGGGTCCCATATAAAGTAGAGTAAGATGGGCATGGATGTTAGCTCAGGGGCAATCTTCCTCAGCAAAAAAAAAAAAAAAGAGGAGGATTGGCATCAGATGTTAGCTCAGGGCTGGTCTTCCTCACCAAAAAAAAAAGAAAAAAAAATTTCCTTATTTCTATTTAAAGCAAAATTAATAAAGACATGTTATAGAGTTTATAACATATGTAGAAGTAAAATATATGTTGACAATAGCACAAAGGAAAGAAGGGAAGAAATGAAAGTGTATTATTATACAGTTTTTATACTATATGTTACATGGCATAATATGATTTAAAAGTAGGCTGTGGTAAATTAAAGATGCATACTATACATCCTAGAACAACCACTAAAACCTTAAACAAAATGGTATGTCTGATAAACCAGTAAATGAGATAAAATGGAATACCAAAAAATAATTAATCAAAAAGAAGGCAGGAAAAGTAGAAAAAATAGAAAATAAATAGAAGAAATGAAAAATCAATAGAAAGCTGGTATATTTAAGCCCAACTACACTGATAAATACATTAAATGTAAATGGTTTAAATACTCCAAATAAAAGTCAGAGATTGTCAGAATTAAAAAAGCAAGATCCAACTATATGGTAGTGACAAGAAATGCACTTTATTTATTTATTTATTTGTGAGGAAGATCAGCCCTGAGCTAACAACCATGCCAATCCTTCTCTTTTTGCTGAGGAAGACTGGCCCTGAGCTGACATCTATTGCCAATCTTCTGCCTTTTCTTCCCTTTTTCTCCCCAAAGCCCCAGCAGATAGTTGTATGTCATAGTTGCACATCCTTCTAGTTGCTGTATGTGGGACGCCACCTCAGCATGGCCCGACAAGCGGTGTGTCAGTGCTCACCTGGGATCTGAACCGGGGCCACCAGTAGCGGAGCGTGCGCACTTAACCGCTAAGCCATGGGGCCGGCCCCAAGAAATGCACTTTAAATATAAATATATGAGGTGGAAAAGTTCTAGAGATCTGTTGCACAAAGTGAATTTACTTAATACTACTGAACTGTACACTTAAAAAGAATTACGATAGCAATTTAATGTTACATGGGTTTTTTTTACCACAATAAAAAATATGTATAAGTATATTGATAGTTTAAAAGGATGGAAAAGCAGACAAACCATGCAAACACTAATAACAGAAAAGGTGGGCTGCCTATATTAATATCATAAAAATTAGAATTCAGGTTAATTAATACTACTAGAGATAACAAGGTGCATTTCATAATGACAAGAGGGTCAATACATCAAGAAGATATAGCAATCCTAAATGTATATGCACATAATTACAAACCTTCAAAATACATAAAGTAAAAATTGATAGAACTTAAAGGAGAAATAGACAAATCCACAATTATAGTTGCAGATTTCAACATTATTCTCTTAGTAACTGAGAATAAGTAGACAGAAAATCAGTAAGGATATAGAGGACTTGAACAGCACTTATCAGCCAAGTTGATCTAACTGGTATTTATAGAACACTACTCACACCAACAACAGGACACACATTTTTCTCAAGTGCACATGGAATATTCACCAATACAGGAATACCTCAGAGATATTGTGAGTTTGGTTCCAAATCATCACAATAAAGTGAATATGGAACTAAAGCGAGTCATATGAATTTTTTGGTTTCCCAGTGCATATAAAAATTACGTTTACACTATACTGTAGTCTATTAATTGTGAAATAACATTATGTTTATAAAAACAATGTACATACCTTAATTAGAAGATATTTTATTGCTAAAAAAACCTTAACCATCATCTGAGCCTTCAGGGAGTTGTAATCTTTTTGCTGGTGGAGGGTCTTGTAAAAAAATGCAAAATCTGCAAAGCACAATAAAGTGAAGCACAATAAAATGAGGTATGCCTGTATAAAATATATGCTGAGCCATAAAATAAGCCTCAATAAATTTATTTATTTATTTATTTATTTATTTATTTATTTATTTATTTTATTTATTTATTTTTTGTGAGGAAGATCGGCCCTGAGCTAACATCTGCCAATCCTCCTCTTTTTGCTGAGGAAGACTGGCCCTGAGCTAACATCCATGCCCATCTTCCTCCACTTTACAGGGGACGCTGCCACAGCACGGCTTGACAAGCAGTGTGTCGGTGCGTGCCCGGGATCCGAACCAGCGAACCCCAGGCAGCTGCAGTGGAGTGTGCACACTTAACCACTTGCACCACCAGGCTGGCCCCTTGCCTCAATAAATTTAAAAGCTTGAAATGATATAGAGTATATTCTTTGGCCATAATGGAATTAAATTAGCAATCACCATTGAAAGATAGATAAGCTAGCTTTAAAACCCCTAGTTGGAAGTTGAAAACACACACAAACTAACTCATGTGTTAAATAAGAAATAAAAAAGAAAAATAAATAATTTTTCTAATTAAATGATAGTTAAAAGATAATATATCAGAATTTTGTGGGATGTAGTAAGTAGTGCTTAGAAGGAAATTTATAGCTTTAAATGTTATATTGGGAAAGAAGAAAAGTCCAAAATTACAAACTAAGTTTCGTAGAAAAAGAAGAGCAAATATATTCAAATTAATTAGAAGGAACTCTAAATAAAATAGAAAACAGGAAATGTAGCCTAAGTGCCTGACATTAAGCTTTTGGTTGCCGAGGCATCCATTTCAAAAGACATTTATCTTTTTTTTTGTTTTGTTTTGTTTATTGCAGTAACATTGGTTTACAACATTGTAAAAATTTCAGGTGTACATCACTACACCTCCACTTCTGCACAGATTACATCATGTTCACCACCAAAACACCAACTACAACCCATCACCACACACATGTACCGAACCATCCCCTTCACCCCCCTCTCTCCCCCCCCCCCCGGCAACCACCAATCCAATCTCTGTCCCTATGTGTTTGTTTATTGTTGTTATTATCTACTACTTAATGAAGGAAATCATACGGTATTTGACCTTCTCCCTCTGACTTATTTCACTTTGCATAATACCCTCAGTGTCCATCCATGTTGTCACAAATGGCTGGATTTCATCGTTTCTTATGGCTGAGTAATATTCCATTGTGTATATATACCACATCTTCTTTATCCATTCGTCCCTTGATGGGCACTTAGGTTGCTTCCAAGTCTTGGCTATTGTGAATAACGCTGCAATGAACACAGGGGTGCATGTACCTTTACAAATGGGTGTTTTCAAGTTCTTTGGATAAATACCCAACAGTGGAATAGCTGGATCATATGGTAGTTCTATCCTTGATTTTTTGAGGAATCTCCATACTGTTTTCCATAGTGGCTGCACCAGTTTGCACTCCCACCAGCAGTGTATGAGAGTTCCCTTCTCTCCACATCCTCTCCAACACATGTTGTTTTCTGTCTTGTTAATTATAGCCATTCTGATGGGCGTGAGGTAATATCTCATTGTAGTTTTGATTTGCATTTCCCTGATAGTTAATGATGTTGAACATCTTTTCATGTGTCTGTTGGCCATCTGTAGATCTTCTTTGGAGAAATGTCTGTTCAGGTCTTTTGCCCATTTTTTAATTGGGTTGGTAGTTTTTTTGTTGTTGAGATGCATGAGTTCTTTATATATTTTGGAGATTAAGCCCTTATCAGATGTATGGTTTGCAAATATCTTCTCCCAATTGTTAGGCTGTCTTTTCGTTTTGTTGATGGTTTCCTTTGCTGTGCAGAAGCTTTTTAGTTTGATGTAGTCCCATTTGTTTATTTTTTCTATTGTTTCTCTTGCCCAGTCAGACATGGTGTTTGAAAAGATGTTGCTAAGACCGATGTCAAAGAGTGTACTGCCTATGTTTTCTTCTAGAAGTTTCACAGTTTCAGGTCTTACATTCAAGTCTTTAATCCATTTGGAGTTAATTTTTGTGTATGGTGTAAGGTAAGGGTCTACTTTCATTTTTTTGCATGTGGCTGTCCAGTTTTCCCAACACCATTTGTTGAAGAGACTTTCTTTTCCCCATTGTATATTCTTGGATCCTTTGTCAAAAATTAGCTGTCCATAGATGTGTGGGTTTATTTCTGGGCTTTCAATTCTATTCCATTGATCTGTGTGTCTGTTTTTGTGCCAGTACCATGCTGTTTTGGTTACTATAGCTTTGTAGTATATTTTGAAATCAGGGAGTGTGATACCTCTAGCTTTGTTCTTTTTTCTCAGGATTCCTTTAGCTATTCGGGGTCTTTTGTTGTTCCATATAAATTTTAGGATTCTTTGTTCTATTTCTGTGAAAAATGTTGTTGGAACTTTGATAGGGATTGCATTGAATCTATAGATGGCTTTAGGAAGTATGGACATCTTAACTATGTTAATTCTTCGAATCCAAGAGCACGGAATATCTTTCCATTTCTTTGTGTCTTCTTCAATTTCTTTCAGAAATGTTTTATAGTTTTCAGTGTACAGATCTTTCACCTCTTTGGTTAAGTTTATTCCTAGGTATTTTATTCTTTTTGTTGCAATTGTAAATGGGATGATATTCTTAATTTCTCTTTCTGCGACTTCATTGTTAGTGTACAGAAATGCAACTGATTTTTGTATGTTGATTTTGTATCCTGCAACTTTACCATATTCGTTTATTACTTCTAAAAGTTTTCTGGTGGATTCTTTAGGGTTTTCTATATATAAAATCATGTCATCTGCAAATAGTGACAGTTTCACTTCTTCCTTTCCAATTTGGATCCCTTTTATTTCTTTCTCTTGCCTGATTGCTCTGGCTAGGACTTCCAGTACTATGTTAAATAGGAGTGGTGACAGTGGGCATCCTTGTCTGGTTCCTGTTCTTAGAGGGATAGCTTTCAGTTTTTCACCATTGAGGATGATATTAGCTGTGGGTTTCTCATATATGGTCTTTATTATGTTGAGGTACTTTCCTTCTATACCCATTTTATTCAGAGTTTTTATCATAAATGGATGCTGTATCTTGTCAAATGCTTTCTCTGCATCTATTGAGATGATCATGTGATTTTTATTCTTCATTTTATTAATGTGGTGTATTACATTGATTGATTTGCGAATGTTAAACCATCCCTGCATACCTGGAATAAATCCCACTTGATCATGGTGTATAATCTTTTTAACGTATTGTTGTATGCGATTTGCTAGTATTTTGTTGAGGATTTTTGCGTCAATGTTCATCAGTGATATTGGCCTGTAATTTTCTTTTTTTGTGTTGTCCTTGTCTGGTTTTGGTATCACGGTAATGTCAGCTTCGTAGAATGAGTTAGGGAGCTTCCCTCGCTCCTCAATTTTTTGGAAGAGTTTGAGAAGGATAGGTATTAAGTCTTCTTTGAATGTTTGGTAGAATTCACCAGGGAAGCCGTCTGGTCCTGGCCTTTTATTTTTGGGGAGGTTTTTGATTACTGTTTCGATCTCCTTACTGGTGATTGGTCTATTCAAATTCTCTACTTCTTCTTGTTCCAGTTTTGGAAGGTTGTATGATTCTAAGAATTTATCCATTTCTTCCAGATTGTCAAATTGCTTGGCATATAGCTTTTCATAGTATTCTCTTATAATCTTTTGAATTTCTGAGGTGTCTGTTGTAACCTCTCCTCTTTCATTTCTGATTTTACTTATTTGTGCCTTCTCTCTTTTTTTCTTGGTGAGTCTAGCTAAAGGTTTGTCCATTTTGTTGATCTTTTCAAAGAACCAGCTCTTGGTTTTATTAATTTTTTCTATTGTCTTTTTCGTCTCTATTTCATTTATTTCTGCTCTGATTTTTATTATTTCCCTTCTTCTACTGATTTGGGGCTTTGCTTGTTCTTCTTTTTCCAGTTCCTTTAGGTGCATTGTTAGATTGTTTATTTGAGACTTTTCTTGTTTGTTGAGATAGGCCTGTATCGCTATAAACTTCCCTCTTAAAACCGCTTTTGCTGTATCCCATAAATTCTGGCATGTAGTATTTTCATTTTCATTTGTCTCCAGGTATTTTTTGATTTCTTCTTTGATTTCTTCGTTAACCCAGTCGTTGTTCAGCAGCATTTTGTTTAATCTCCACGTATTTGTGGTTTTTCTGATTTTCTTCCTATAGTTGATTTCTAGTTTCATACCGTTGTGGTCAGAAAAGATGCTTGGTATTATTTCAATCTTCTTAAATTTATGGAGACTTGTTTTGTGGCCTAATATGTGATCAATCCTGGAGAATGTTCCATGTGCCTTTGAAAAGAACGTGTATTCTTCGGTTTTTGGATGGAATGCTCTGTATATATCTACTAGGTCCATCTGTTCTAGTGTGTCGTTTAAGGCTAATGTTTCCTTATTGATCTTCTGTTTGGATGATCTATCCGTTGGTGTAAGTGGAGTGTTAAAGTCCCCTACTGTTATTGTGTTACTGTCTATTTCTGTTTTTATGTCTGTTAATAATTGCTTTATATATTTAGGTGCACCGACATTGGATGCATAGGTATTTACAAGTGTTATATCCTCTTGTTGGATTGTTCCCTTGATCATTATGTAATGCCCCTCTTTGTCTCTTTTTACAGTTTTTGTTTTAAAGTCTATTTTGTCTGATATGAGTACTGCTACCCCAGCTTTCTTTTCATTGCCATTTGTGTGGAGTATCTTTTTCCATCCCTTCACTTTCAGTTTGTGAGTGTCTTTAGGTCTGAAGTGTGTCTCTTGTATGCAGCATATATATGGGTCTTGTTTTTTTATCCAGTCAGCCACCCTATGCCTTTTAATTGGAGCATTTAGTCCATTGACGTTTAAAGTAGCTATTGATAAGTATGTACTTACTGCCATTTTTTAACTTTTTTTTTCTTTCTCAGTGTTTTAGTAGTCCTTCTCTGTTCCTTTCTTCTTCTATACAGAATTGATGGTCACTTTAGTTTGACTTCTGTCTGAAAGCTGTACTCTTTAACTCCCCTCCTCCCTCCTTTTATGTTTTTGATATCATATCTAACCTCTTTTTTGTGCTTTTGTATCCACTACCCTCTTATCATGGAAATAGATAATTTTTCCTATTTGTGGTCTTCTCTTTTCCCCTTAAATCAGTCCCTTTAACATTTCTTGTAGCACTGGTTTCTTGGTGACAAACTCCTTTAATTTTTGCTTGTCTGGGAAATTTTTGATCTCTCCTTCCATTTTGAATGATAACCTTGCTGGGTAGAGTATTCTTGGCTGTAAGTTTTTTCCTTTTAGCACTTTAAATATATCGTGCCATTCTTTTCTAGCCTGTAAGGTTTCTGCTGAGAAGTCAGCTGATAGCCTTATGGGGTTTCCTTTGTATGTAACTTGACATTCTCTTGCGGCTTTTAGGATTCTCTCTTTATCTTTAATTCTGGACATTTTGATTATGATGTGTCTTGGTGTGGGCCTCTTTGGGTTTATCTTGTTTGGGGCTCTCTGTGCTTCCTGTACCTGGATGTCTGTTTCCTTCCTTAGGTTAGGGAAGTTTTCATCTATTATTTCTTGAAATAGATTCTCTGCCCCCTTGTCTCGCTCTTCTCCTTCCAGGACACCTATAACACGGATGTTAGTGCACTTGATGTTGTCCCAGAGGTCCCTTAGACTGTCCTCACTCTTTTTAATTCTTTTCTCTTTTACCTGTTCACCTTGGGTAATTTCTTCTAGTCTTTCGTCCAGCTCACAGATCCGTTCTTCTGTATCCTCTACTCTGCTTTTGAGTGTCTCTAATGAATTTTTCATTTCCAGTATTGTATTCTTCATTTCTGATTGGTTCTTTTTTATATCTTCCATTTCTTTGTTGACATTCTCACTGAGTTCATCTATTCTTCTCCCCAGATCAGTGAGCATTCTTAACACTCTTAGTTTGAACTCTCTGTTGGGTAGGTTGCTCATTTCTGTTTCACTTAGTTCCTTTTCTGGGGTTTTGTCCTGTTCCCTTACTTGGAATGTATTCTTTTGCCTCCTCATTTTGCCCCTTTCCCTGTGCTTGTGTCTACGTATTAGGTAGGTCAGCTACGTCTCCTGCTCTTGGATAGGGGACCTTATGTAAGTGATGCCTTAGGAGGCTTCCAGTGTGCTTCCCTCAGTTCTCAATGTTCCAGGGGTGACCCCTATGTGGGCTACGTGTGTCCTTCTGTTGTGGCCTGTTTGCTCTCCCTGTAGGCACCCAGGGAGGCCGAGTTATGCTCCTGGCCAGCTGTTGTAATGCTCAGCTGCTTGTAGTTGTTGTGGGCCCTTCAGTCTCTTTATGAGGTGTGGGGAGCCCCAGCACAGTTGGCTGCAAGTTCTAATACCACATTTGTGTTGCAGTATTTCTTTTAAGTGAGTAGGCCCCCAGCGTGGCAGGTTGTTAGGCTCAGGGCCTTACAATTGCTGTAAGCCTCTAGCCTATTAGGTCTCTCGTCAGCTCTCTGAGGATTGCAGCTGGGTGGGGCTGGCCTCAGGCACAGGAGCACCCAATTGTTTCAGGCTTTGGAAGGTGGGGCAAACCCCCTATGTGGGTCTTTGAGAAGCACAAGTCTTCTGCAGCTGACAAGCCCTGCCACCCACAGGTCCACACACACAGTCAACACAGTCCTGCCCCATGTGCGTGCCCTGAACTCCCCAAGCGGACCCAGTCTCTCCACAGCGGGAGCCCCACACACTCCGCCACTGCCCCACACTCTCCACCCACTCCTTGTGGACACCCTGCCCCGCTAAAATTGGCTCAGTTGCCAGGCTGCAGAGAATCCAGTCACCAATCTATGCAGGCCCACAAGTTGCCTGAGGGCTTATTGTTGGGTGGGGCCAGTCTCTAAGGTGGGCTACCTGCCCTGGCTGAGCTGGATTAAATCGGTGCTCTAGTGGGTGGGGCAGACCCTGGGCTAGCAGGCCTCAGGGAGAACTCCAATGGCGTCTGTGTCAGCATGCCCACACCAGGCCACAACAATGGCCACTGCCAATGTCCCAGTACCTGGAGAGGTCTCACCCCTCACCGAGATGCACTCAGGGCCTATTAGGTGAGTCTCTTTTCACCACAGCACTGTGCACCTTTCTTTCTGGTGATTTTAGGTTGCTTTCTGAAATGGGTGAGTTTGCGCATGGGCCCTTTAAGAGCCGGTTTTAGTTTCTCTGTGAACGGGGTTTTCTGGGGGTACTCCCCAATGTTTTAGTAGCAGGCACACTCAGATATTATGCCACTCGTCTCGATTGTGCTGGATCCACAAAATGCCCACAGCGGGGGCTCTCCTGGGCTCAGGGCCCCGCTCCTCCAGGGAGGCTGCATACCTGTGAGCTGCTCCCGGCGGCCGTGAAGCTGGCGGCTTGTGAAGGCGGCCTTTTTCTCTCCAGAAGGGAGTTTCTGCCTCTTCTACCTCAGTTGGGATTGTCCGTTGTTGCAGGAGTTCCTCTTATCCCGTTTTCAGTTCTGTCTCAGGGGTAATTTTTCCACGAGTAGTTGTAAATTGGCTGTGTCCATGGGAGGAGGTGAGCTCAGAGTCTGCTTACGCCGCCATCTTGACTTCTCTCTCTCAAAAGACATTTATCTTGAATAAACATATTGCCAGCTGTATGACACAGCTACTAGCTGCCTCCACTTATGAAGGTCTCTCTCTCAGAAAGCCTGGGGTAACCTAGAGAACTGACTACTTGAGTGACCAGGCTTTTCCATTCCCATGCCGTAATTCCTGCTCTTATGCTTCAAATTAGCCAATAAAAAATGAACCCGGGAAACCCAAGACATCCCACCCTTGGAGCCTAATAAAGGCAGAGCCCCAGGTCCACATGCTCTCTCTCCCTCTCCCTCCCTCTCTATCTCTACCTGGAACTTTGCTGTGTGGCCCTCAGGCATGCTGTGTATCCTCCACATCCTGTTCCTCAAAGTTCCCTGATGGTTTTTGCTGAAGTGAATCCTGCAATTATAATATGAACCACAAGGGCTGGTCCAACCACATGGCCCTGGTGGGAGAAATGTCTGTGGGGGCTCACTACAAATAATACAGGCTGAAGCCAGTGCTTCAGGCATTCCTAGCTGATAGCATCACTATCAATAGGTTGGGACTGACACAATAAAAAAACAATAGAAAAATTAAGTGAAACTAAAAAGCTAGATCATTGAAGACATCAATGAAATTAATAAATGTCTAGATTGATTGATGAAAAAAAAAAGTGAAGACACTAATTATCATCAACATCAGGAATGAAAGAGAGGACATCAATGCAGATCCTGTTTCCAAGGAATAAGCTCATTCTGCTTGCTGCAAGACCAGCCAATAAGTCAGGAGGCAAGTTGGCTGAATAGAAAGTGTTTATTTGTTTTTGCCAGCAAAGACAGAAAATGGTGGACTAGTGTCCTCAAAGCCTGTCTTCCCAGAACAAAGGTCACAAGGCAGTCACATAGGGGAGGATGTGCAGGCATGCACAAAACTATTCTCGGAACATGGTTTCTTCAGACATCTCGTCTCTGGTGGGCACCCCCCGGGGTCTGGTCTCAGTTCCCGATATCTGTTTACTCCCTTCCCCTGGTGACCAATGTTCCTGTTTCCAAGAGACTGATCATGCATCAGAAGCTGGTTCAAGGTCCCATATCCTGATCTAGTTTAAAGGTGAAGGAAAAGAAAGCTTAATATTTCTAAATGTGTAAAGATTACTGTTTAAGATTTACTGCTTACATGGATGGCACCAACAATCCTACAAACTATAATGATATTAAGGGAATATTATGAACATTATGCTGGTAAATCTGAAAACCTAGATGAAATGGACAAATTCCTTGAATGAAACATTACCAAACTTGCATAAAAAGAAATAAAAATCTGAATAGTCTTTTATCTATCAAAGAAATTGAAACTGAATTTTTAGTTTGAAACTGTAGGGGAGGAAAACTTTTTACTTCCTCCCTTTTAGGTTCTTTGGCTCATCTAATAATTATATCGACATAAGACAGATTAACAGGAGAAAAAAACAAATTTAATTTTGTATGTATGGGAACCCTGACTGTCTCTGACAGCCAGGCTATTGAGGTTTATATGCCATCCTGAGTTAGGGAGAAGCGGGTAGGGCTCTGGGACTTCACAGGGGATGAAAACAATTCACAGGAAAATGGAAAGAACAAACGTTTGGTAAGCAAATGTTTGCCATGCCATGTGGTTAAGTCTTTCTGATGTAAAAAAAGTTATCTTTGGTAATAGCTCTCTTCCTGGTACAGGCTCCCTATCTAAATTCTTTTAGGCAGTTAAGGGGGGGACGGGTAAAAAGCTCTTCTTGAGTCTGTTGGGCCTTGATTGTCTTCAGCTTGAAATAATCCACATGCCAAAGTGGCACATTCTGGGGTGGCCTGCCCTGAACTCCATCAAAATCTTCCCCTAAAGAAAATTCCAGATCCAAATAGTTTTATTGATGAAATATATAAAATCTTTAAGGAAGAAATATCAATTCTATACAAACTCTTCCAAAAACCAAAAGAGAAAGGAACACTCTCCCACTTATTTTATGAGGAGAGTATTTTCCTGATGCCAAAACCAAAGACATTACAATAAAATAAAACTATAGACTAATATCCTTCATAATTATAAATACAAAAATCCTTGACAAAATATTTACATATTAAATTCAGCAATATACAAAAAGGATAATATATCATGAACAACTGGGATTTAATTTAGGAAGGCAAGGTTAGTTTACCATTTGAAAATTCATCCATCTAATTCATCATTTTAACAGACTAAAGGAGAAAAACCATATGAACATCTCTAAAAATGCAGAAAAGGCATCTGATAAAATTCAACAACCATTCATGACAAAAAAAAGCCTCTCAGAAAACAAGGAAAAGAAAAAACTTCTCAAACTGATTAAGAGGATCTATAAAAACCCCACAGCTAACATATTAAATAGAGAAAGACAGAATGCTTTTCCCCTAAGATCAGCTACAAAACAGAAATGTCTGCTCTCACAGCATCTAACCAACATTGTCTGGACGTTCTAGCCAGTGCAACAGGAGGAAAAAAACACAGATTTGGAAAGGAAGAAGTACAGCTGTCTTTATTTTCAGATAATGGAGCATTTACAAACTCCTGAGGAGTCTTACTAGAAGCTACTAGAAATACTGATGGATGCACAAATTAATCTCGAAATCATCATGGTAAGTGTAAGAAGCCAACAGAAAAGGCCACATATTTTATCATTCCATTAATATGAAATATCCAGAATAGGCAAATCCATAGAGACACAAAGTAGACTAGTTGTTGCCTAGGGCTGGGGGAGGGGAATTGGATGTGATGTGGAGTGACTGCTAATGGGTACAGTGTTTCTTTTGAGGATGAGGAAAATGTTCTCAATTTAGATGGTGGTGAAAGTCCCACAATTCTGAGACTATACTAAAAATTACTGAATTGTACACTTAAGAAGGATGAATTTTACGGTATATAAATTATATCTCAATAAAGCTAAGTTTTTTAAAAAAATCATCTATTAACAAATAAGTGAATTCAGAAATTTTGAAGCTACAGAGTCCATATACAAAAAATTAATTGCATTTTTATATGCTAGCAACAATTGGAAAATAAAGTTTCTTTAAAGATAACATTTACAATAGCTCTAAAGAACAGGAAATAAGTCTAAATATAAAAAAAATATATGTGCAAGATATGCATGCTGAAAACTACAAAACACTGATGGAAAAAAATTAGGAAGACTTATATAAATGGAGAGATCTACTATGGTCATGGATTGGAAAACTCACTATGGTTAAGACATCAATTCTCCCCAAACTGATCAATAAGTTCAACACAATCCTAATCAAAATCATAAATAAAATACTACTTATAATACAGATTTACATTTATGAATAAATTTAACAAAATGGTACTGAACACCATAAAACATTGCTGAGAGAAATTAGAGATGATCTAAATGAATTAGAGAGATATGCCATGTTCATGAACTGGGTAATTCTGACTGAAAATTGTTAAGATGTCAATTCTCCCCAAATTTATCTAGAGATTCGCCATAACTCTAAATAATACTCCAGCAGGCTTTTACAATAGAAGTTAATGGCTGATTCTAAAATTTATGTGGAATGGGGCCGGCCCCGTGGCTTAGCGGTTAAGTGCGCGTGCTCCGCTGTTGGCGGCCTGGGGTTCGGATCCCAGGCGCACACCGCCGCACCGCTTCTCTGGCCATGCTGAGGCCACATCCCACATACAGCAACTAGAAGCATGCGCAACTATGACATACAACTATCTACTGGGGCTTTGGGGGAAAATAAATAAATACATAAAATTATTAAAAAAAACAAAAGAAAAAATAAAATTTATGTGGAATGTCAAAGACCTAGAATAGCTAAAACAATTTGGGAAAAAAAAATAAATCTGGAGAACATACATTACCTAATTTCAAAACTTACTCTGAGGTCAGATATAGTAATCAAGATAATGTGTATGGTTAGACACAGAGATCAATGGAACAGAAAAGAGTCCAGATATAGACCCACATGTGTATTACCAATTGACATCTGACAAATATTTCAAGGTAACTCAATGCAAGAAATGAGTGTCCATTTAAGAATGACCCTTAAATTTTTTCAGTAAATCATGTTGCAATGACTGAATATTTATATGTAAAAAAATTGAACTTCAACCTCGACCTCATATCAAATGCAAAATTAATTTGAAAAGGATGATAGACTTAAAGGTAAAAGCTGATGCTATACAATTTCTAGAAGAAATTTTAAGAAGGCAGGAAGGACTCATGATTTATAATAACACTTGCACTTAACAAGGAAAAGGAACTTTAAACTCAGTATGGAAATTAGATTTGAAGACAGACCAGAGGAAAGCAGATAAATGAAACTGATGAGCTAAGGCTAAATAAATTTGCTCTCTTTTCACCCCATCCTAGTAAAGAGAGAATGTGGTCTGTTGGTTGGTTTTAATGTTAAATTATCAATATTAGTTGGGTCAAGCAAAATGCTGATCCTTTAGAAACATCTGTAATAGCCTTGTAGAGAAATTACAATAATATATTCCTGGTCAATCACAAATCAAGGTGTATGTATGCATATTCTGGGCCCATACGTGAACATATTTATAGGAGAAGACAAAATTGTATCAAACATCTTAAAAGCCTATCTGTGGAGATAATTTAGCATTGTGAATATTTTATTTCACTTGTGAATCCATTTGAAGAGTGAGCCAAAATTCAATTCTTTTATAAACACTCCGCTATTTCCTGATGAAGATAAATTAAACTTTTTATACTCCTTACCATATTTCCTTTTTTCCTTCTTTATTTTCAGGGGTTGTACCCATGTGTTAGAGTGAGTTCCAGTTCCTGCTATGATAAATCTCCATAAATTCATTGGGCCAATAATAACCTAGAAGCTGATTTTGTGCAGATTTTTCTTCCACAACATTTGAATGATTTAGTTTTCTTTTCTTTTAGTTTCTTTTCTGATAGGGTCCTGTTTCCTATTTCTGCAAAAATAAAAACAAATTTATGGGGGACCATACATTAATTTAAGAGTCAAATTAAAGTTGGGTGAAAGATTCCTAACAGTTATGATAAACAGTTAGAAAAAGGAAGATCGCGACAGACAAAAAAGGGGAGGCCAAGAACATGAACAATTTGCAGCTGCAGGAAAATACAAATGACCCTTAACAGTGGAAAATTAAAAAGTTACGTTCATGTGCAATCACTAGTAAAACCAGTGGAAAAGGCAGCGAGCCGCCAGCTTTCACCTGCCTGGAAATGGTTGACAGAGGAAAGCCAGCGTTTATGAGTGTGGAAAACAAACCCTCTCACTCGCTGCTGGTGAAACGTTCAGCGGGCAAAATGTCTGGGTGCGTCGAAATTTCAAAAATGTGCTTTCCCTTTAACCCACATTTGATGTTAGATGTTTACTCTGAGCATATATATATACAATCAAAGTTGTAGGTAAAAATCCAAGTATAAGGATATTCAGATGAAAATACTGTAAAGAAACAAAAACTGGAGGAACATCTAAATGTCCTGCAATAGGTCACCGGTTACATAAGTTATGTTATATACATCTTATTTTAAATACCCAGAAGCCATGTAAAATCATGTTATAAGAGAATATATGCCAGCATGAGAAAATGCTCATATTTTATAAGGTGGGGGGAAAAATGGGTTTCAAAATGGTACATGAGTTTATATACCTCTATATGTACATCAGACTAGACTGGAATATACGCCCCGTATCTTAACGTTCAAGTGTTAACAATGATTATCTTGGGATGGTGAAAGTACAAGCAATCTTTTTTTGTATTGTCCACATTTTCTACATGTTAAATATGATTCACAACATTAGTAAGACACTTGAATATGGGCATTTCAATATTATATTACGATCTGTAATTCTCTTTTTATAAGTTCAAGTTCAAACTTCTGCAAGCCACCAAAAGATCCTACAACGTGGGACTCATATTTTCCGCTATTGAAAACTATTCTGAGAGGCATAACAATGCTTCCCTTCTAGCACCTCAGAGTAAATTATCACACAGTGATCTAAAGAATTGCCAAAAAAGAATACAGTGTGCCCAGATGGATTATTTTTAATTGAAAAAGAAATCATGTTTTTGAGAGTGGAGCAAATGCTCCCACCCACTATTAATTGCATAACATTGTGTCAAATGATGTTTTAAGTAGGGATCATTCTTAGAAATACAAAACTACTTGTTTGCCATCTTGAATGGTGTTATTTTTATATGAACCATTGCTTTATTTTCAGTCCCTTTTATATTTCTGCAACTTATCTTTGGAAAATAGCAGCTTATTTTAGTCAAAACTTACTGAATTTTCTAGGTGATTTAAAAAAAGGCCAGGATTAAGGAATCTCCAGTTATTTGAATATTTATAATGTTATTTTCCCATTATGGGCAACACAGTTTACTGGATTTCCAAATTGAAAATAGTTAGAATCATACCCCAACCAGTTTATGTCTCTAAAATAGAATAATAAACTTAGACCCAGGAAGGACCATGAAAAGTCAACTTAATTAACATTTTGTTTGTTTGTTTGCCTTTAGGTAAAACAATACCTAAAAACCTTCTTAGAAAAATGAGTCCTTCTCCTTCTCCTTTTGCACACGTGTCACTTATATTTAGAAAGTTGTAATTTCCGTTGTTAACAACAAGCGGAACACACACCTCCACGCTGAGCCAGGCAGTGAAGCTGCTCTAGAGGCCGGTCCGCCTGACCCTGCCCTTCTAAACCGTCCTGGGCACAAGCAAGAGGGCCTCTTCAAAGCCCAGGCATCTGCGTTTTCTCCCGGGGGGACCCACCCAGGATATCCATCTTTCCTGCTCGTGCGAGGCCCGCACATCTGTGGCCATGGCAGTGAGGGTACCCTGCTCTTGGACCTACAAGTAGGTGATGAAAGGGGTGAGGGAGCTCCACTGCATTTCCTTGTCATCTCTGCCCCCCAGCTATAATCCTGGGTGTTCTTACCTCCTCCAGCTGCTCAAATCTTTTCATCCTCTAATATTCACATAGAACTTGCTGGAATCCACAGCCAAAATAGTCTGGGAAATCCAGGATCCTTCTTCAGTTCTAGGGATTCGCAGATCTTATGTTTCTCCTATTCATCTCAGCTCCAACTTCCTACTTCAAGTAAATCCTTGATTTCTTTTTCATCTTGTCTCTTGTGGCTGTTTCCTTCTCCCCACCCTTCCTCAACCTAAACTTGAGACACAGTCTTTTTTCTTTGATTTGCTTAAACACCACTAACACAAAACAATTATGGTAGTAGACTTCCACTGAATATTTGAGAGTAATGAGGGGTGGTAAGGAAGAAGGGGAATTATATTTACACAAACAGTAGGATGACCAACTACCCCTGTTTGCCTAGGACTGAGAGTTTTCCTGGGATGTGGACTTTCAGTGCTAAAACCAGGAGAGTCCTGAGCTAACTGGCGCGAGTTGGTCATCCTAACTAAGTTAGAGTTTGATTGCTAAAGAGACAGGACTCAAAATGACAATGCCCACAAATTTACAGTTTATTGCAGGAAAAGGATACACTCCAGCAACAGCACTAAAGTAAGGTTACGCACCACAGTCAGAGGCTGCCCCACAGCCATGAGGCCAGAAATGCCAGGCACCAGCTTCAATAGCCTGCCTTCTCTAAGGGCCAGTACGGACATACTTTCTCTCGTGGATCAGAAACCTCTGACTTGTGCACCGATCACTTGAGAACCAGAGAGCCCAAAATGTAACCTCAGCCGTTTCTTATACCCTCTGGTCACGTAGGCATATTCTTGTTACATAATGAATCCAAATGGCAGCGCACTCTTGGTAGGGGGGTATCATTAAGACGAGGTGCAAATAATCATCCTCACTGTTATCAATAAACAATGCTGACAAGCTGGTGTGAACTTGTGAGACCCATGGTTACAAAGAAACACGATTAATCCATAAGTTCCACACCTTGACCAGGGTTTGGAGCCCTGCTGGTACTTCAGTAAAACAGGTCAGCTCTGGATCTGCTCGTATGAACCCTCACAGCTCACATTACCTCCAGCAAAACAAGAAATTTAAAATAGAATGGTGTGTGTTTTTATTGTAAGTCCTTTGGCTTTTCCTGACATTGGACATTTCTATTTAGCCCCCTTCCTGGGCTCCTGCTTCCTTCCAGCGAATTCAGCCCACTTTCTGTCCTCATTTCTTAGTTCTATCCCAGCTTCCCTATTTTCCTAGGCCCTTTCACTCTACTTCTCAGGATGCTGCACAAAGTGCAAAGCAATTTGATTCACTTTGTTGGACTTCAAGTTCTCATAAGCAGTGTCCCAGGGGCTATATTTTCACAATTATCATCATCTCTTCATCCTCATTATCATCATGATTATAATTACAACAACAACAATTACAATAGTAATAGCAATAGCAGTAAGAATGCTTAACATAGGCCTTACTATGTCCTAGGCTCTAAGCACCTTATACATATTATCTCATCTAATCACAATGCTACGAAGTAGGTAGTAATAATATCCCTATTTTACAGATGAAGAAAGTGAAGCAAAAGAAATCAAATAATTTTCCCAAGGTCACACAGGTTATAAATGATGAAGTCAGAATTCCAAGCCAGGCACTCTGGCTCCAATGTCTGTGCTTTAGACACTTCACTAAACTGTTTCAAAATGGCCCATCATAGTATTTTGCAGGCAATTCTCTCCAGTGGAACTCTGCCACTTTTAATCAGTATTTTGTAAAATTAACAGCATGAAATAGAAAGACAAGGATTTTTTTTTAAAAAAAATCACTTCTAGGCATATACTGATAAGTTGTAGAAGAGAACATTTATTTAAAAATTTGTAATTATATAGTATTCAGATATTTTTGAGACTATATTCATAAAACAAGGAAAGAATGGTACAAAAAGGAAAAATCAAAGTACATGAAAGAGTTCTTGACAATTAAAAATAACATTGCAAAAATAAAATAAACTCTCTAAAAGGGGGTTTGGGAAGATAAAGTTTTGGCAACATCCTAGAGCATAAAGAAAACCCCCCAGAAACTATGAAAGAAGAGATAGGAAATATAAGGAATCAGTCTAGAATGTTCAACTTCCAACTAAGAGAATAAAGAGAAGCCAGGACAATGGAGATGGGGGAATTTATCAAAGGCATAAGGGAAGAATATTTATCAAAGCTGAACAAAGATACAAATTTTCATTGAAAAGAACTTACTTAATGGGGAACAAGATGAAAAAGAAAAGACAGTTGTATACACTCCCTCACAGACCAAAGGATAAAGAAAAGATCCTAAAAGAGAGGAAAAAGAAGTCATTAAGAAACAACTGATTGGGGCCGGCCCCACGGCGCAGCGGTTAAGTGCGCACGCTCCGCTGCTGGCGGCCCAGGTTTGGATCCTGGGCGTGCACTGATGCACTGCTTGTCAGGCCATGCTGTGCCAGCGTCCCACATAAAGTAGAGGAAGATGGGCATGGACGTTAGCTCAGAGCTGATCTTCCTCACAAAAAAAAAAAAGAAGAAATAACTGATTGTTAGGGTGATACCACTATGTGACCTTAGGCTAGTTAACTTAATCCTGTGCTTCAGCCTCTTGATCTGTAAAATGAGGCTAAAATAGTATCTGCCTCAAAAAAGTGTTGTGAATATTAATGAATTAATATAGAAAGCCCTTAGAATAATATCTAGCATTCAAGAAATGACAGGTGTTATTAAAAGACAATGTAACTGTACTTTCAAAGTTCTAACAGGGAAAAACAATTTGGAAAATAGAATCCTATTTGCCATGAAATTATCAACCAAGTGTGAGGACAAAAACAAAGACACCATAGAAACCTACAGACTCAAGAAGCTGAGAGAACTCCAAACAGGATAAACCAAAAGAAATCCATGCTCACATCATAGTCAAATTTCTAAAAGCTAACGGAAAGAAAAAAATGTTGAAAGCAGCCAGAGAAAAACAACTGGTTAATTATACCTAAAGCAGAACAAAAATTTCAATGACAGTAGATTTCTCATCTGAAACCATGGAGGCCAAGGGCTGAAAGAAAAGAACTGTTAACACAGTCTATAACCAGTGAAATTATCCTTCAGGAATAAAGGTGGAATAAAGTCCAATGTGCATGCTTCTGGTCAGATCTCTCTTATAGATAGATGGATTTCTTCCAAGCAGAGACTCAAAGATCCAGGATCCTTCCATCTTGTGAGATCATCTTCAAGCTATGTCCTTGAAGTTCACTGTGAGTGTGAAAGGAGGAAGATATCTGGGATATTTTTACGATCCAGGCTTGGAAATGACAAATATCCTTACTACTCAAAATGTGGTCCACAGACCAATAGCATTAACATCACCTGGGGGCTTGTTAGAACTCTCAGGCTCCACCCACACCTACTGAGTCAGAAATTGAATTTTAACAAGATCTCCAGATCACTTATATGCACATTACAATTTTAATTTTTTTTTAATTTTTTTTTTATTTTTTTCCCCCAAAGCCCCAGTAGATAGTTGTATGTCATAGCTGCACATCCTTCTAGTTGCTATATGTGGGACACGGCCTCAGTATGGCCGGAGAAGCGGTGCATCAGTGCGCGCCCGGGATCTGAACCCGGGCCGCCAGCAGCAGAGCGCGTGCACTTAACCGGTAAGCCACGGGGCCGGCCCGCACATTACAATTTTAGAAGCACTGGTGTTTACCACTTCTGCCCCCATTTGATTGGCCAGACTGGTTATTTGGCACTACCTACATGCAAGTAGACAAGGAAATGTAGTTTACCTCTATGGCTAGGAGGAAAACCAAATAGTTTTGTGAACACATAACACAGAACCACTTCATTCCTTTTCCTACACAGAGGAATGAATACACTTGCCTCTCCCCAGAGGAGAGCTCCAATCTCCCCCCAAAGTTTCTTCCAATCACTGCATCCACTGATATTAGTTTTCTCCAAGTGTTCAACTTACTACAATAAGTATAGTAGGCAATTTTCAGTTTTCTCCATCAGTTCCAGACCAGGGCCCATCCTGGTACAGTCACCTGTGACCTAAGAGACAAGTTATCTTCCCTCCCTCCTACACATACACAATGCAATGGTGCAGTATGGACAAGAAAACTGCAATAAAATTTCCCATTCAAAAAAAGGGAAGATGGGGCCCGCCCCGTGGCTTAGCGGTTAAGTGTGCGTGCTCCGCTACTGGCGGCCCGGGTTCGGATCCCGGGCGCACACTGACGCACCGCTTGTCTGGCCAGGCTGAGGCCGCGTCCCACATACAGCAACTAGCAGGATGTGCAACTATGACATACAACTATATACTGGGGCTTTGGGGAAAAAAAAAGGAGGAGGATCGGCAATAGATGTTAGCTCAGAGCCGGTCTTCCTCAGCAAAAAGAGGAGGATTAGCATGGATGTTAGCTCAGGGCTGATCTTCCTCACACACACACACACACAAAAAATACAAAAAAAGGGAAGATGGGAAGACACACAGCTACCACTAGTCCACATGAAGGAATCCCACAAAGTAAGCATGGTGAAGATTCCCTTTCTTGGAAGTAGGGAACATCCCTGACGAGGCTGTGGATTTGCTTTCAGGAGGATTCTTGTCCATTTTCCTCTGCTGCCCCTACCCAATTTCTGGAAGGTGCCTCCTTTGTTACTCTCCTCAATAACAACTGGAGAGAGGTTGGTGAATATGCCCTCCTTGGAGGCCCCACAATTTTTACAGCCTGGTTCCTGTAGGAACATGCTTGTTTTATATCTCAGTCAATGATTTGTGTAAAATTCTCCTTCAAAGTTTGACATATAATTCCATCAAAATTCTAGGAGGTTCCTGATATACTTGCTTCCAGTCAGTACCATGTGTCATTAACAACACACAAATTCTCTCCTAGATATAGTTCTCCAATTTGCTTCATCTTTTTTTCATTCTTTCCCACACCCCTCTCTTAACTTAATGCTAGTTAACTCAAAGTTATCAGCTTAAGTGGGAAACCTACATTGTTAATTAGATATTTGCCATGAAGCTCAGTCACTCTGCACAACTGAGAAATCTGTCTGTGCCAATCAAAGCCTTTTAAATCCCATTTCTCACTTAAGATTTGCTTTTTCAGTCCTTTAAGATCCTAAATCTTTGAATTCTCTCTTTTCTTTCCTTTATGTTTGCAAAACGGCCAATCCTCTCTGAGCTCTTCTTTTTCTTGCAATACCTTGCCAAATGTAGCCACTGACAATGTTCTTCTTTCCAGTCACATCCTCTAGAGCCACTGGCTCATTGAGCACGTGATCTGCTTGCAAAGTTATTGCAGGTGACACTTCTGTTGGACAAGCACAACATGAACCTTCACCTTCCACAGCCTAGTATGGGTTTTCTTGCAGCCCACAACTTGACTACGGAGCCAGTGCTATTTGCAGCATCAATTTCTAAACTAGTCAGGATTGGCTAACTGCTGTATTCAACAACTTCCAAAAACCATAACATTCATTTCTCAGTTACATAGAGGTCAAAGTACATGCTCCTGGGAGGCTTTTCTACAACTTGCCTCTCAAAGATCTAGACCTCTTACATCTTGTGATACCACCTTCAACATAGGGCTTCCAAGGCTGTCATGGAAAGAGATGATCATGTGTAGGAAATTCCTTATGGTGCAAGTGGTGTACACCACATCTGCCCACACTTCACTGGCCAAACTAGTCATATTGGCCAAAACTAGATGTAAAGAAGCTAGATGAAACACTAGATGCAAGAAGCCTGGGAAATTAAAAAAATAGCAGCAGCTTGACAAATATCATCTTCCTGTGTAACATGGATGAAACCAAAACAATTTGGCGAACACATTGCTTTGGCTTTGCCACAGAAAGCTGATAGGGATTGGAGCAGGAGATCATAATGTTCTGAAAATATAGTCTTAAAGAATTAAGAGGATTTCATACAGTAGATAATATGATTGAGAAGTGGGATTACACTGAAGACATGAAAAAGACATATATTTCTTCTATTAAGAAGAAAAAAGGGCAGACAGTTAGAGGTCTCTGGAAAATCCAAAAGCTGTTGAAGAAAATTATGGTCTGAAGGTGAAGGAAAATAAAAAGTTGTATGATATTAAGCAAGCGATGGCATGTAAAACATAAAAAGAGATAGAAAGAGGAATAGAGAGAATACATTTGTCCTCAAAGCCTGTCATAGTTTCATTAAGGGAAACACAAGGTTAGTAAAATTGAACATAGAGAACTGTAGAGAAGAAATTTAATCCTAGGATTCTACTTGGCTCAGCAGGGAATATATATAATAAAAGGAATGTAAATATTGTTCATTGGCTTTCAATGCATAGACTCAACTTGTGACAAAGCACAAAACACTTAAAATGCAAATAATAGTTTTGAAATGTAAAGCAAAGGTATAGTTAATAGAAGAGGAGATATACAGGTATAATTAGGTATAGTAAAGGTACAGTTAATAGAATAGGAGGTACAGTTAATAGAAGGAGAAAATACAGAAGCATTCATTTATATAGTAGAGAGGTATTATGGACTGAATCGTTTCCCCAAAATACACATGTTGAAGCCCTAACCTCTGATATGATTATATTTGGAGATAAGGCTTTTGGGGAGACAATTAACCTTAAATGAGTTCATGAGGGTGGGACCTTAACCTGATAGGGCTGGTGCCCTTATAAGAAGAGGAAGAGACTTCAGAGATCTCTCTCTGTGTGCACAGGGGAGAGGCCATGTGGTCCTCACAGGGGAGAGGACTCAGGGAGAAGACGGTTCTCTACAAGCCAGCAGGAGAGGCTTCACCAGAAGCCAATTCTGATGGCAACTTCATCATGGACTTCCAGCCTCCGGAACTGAAAGAAAATAAATTTCTGCTGTTTAAGCCACGCAGTCTGTGGTATTTTGTTATAGCAGCTCAAGCAGCCTAATACTGGAGTCAAGAGACTAAAGCTGATGGAACAAGAAAAGAGGCTTAAAAACATGACTTAAAGTTATGAAGGTAGGTAATCAAGAGAAAAATTTTAAATAATAATTATCAAAAACATGAGACAAAAAAGTGGAGGTGGATGCGGGTGTGTGTGTGTGTAAGCTTTCAAAAGAAATGCTTGTCTCAAGCAGGCAGGGAATGCATTAGGAGGGAAGAGAACAAATTGTCCTTATTCTTGGGCAACTTCCTCTGAGCTTTGCAAGGAAATAGGGTCCATTCATCTTAGTACAAGATTTGTGACAGACATAGTAATAGGCAGCTTCTAAGACGTCACCCAGTGATCCCTACTTCCTGGTATTCATGCTCTTGTGTAATTTCATTCCCTTGAGTACAGGTTACACCTAGCAACTTGCTTCTAATGAATAGAAGATGACCAAAGGTATGTGGGATGTCACTTATGAGATTAAGTGATAAAAAGCCTCAGAATCTTATCTTGCCATCTTTCTGGCTCTCTCACTTGTTCGCTCTGATGAAAGCCAGCTGCCACATTGTGAGCTACTCTATGAAAAAGATCATATGGCAAGAAGCTGAGGGAAGCCTCCAGGCAACTGCCAGCAAGGAATTATGGCCCTTAGTCCGACAGCTTTTAAGGATCTGAATCCTGACAACAACCACATGAGGGAGCCTGGAGGCAGATCCTCCTCCAACTGAGCCATCAGATGGGACGCAGCCTTGGCCAATACTCACCTTGACTGCAACCTTGTGAGAGACCCTAATCCAGAGGGTCTGGCTAGAGCACACCTGGACTCCTGTCCCACAGAATCCGCGAGAGAATGAATGTTTGCTGCTTTAAGTCTCTAATATTTGGAGTAAATTGTTACACAGCAATAAGTAACCAATAAAATATCTTTATCATCTGTAGACCTAAATTTTGATTTACTTTTCTTATCCAGAGCTGTGACCAATGTCACTGCACCATCCTCCTCACATCTGGGGTGTGGCACAGACTGCCATTTGTCTAACAACATCCATCCTCCTCATCTTCACTGTTAACACAGTCTGATTATATTTACCACAATTCCTAGCTTCCTTTGCAGATAAGATACCTATGTGACACATTTTAGGCTAAATAATATAAAAAAAAAAGCAGACTTTTTGGGGGTGCCTCCAGGAAAGACCCTTAAAGAGGACCATACCCAGTTGGCACATGTGTTTTACCCTTCACCCTTTATTTCTTCATTCTTACATGGGTCGAATGCTGGAGTTGGAGCAGCCATGATGTACTGAGACAACAAGCACATCCTAGAGAAGAATAAGTGAAAGATAGGAGTCCAATCTTTGACGGCTTTCTGGAAATATACCAGCCCTGGTTTGACTACCATAAAGCCACTAATTTGGTTAAGCTGCTATTTTTCAGGTTTGAGTTACTTGCAGCCAAACTTAATTCCTAACTCATACACAGGTTCTTGGTATCGCTGCTGAGATGAAAGTAGTACGGTCCATGCTTACCATCTGAAAGCTTTCCCTGTGCTTATATGTAATGAATTCATGATATCTATTGATATCCCCATGAAAGATAAGGATTTATCTTATACAGCCCCAGAATCTCAGAGGAAACTTATTTTCTACTTTTCACAAATTTCTGTTTATAAGAATAAAAAGCATGATACTCTTAGCACGTTTAGTGTAGGAGAAAAAAGCAGTCTCAGAGAACATCAGCATACTATAGCAAAATATAACACCTACTATGGTCCCTAGCCAATAACTTAATAAAGGATTAAATTATTTCAATACACATCTTAGGCTTTAAAAGTGTATCTATATAATGATGTAATCTGAAATTTATACAATGTTATAAACCAATGTCACTGCAATAAACAAAAAATTAAAAAAAAAAAGTGTATCTAACCTTTGGCACAGCAACTCTACTTCTACTTTTATCCTAAGGAAATAATTTGGTAAGTAGATAATACAGGTGCTATTAGGGAAGTTTTCAGATAAGCCATGAGAATTCCAAAAGATCTTTTAAGTTCTATTTGACTTAAATTTGCCCTATTCTGCTTAAAATCTTTGATAACTTCCTACTGCATTTGGGATTAACTACAAAACCCTTCACAGGTTTCCAATCACAGCAACATGGTCCAGCCCCTCCTTCCTTTCTCCTCACTTTCTTCTGTCTCTTTTCTACTCTTCACTCAAAAATTCCTATTTATTTCTTATATAGAGCAGTATAACAATCTCCTTTTTCATTGTCTCTTCCCACCTAAACCATCAAGACTTCACCTTCCATCACCAAGCTGTTTACTAAGATACTATATACCTCTCTTTTTACCCTGCTGCATTTCCTAAGGAAACTCTGTTGGTAGATGTATCACGTCATTCTCTCTTCCTCAGAAACACTAAGTCCAGGCTCTAAAAGGATAGCACTCAAGGCCTTTCACAAACTGACCCCACCTTATCTTTCTAGGTAGGCTCATGGCCGTTGTCAAGTGGACCTTAATGTAAGCAGTTTAAAATGGTGATCTCTATGTGCATTTTCTAAATATAAAAATGAAAACTGTACGTGGGTGTGATTCAGTAGAAAGGCAAAGCATACTATTTCATTGTATGAATGTATCACAATTTATTTACCCAACCTCCTATCCTGGACATTCAGTTTGTTTACAGCTAAGCTCTTAACCATAGTAAACAATACTGCTTTGAACATCCTTTAAGTATGTCCTTATGAAATCCTTCATTGAAGTATCTTAGTGATAAGAATTGGTTTTCACCTTTTCTTGATCTTAAATGTTTGAAATTATTTAATCTAATTATATAATTAAAGTGCTTTGTAATTTAATAATTTGACCTCAAAGGAAAAACATTAGTCAATGATTATTGTAATAATTAATATATGAGTAAAATGGCTAAATTTAATATTGATGATCTTCAACTAATAGTGTAACTAAGCAGCCTTTCACTCATATATTCTTGGCCAAGTAACATTAAATTTAAAAGCACCCATACCTGGGCCGGCCCCGTGGCTTAGCGGTTAAGTGCACGTGCTCCGCTGCTGGTGGCCCGGGTTCGGCTCCCAGGTGTGCACCGCTTCTCCGGCCATGCTGAGGCTGCGTCCCACATACAGCAACTAGAAGGATGTGCAGCTATGACATACAACTATCTACTGGGGCTTTGGGGGGAAAAAAATAAATAAATAAAATCTTTAAAAAAATAAAAAAATAAATAAAAAATAAAAGCACCCATACTTGAAGTGTAGGAAATTATTAATCAAGTAGAATGAGGATTAATAGACTTAATAATATATCCCACCAGTGTTGTCATGCTTATTTCATATGATACATGGTAATAAGCACTTCTTTTGAATACATTACTGTAGCAAACATTGTTGATTAAGTACCCAGTATCGATTTTTCTCTACTCACTTGGTAATAGAACCCTGATTTTGTTCAGGTATCCAGCCTTTCTTCACATTATTAAGCGCAGAGGGAAGTCCCTTTTTTGGTTTAAGCCAATCATGATGGTTCTATTTCTGTATCTGTGATTGGCTTAGAGGTGAGCGTGTGACTTAATTCTGGCCAACGAGATGTGAAGACAGTTCTGCTAAGAAGCTTCTGGGAAAGATTGTTTTCCTATTAAGAAGACCAGAAGACATGGCCTTTTTCTGCTTCTGGATGTTTCTGTATCTGGATGTGATGCCTGGAACTGCTGCAGCAATCATAAGAGCATGAGAGGACCTGGGCTGGAGGCAAAGCCAGCACGCAGAGGATGGTAGAACAGAAAGATGGAAAAACCCTGGGTCCTCCCAGTCATAGAGTTGAGCAGCTATGTCAGTCAACAATTAAGCCACCCATTGTAATAAACTACCTTATTGTTTAAACCAACTTAAGTCAAGGACTTCTGTTAACTGCAACTGAAGTCATCTCAACTTACCTAACATAAATTACTTTAAAAATAGTACCAGATTGCCATATTTGAAATACTGGCAAGTTACCATTTTCAAAACTTTAAAACATTTGTCCTGATGAAGTTTAGACATTAGAACATGGAAAAAGCACAGCAAACAAACAAAACCCACAAAACCACCCAAACTGTAAGGGAGAAACAATTTCATCATCAATCTTAGGCAGTTCTTTCAGTCAATCCACATTACTAAGAGTTGATATTTCAAAACATTACAGGTCATTACACGCTGGCACTTGACGAAAGCACCTGAAAAAGTGCATTTCTATACAGCATTTCATTTTTTTGCCCGGGATCTAACTCTAACCTTAACACATAAGCAATTGGTAATGTGAAACAGATAACATGTATTTACTGTAGGTCGCATCGCATCTTTAAACACTTCCGGAGGACTCCAGGTCATGTAAAAAATGCCTGTCAGTGGGGGAGTAATCGCCTCTCTCAGAGAAAGGGCAGGAGCTGGGCATGCCTCTCAAAAGGTGCCTACAACACTTGAAATGTGTCCAGAACATCATAAAATTGCCTGACGAAAATAGAGAGGGAAAGATTGGAAGGGGATACAGAATCCTCATGGGCCCACCATGCCAACATGCCCTAGCATTCGAATTACCTGCAGCTTAAGAAGAAGGTATACCACTCAACAGCGGCCATAATTGTTATTGGTGACTCTTCAGAGTTGTATTCACTATGAACAAAGACAACAAGAAACCTAACCAACATTTACCACCCCTCTATATGTTCAAAGAATATCTTGGCAGTAAAAAAAATATATATTCTTGGAAAATGCTGTAAAAAGATGTGTATGAAGTGAGCCAAGCAGAAGCCAAGAAACGGAAGAACACAATGAAAAGGGATTCACCTTTTGTCACAATTTAGTAAACTCCCCCAATTGCTGCCATGGTTGCAACATCATACAGCAGCAAGAGCCTGCAAGGGTCTGGGCACACCCAGCAATAACTCCACTATTTCAGGTTCTGCCAAAGATACACCAAGTATGAGGGGCCTTTCACAACATCCAAATGGAGATGTAAGGGAAGCAGCTGAGCACACGAATGGAGAGCCGAGAGAAGTGGCTTGGAGAGCCGAGAGAAGTGGCTTCAGACAGAGGCTTAAGTCTGGTGATTGGTCTTATGGGAGACCAGAATTGGCCACCCTGAAATATATCTCTTTACCTTAATTATTTTCTCTGATGGACATTTGACCTCCCCCACTAACTACCTAAGGGAATTTAACTCTGGGTATGGACAGACTGGCAGGGTCCTTGCTAAGCCCATTCTTTTCAAAGTTCTGTTTACCAAATATTTACAATTGTAAAGGTATCTCCCTCTATGTGATGGGAAGGGGGTGGGGGGATAGCCTTGTCTATGGAAACTCTTATCAGTACGGTGGAAGAAGACTTAAATCTACATACTCTTGATTACTATAATTCCTGTCTCTCCAGCCACATTCTCTATAGGTGGCCCTGCAAAGCACTGTCTGACAAACATTTACATTTCCCTCTTCATGTAAATTGTCTTCTTCCCCTCTGAAATCCCAAAACACCACCCACTCCTAACATCTTCCTTTGTCTTTAGCTGAAGATAGTATTTAAGATGAGAATCTCTGCCATTGTGTTGAGAAACTCAGTGTCCCTGGTTTCTCCCATGTATACACGTTATTAAACTTGTTATTATTTTCTCCTGCTAACCTGTCTTGTTAATTCTTTGGCCAGCCATAAGAACCTTAAGGGAAAGGGCAGAGGGGGATTCTCCCTCTTCCTCCACAGTCTCTAGACAGTTGACCTCCTAAGACCTTGCTTAGGAGACAGCTGAGTGAGAAGATAAGGAAGCTGAGGCCTGAGTCTCCAGGGGTCTTAAATTACTTTCTACCTATATGATAACATAATCCCAACCTTAACCCCAAATCTTTAGTAAATATCTGAAACACACTGCTACTTTAATAGAGTTTGGGGAATCAGGTGAAAATGTCAGGGTTCTTTTTTGATGTCAGCACACACAGAATGACTTTAAGTGAAAAGGGAACTTTTTTGAGGTCACCAAGAACAAATCTCTGAAAGAGGACTATGCTCCTAGCAGGATGTGGGGGGTGGGAGGGGATTGAGTCAATGTGAACTAAATGTCAACAAAGAGGGAAGGTGCCCTCAGCTGACCTGTGGGTTATGTGGATGAGTTTCAGGAACGCTAGACTCCTTCCCTGACTCATCAATGCTTTCATATGCATTTGTAGTAAATATATATTATGCAGCTACATGCACACATCTTGCTAGGCCCTAGGGTCACAGCAGGAAACAAGAAAAACCAGTTGCCTGACATCATGCAGGTTACGACCTGGCTAGCCAAAAAGTATTAAATAGACAATTTACTTTGACAGAGTCTTGCCTATTTCCTGAAAAATATCCTTTCCCCAGCCACTGAGGCTCACTGAGAAAAGACTTCCTGACACACAAACTAACTATGGACTCCACGTAAATCATTTGGGAAAATATCTTGTCCCAAAGCTCCCTGTTATAGTCTCATCTCCACTCAGGAAGGCTTTTTGGGAGGCTTCCTCGTGGAAAGGAACTTACTAAAGTTACACACATCTGGGGTCTCTTGCCAGCCTGCATTTCTCAAGGCTGTTTGCTCAGATTTCAGTTTGTTGTTAAGTTGGTTTCTTAAGAAACAGGACACTAGATGGAACCCGTGGTCTGTCCACTTCCTCTCAGTACAGGGCAGCCACATGTGGCCTTGGATGCTTCACCCATTCTGCTGACTTCTGCACTTGGTCCACCACTGATCCCTAACCTAGGGCGATGCAATCCAATATTCACCAGGAAATATGCGATCACACACAACTATAGGACCAGGTTTTCCCTGAATTCGGTTTTTTACTCCTTAAGTCAGAATTTTGTCCCGTTATCCTAAAGACTTTACATTCATGGGACTATGCCCAGAAGAGACCAGCCACATTTAATACTCCGAAAACTAAAAACAAACAAAATGGATTGATACCCTTGGACGAGTCGCTTCTCAAGAATTTTGTTTCTGCAGAACAAGGAGGCCAACCCTAGGATCTCTTGGCGTTAAACATCTGGGAATCTTCATTTCTATGTGGAAGGGTGGGGGATCTGGACAGACCCGGGACCACTGAGCCTGGGGACACAGGGCCGCGCAGCTCCTACCACAGCGAGCGCGCGAGTAGGGCCGCGGGAGGCGGAGAGAAGCCGGCCAGAGGAGGAAGGCGGTCATCCGCGCGGTACTGAGTCCCGGGTTTCCTGCGTGCGGAAGCTTCCTTCATGCTCCCACGCATTCCTCCACTCTGGCTACACGTCCAACAGCCAGAGAAGCCGAATACCACGCCCTGGGGGAAGCAAGCAAGCCTCCTGAACCGCCTCCAAAGCTCAGGGCAGGTTGCGCCTCCGCCGGCCATACCCGCCCCAGCTCCTGCCAGGCCGCCCAAGTTCGCGGTTCCGACTCCTATTTCTACAAACCTTTGGTTTCCTCCCGCCCCGCTGGCGAGCGCCCGAGGGTACCGCGACTGGAGCGGGAGCGGGCGCCGGCAGAAGCGCAGGCGGGCAGGGCGCAGGCGGGGCGGGGCGGGGAGGCGGGGGCAGGCAGGGGGGGGCAGGCAGGGGAGGGCAGGGACAGGGCGGGGCCGGGGAGCCGGGGCTCGGGAGGGAGGGCAGGGCGGGGCTCGGGGGCGGGGCGGGGCTGGGGCGGGCTGGCGCCGATTACCTTGGTTCCACGCGCTTCTTGCGTCCCTGGTGAGAAGATGCACAGAGGGCCGCCAGGGATGAGCGGAGGGGGAGGTGGTCGTCGGTGTTGCTTAAGTGTGTGAGCCGCGCCTGCCCATGCGTTTTAATCGACTAAAGAGAGAAAAGTGCCCGAGAACCTCGTGGGGCGCCGTTTGTCCCCGCGGCCTGGCAATGGGTCAGCCCTCTGCGAGGCGGGGAGAGGTTGCATCAGAGCTCAAAGGGAGCAGAAGCGTTATGAGGAATGTTCTCGATACATCAGCCTTCTCCCTCATCCAACTAGAGCCTCAAAAGCCCCACACCCCCATGGCAGTGGTTCTCAGTGTCGGCTAGAAGCATCAGTATTATCAGAGAACTTGTTAGAAATGCAAATTATTGGCCATGCGCCAGATCTACAGAATCAGAAATTCTGAGGGGTTAGCTCTCCTCCCTTATCTGTTTATTAAAAGTTCTCCAGGAGATTCCGATGCACAGTAAGAGTGCAAACCAGTGCCCACAGGGAGGAACTGCTGGCACACACAGCCTCCACACACCTTTGGGTTTTTTGTTTTTTGTGTCTGAATCAAAAACTTTTATTTATTCTGTTGCCAAGCACAACTAATTTCCATCTACAATTATGTTTTAAGATCAGAAACAGTAAGTCAACTGGAGACACAGCTGTGGCCTTGAGCTATGAAATGTCATTGCACTTTGACCCACGACTGAGAAATGCAGAACCCGTTTGGGTTCTTTATGGCCAAAAGCAGAGAACACATACAGGAGTTTCCCACACAGACCACAAACTGGTCACACCTTCACGTGTTTCACTTGTTAGAGTTTACCAGCTGTGTAGAAGGCCAGATCTTGCTGAGCTGTGAGTGTAAACAGCCGTGCCGTAGAAATCCACTTCCAGGAAACTTGGCTAACCAAAATCTGGAAAAGAGCGTTCTTCATATGTTTTGAGTGTCACTGTGCAGCTTGGCCCTTCAGTCTCTGTGAGGAGTCTGCCCTTGACTTTGGGAAGCCACTTGGTTGCAGTTCACAGTGGTGAACACTTGCACCCCTGGGCTTCTTAGGCAGAGTAAGGTTTCAGGAGCTTTCTTCAAGAAACTCAAATGGAAGTAAGTTTATAGATTTAGCCAGTGAGGAGCATGCTGCCCTCCACTGACGATACAACTAAAATAAGTTGTCCAGTTCCTAAAACTATATTCCTTGGTTCATCTATAGGCATGTGTTGCTTAATGATGGGGATGCGTTCTGAGAAATGTGTCCTTAAGCTATCTTGTTCGAACATCGTAGAGTGTTCTTATACAAACCTCATATATAGTGTAGCCTACTACACACCTAGGCCGTATGGTACTAACCTTATGGGACCACGGCTGTCCATAACTGACCAAAACATTGCTATGCGGTACATGACTGTACTGTGCGTAGCTGAAGATTCTTTTACTAGCCGTTGTTCACATTCTTTTAAGTCTTGGAAAAAGTAAGTCTTGGCTATTGTTTTCACCTGCCTCATATCAAGGAGACAGGCATTTGTGTCGTGAAAATATTCTCACTGGGCCAGAAAAACATCAAACACAAAGTTGTGGACTTAAAACTTCTGGCGTCAATGGAAACAAATCCTCCCAATTCTTTGGATTTATTTAAGTCAAACCAGGAGTATTATTCAATAAAAAGAAACTGTTAGTTTTGTTCTTTTTTATAGGTTCCCTTTGAAAACGATTGAAATTATCTTATCGTAGTAAGATATTTTTGTTAGCTGTTAAGTCCTATGAATTTTTTGGGCAGCCACAAAAATTGTCCTCTGAAAAGCAGTGCCTTTGTGAGTTTAATAATTACCTGTTGGAAACACCTGTTATTGTGGGGAGGGGGAGTAGGTAGAGACTGACAATAAGGTACTCTTGTAGAAATATTATGGAGGGATGGGTAAATATCAGCAAAATCTACCCCAGCATATGGTTAAGTAGTCAGTTTCTCAACAATATCCAACCTGCTTTTAAATGAGTTGTTGATTATTTAGTGATATAATTGAGTGATCGTTATTTTGTATCGATGCCACCTCTTTGACGCCTGTGTCATTTTGCCTAGGTCAGTCCAAATTGTGCAAAAACAAACCTTTCCTGGGATCTGATGTGCGCCAGGCCCTGTGTTTGGGCTCAGGCCTCATGGTTGAGGTGAAGATTTGGTTCTCCAGGAGGAGGTAAGAAAACAGATTCTCTGAGCCATGTGTTCTGTATCCTCCTCCTACCAAAAATCACACGCTTGAAAAATACTTTCCCAAAGTCTGTTGTCTGGCCTTTAATTTCCTTCATGTTCTGTAGATATTTAAAAATTTTAAACATCAAACTTCTGAAGCTTCTAGTACCACTGGTAAGAGCAAATATATATATAGTACTTCTCCCTTGTTCTCAGGGGAAGAGTTCCAAGACCCCCAGTGGATGCTGAAACCACAGTTAGTACTGAACCCTATGTAGACTATGTTTTTTCCTATACATACATACCTGTGATAAAGTGTAATTTATAGAGTAGGCACAGTAAGAGGTTAACAACAGGAAATTCTCTTTGGCATATCCGAATTGTCAGCATCACTACTCTTGCACTTTGGGGCCATATTAAGTAAAATAAGGGTTATTTGAACACAAGCACTGCGATACCACAACAGCTGATCTGATAACCAAGTCGGCTACTGAGTGACTGACAGGCGGGTAGCATATACAGCATGGATCCTCTGGACAAAGGGGTGATGCACGTTCTGGCAGGACGGAGCAGGAAGGGAGAGATTTCCTCACACTCTTCAGAACGGTGCACAATTTAAAACTTATGAATTCTTTACTCCTGGAATTTTCCGTTTAATATTTTCGGACCGTGGTTGATCTAGGGTAACTGAAACAGTGGAAAGTGAAACCGCAGTTAAGGGGGGACTACTGTAGAAACGACTGTCTTCACTTGTTTGGTCACATTGTTTTGATTATTTCTCTGAAATGGGCTTTCTTTTCTTTCCTTAATGGCCTCTTTTTGTTTGCTTGTTTTGATAGACTATTATTTGATTGTCTATCTTAGATCTAAACTAGATGGGAGTGACATTCAAAATTCCTGGTCCGTTCCGGTTTTCCTTCCTCCCATGATCTGGTCCACATTTGTGCTTCCTGCACAATTCTGACCTCTGATTCTCCTGTACTCTTGATTTTCCTCCGTGGCTGTGGTCTCTTCGCTCACCGAACTCTACTGCTTTTCACAGGCACTCGGTCCTTGTCCCTGTCCCTCCTAGTAACTAGTTCATAAGTTCTCACACGTGTCTTCACTGATGGCAGCCATCTGGTCATGACCTCCAGCTCCTCTTGGCATCCTTGATTAGCCCCCATTTCACAGCTGGAGTAAACTCAGGACACAGCCATCAGCAAACACCAGGCCTCCGTATCTCTTATGTTTGGATAGATATTTGAATTATTATTGTAATTATAAAGCGTCTCGTAAGTAAAGATGGGGCATTAAAATTCATTCTCTGTGATACGAGTTGTTCTGAGTTAGGGAAAAATCTACGGGAATCTTTTCTCCTGAAATAAGGATTCCAAGTTTAGAATACTGCAAATCAGACCAAGAGACACCAGGGGGCGTGAGAGACTTTCTTTCCTCAGGTCAGCCCTGTTGCCTGTTTATGAAGAATGAGCACACACCTCTCCAATGTTGTTTGTAGCTTTTCCACTTATAAGACCTGTATTTGTTTTTTCATAGTTTATATGTTCCCCTATTGTGAATCTTGCTTTTCCCCACTGCAATCTAATTGGCTATGCATTAACTGAAAATAAAACATCTGAGCCAATCGATTAGTGTTTGTTCACATAACTTGCTCCCAAAGCGGTAGCTGAGGCCTGGATGTGCATTTCCTTTTGTGCCAAGCAGCATCCTTCTACTTCAGTGTGTTAGGATATGTTCAAAAGGTGCTTTAGAAAAAAGAATATGGTACCCTTGTGGTAGGAAGTATTTTCTAGAAAATACTAACTGGGAAAACAATCCCCCCAAGAACCAAAACAAAATGTAAATGGTAGTCATCGTATAGTGTTCAATAAATATTAGTTACCTGAATGAGTTTATAAAAGGTGCTTTAGGTACAGTAGTAGTCAACATTTTTAACCCTACATACCCAATGATTAAAAATAATTTTTCTGGGCCGGCCCCGTGGCTTGGCGGTTAGGTGCGTGCGCTCCGCTGCCGGCGGCCCGGGTTCGGATCCCAGGTGCGCACCGAGGCACCGCTCCTCCGGCCATGCTGAGGCCGCCTCCCACGTGCAGCAACTGGAAGGATGTGCAGCTAGGACAGACAACTATGTACTGGGGCTTTGGGGGAAAAATAAATAAATAAAATCTTAAAAAAAAATAAAAATAAAAATAATTTTTCTGTCCTTTCTTGAATGATATTGGGAAATTTCAAAAGAAGTGGTTTGTTTGTTTCATTTTCCAAATAGTCAGTGAGCTTATAACAGTGAATTTTATGCCTGCACCCTTCAGAGATTCTGAAGTGTCTGCCTGCTTTGGTTGGGGAAGGTTCAGCTTCAGTTGGGGGAGCAACTAGGGCGTATCAGGTAACTAATAGGAGACAAATGACAAATGTCCAGTTGGCTTCTCTTGTTGTCATCTCAAATCAAACACTGTACCCTCTTTAACTCACCTGTCCAGGCCATCTTCAGACTGCTGGTAGAGTTATCATCCAACTCTGCAACCTTGGCAAACTATATGCTAGAGACAGTTGAATACCTACCCCCCCATCTGAAATGCCCACTCCCCCTTCTTCACCCAGCTGAAAGGTCTCCTCTCTACTGTCCCTCGGCTCTCTCCTCTGTGCTCTGGTTGAACTGGGTTTGTTTTAGTTCTCACCTCAACTTGTCTCCATGCTATAGACTAAGTGTCTTTTTACGTTGTATTCCCAGTGCTAAACGCATGACTTCCATATAGTACATGCTCAATAAATGCTTGCTGGGTAAAAAAACTCATAGCTAGATTAATGGATGATCCACGGCTGAATTTTTCTGTAGCTTTAGTGTCCTCACGTCCTCTAGCAATGAATGATTCACAGGTTTTAACTAGACTTTTAAAACTCATTCTTATGGAAAACAATGAACTTGGAGGAAAAAAATCCGGATCTGAGTAATCACTTGAATTCATCGTGTCTACTATACAAGGCACTTTTGAATTCTGCCCCTTATTTCAAGCAGTGTTCCTGAATACATGTAGACAGTCCACCCTGGCCAAGCATTCAGCAAGGAGCACACCTTCCCCATAATCTGCACTGGCTGCTTTTCATCTTCTAATTCCACAATCTTTTAAATCTCTACAAGCTAAATTTCTTTTTTGTTTTCTTTTTTTGTGAGGAAGACCAGCCCTGAGCTAACATCCGATGCCAGTCTTCCTCTTTTTTTGCTGAGGAAGACTGGCCCTGGGCTAACATCCATGCCCATCTTCCTCTACTTTATATGGGATGCCGCCACAGCATGGCTTAACAAGCAGTGCGTTGGTGCGCGCCTGGGATCTGAACCGGCCCTGGGCCGCCACAGCAGAGAGCGTGCACCCAACCGCTTGTGCCACCGGGCTGGCCCCAAGCTAAATTTCTCGAGCTGATTTCAGAAATAGCTTTGTAACAATTCACTAAAAGTTAGGCTATTCCAACAAAAAAACTCAAATATGAGAAGTAAAATTATGTCACATTTCTTCTACTGGGTGTGCCATTCCTTAACTTTGAGGGGAAATTTTTTTTTAACTTTTTCTTGTACCTAAAACATGATTTTCTTCCTCTGTCAGACACTCGTGTCTTCTGCAGTTTTAAAATAGTAGCTACAGCTGCCAGTACAGACTCTTCAGGGATTTTAAGGCCACTAATCAATTTCACAGCTGGAGGCAAAGCACTTTGCTGGGAAATATTTTTTGCATGACGTACAAGGCGCTTTGACCTTGTCAGGGCAGCCAAAGGGTTAAGCCAGAGGAGCAGGGGAGGCAGGAGCAGAGTGAGGAGGCCACAGGCAGACCAGCCTTTGCTGGTTACCTTTCCCCTGCCTACTTTCATTGTTCGCACACTGAACCCAGAACAAGGAGACTCCCAGTACTCCAGGAGCTGCTGGGAGCAGAGGGCTGGGAAGGTCAGAGCTGCCTGCCTGGTTCCACCTCTTTGAACTGAGCGCAAGACCCAGACTTAAAGTGTATAAAAGTTTGTTAAAGCACAGATTGCGGGGCCTCACTCCAGGCCTCTGATCCCGTGGGTCTGGGGCAAGGCCTGAGGGTCTGCATTTCTAACACACTCACAGAGGCTGCCTATGCTGCTGCTACTGAACCACCTTGAGAACCACTGTTCTTCTCTATCCAATCAGTTGACTTCCTTTCGCTGGAATATTTACTCAAGAGAGTTTGTTTCCTTTGTGTCGCTTGAAACACGCTGCTCCACTCACCCACACCATCCCTTCAAGTGTCAGTTTAGTCTAATGGGAGGAGGGGGGTGGACAGAGAGGCATATAGTCAAATAATTGCTCTTGCCTAATTTTAGAGTAAATGTGTCAGGAGAATAACAGAAATACTGTATTATAAAATCATAATTTTAACATATTTCCTTTCTTTAAGCTGCTAAACATATCTCATTGATATATATGTTTCATTCACTCAATATACTTTTATTGAGCATCTGTGCTGGTATGTTGTGGGGTCATAACACTTCCTGCTATGCAGACTCTCGTCTCAGAAAATCAACTTAGTTTTCATACGCGTATCAGTTTTCAAATGGAAGCGGCCTTCTTCATTTCCTATCCAGAATAAATCGTCCATCTTGCCATAGGGTGTCTTCTTGCAAAGTGAACTTCTCCACTTCGCTGGAGCTCAGGCCAGAGACTGTGTTAGAATGTGGCTTAGGTTAAGAACACAGTTCTGGAGTCAGCTAGACCTGATATGGACCTGAGGAAACTCATGAGCCTCCGGTGTGTGTGTGTGTGTGTGTGAGTGTGTGTGTGTTTTAAATTATAAACTGGAAATAATAATTCCTATCTCATAGAGATGCACCAAATCCATGCTTTGGCTGAATTCTAAATGGTCAAGAGGTAATGTCACTGAGGCCAAAGCCAAATATCACCATCATAACATGGATTTCTGGAATAAAAGAAGTCTAATATTGTTCTGAAAAAGTAATCATGAACTATGTCAGTTATCTACTGCCACAATAATGCTGTGCAACCACAAACTTCAGCAGCATACAATAACTACAAAACTTCAGTGGCATATGATAGTCAACATTTATTTTTCACCATTCTGTTGGTCAGCTGGGTGGCTGTGCTGATCTGGGCCAGAGCTTGTTCTCAGGGCATGGCAGGGTTCAGAGAGTGAGAGCAGAAGCACGCCGGCAAGCAAGGCTCAGAACTGGCACATGGGTCATTTCTGCTGCATTCTGTTGGCTAAAGTAAATCACAAAGCTGCCAAGATTCAGAGTGAAAAAATAGACCCCACCTCTTGAAGGGAGGGGCTTCAAACTCACATTGCAGAGGCTAAGGAGAGGTAGAGAATTCGAGTCATTTTTTTCAGTCAACTTACCACATTAACATGCTTTTATTATTAAAGTGTTTATCAGTCAACTGTTATAAATTTGACATTATGGGGAAGAAACAATAATTTCTCTGCTGTCAGCTGGTAGATTTCTCCTCTGGTAGCTACGTACATATTTACAATACTAGAGAGAACCCACTTTCAACTGTGATTGGGAGAGAAGCAAGGTATTTGGGTAGCACATTTTAAAATAAATATTCTACATTTCTTCCTTTAGTCTATTATGCCTCTATCAGAGATGAGTTATCTTGGGTGTTGTTGTAGAATGATGTGGGAGCTTTTCCTTATGAAATTTTAAGTGGCAAGGTTAAAATGCTGACTTTAAAGCACCCATACAAAAACTGAAGAACTTCCAAGTAGTATTTTTCCTTAAAAGGATCATGGCTTACGCAGAATTTAAAAAGGAAAAAATACATACAGTTCTTAAATGTCACTTTATTTAATGCTAAGAATGCTAGTACACCAAAACAATTCTACAAAGTCTAGAATTATGATATAATCAAACAATCCTTATGATTCTGCCCCATACTATCATTTAAATTTGCATGAACGTTCGTTGACTCAAAAAAGAAGGGGCTGGCCGGGTGGCGTAGCGGTTAAGTACGTGTGCTCCATTCCTGGTGGCCCAGGTTCGGATCCCGGGCGCGTACCGATGCACTGCTTGTCAGGCCATGCTGTGGCGGCGTCCCATATAAAGTGGAGGAAGATGGGCACAGATGTTAGCCCAGAGCCAGTCTTCCTCAGCGAAAAAAGGAGGATTGGCATGGATGTTAGCTCAGGGCTGATCTTCCTCACACACACACACACACACACACACACACACACAAAAGATATGTATCTTGAAGCTAACATGCTTTCTTTTGCGCAATCTTTATGACTCACGCTCATCATAGTGTTGCTATAATAAATATAGATTTATGCTTCAACTGACTGAAAAAATTCCAACCTCTTAACACATAAAAGAGATTTTCACTCCAAGTTTCGTGTAGAAATGCTCATCTATATTTGAAAGTAAATACTGTATTTTAATGTGAAGAACAAACCCAAATGTCACACCATGTTTGTGTTTCTGATGTTGTAATAATGATTAGATATGATGGTAACCTATGCAAGCAAATGACCATTTATCATACACAAGTTCAGAGATGCCAGAAATATCGTCAAAGCAGGCTTCCAAAGCTAAAGGCAATGGCAAATGGCAGATTTCAGCTGAACACCGAGGCCCAAGCTGAGCTCTGGGTATGACTATGCTCCCAAATGGGTTTTACAAGATTAAGTGAAGTGATGTATGTAGACAATCTATGGCACACAGTAGGTCTTCAATAAATGACAGATATTTTCGCTATTTTGTCTTTGGTCAACATTATGCTATTGCACTGTATTTTGACCTCTAGTGAAACTTATCAGCAAGGTTTCTTGAGTCAAAGCAGACGCGAAGTTAAGAATGAGGAATGCCTGTGCAGAAAGGGTCCAGTCCCTTGGAGATTTCACTTTAATGTTGTAGAGAAGGCTGCCTCCTTGTGGCCTCAGTTCATCAAGACTGCCATGCTTCACCCTGTTGTGACTCCCAGTACCACAGCATCTTGACAATTATTTCACCTGTTTTAAGGGTATGTTACAAAGATGATTAAACTCAGAACAGGCTCCCAAAGTGTATGGAATCTATAGACGGAATCTGTAGAATTATTTATAATGATGTTTCAAAACCAAATGGATAACTATTAATTTTGGATGTAAAGCCTATGCTTATTATACTTCATTCCAAGTCTAGAATATTAGGAATCTAAGTGGATTATTTGTTTCTGCAAATAGGTTGGATTTCAGGAGCAAATGAAAATGTGACTAGAAAGATGTGTATAATTCTTGCTACTGAAAAGCTATTAGATCCTAGATATTTTGCTGTTGTGTACTACAATAATTTTTAACTTTAATATTTGTATTTCAGGTTAAAACTTTAACAGCATGTCTGCATGTGTCAAACAAAAGCAAATAAATTAGTTTCTCATTCTTACGTCACTCCTTCAGCAAGACCCTCTACAGTCTATGGATAGTACCAAGGTAAATTGGACTCGGTTCTTGCCTTCAAGGAGCTGATTTAGGAGTGGTGTCTTGGAGAAAGGTTACCTAAGACTTAAAGTAAAATCATGATGATCAGCTGATAGCTCCTCGTGGCTGGCCCCCACCCCTCACCCCACCTCGTCCTCTCTACCTCCATCACCCACTCAGCCATAAAACCTCCTGAAGTTGGCTTATAGGATTGACATCCCAGGTAAGCAGAGGGTGTCATTTCAGCCTCATAGTCGTCCTCGTTCTGACCTTGTGGATTGCTTTTTTCCTATGGACTTAGTCCATTTTCACTGGTATAATGTCAGTGCCTCTCTTGTTTAAATCTCGTGCCAGGAGGCTCTATGTTATGTAATTGATTGTAACAATTGGTGTGTTCAATTTAACCATCTCATGGTCAAGTTTTAGCCAGGAGATGGAGTGCAAGAGCCAAAGACAGGAAATCTTGGGAAGTTTATGGCTTTCATATATTTTTCTCTATATTGAAAGGTCTGGAATTATGTTCTTCAGTTTAGCACTTAGAGCCCAAAGTTCAGTGTCGTAATATGTGTAATGTTAGCCAGGCTGTTAGGAGTGGGCTACCCAAATAATGTGTTTTAACAAGCATATGATTTAGATTTAATAATTTGTTGACAACAGGTAAAGAGCGTAAGTCAATGCCTACCATAAGAGAATGGGTTTTGATTCTGTTCTAACAAGCAATGTACAATTAGTAATGTTGGTGCTTTTGTCTGCATGTCTATATGATAGACAGTCCCAAATCAGAAGGAGCAGGATAAATCCATTTTTATGAGTCATTGTTTGAACATAAAACAGATTACCCAAATGTTAACAAGTGGTGAATGTAGTAAAGATATATACAGGAGTTCTCTATACTATTTTTATTCTTGCAACTCTTTCTCCAAGTTTGCAAGTAAAAAGCAAAAAGAAACAAAAAACCTGATTTCCTAGTTATTTAGTCAATCAGACACGGCATGATTTTTACCATTTGGTTAAAAACTACAGCCCTACACTGCCCTTAACCTACTTCTTAGGAAAAATACAATCGAATACTAGAGTTTGCTGAAATCCATAGCCAATTTGAAAATAAACACAATGAGCATCAATTAAGGAAGTTTGAAGATTTGAATCATGTCAATTATCAGAATCCCAAGTTTTCATTATCCTAGGAATCTTGGAATCTCCAGTGAACTAGAGACATGGCAAATAGTGTCACAATACTTCCGTAGAGTGGCAGCATGGACAGGGTGTGGACAGGATGAGGAGACTGTCCTTGGACTTCTCTGCTGTCTTTTAAAAAGAATCTTCTGGCTTCGTGATCTTGCTGCCTATTCATGACGCAGCCTATATAATACCAGCCTATGTCAGAGCCCTCCGCTCCTTGCACAGAACTCAATAGGGGAGGGCTGTGCTGCTTGTACTTGGGAGGCTAATATTCCAACACTCGGACTCTAAAGGAAACCAAGTCCTGACCTTCGGCTTCACCTCGAAGACTACCCATACAGGACCCACCGTGATGAAGAAAACAGCAGTGAATGCTGGGTCTTGGAGCCAGTTCCTCATTTTTTTATTGCTTGGAGTCTGGCTTAATCCTTCTCTTCCCATCAAGCAACATATGGATTATATTTTCTCAAAAATTAGGCTGAGTTTGGCAGCCCCATACAGATTCTGGAAAGTATGAATGAATGCAAAAGGAAGTGGTTTTTTTGCTTGTTTGTTTTGTTTTGTTTTGTTTCTTAGCACTTATTATCCATTCTCTACCAAGAGGAGACTGAATATTCAAGTGCATGTGAAATAGTACTACAGAAGTTGGAAGTTCTATTTAAGAGCTGAGTTCGCCTCTCCTGTGGTTTCAGCACTCAATATCGTGACCACTGCATTCAATCCAGTTGGCAAGATTTCTTCAAGTGGAGTGGGAGATATGGGTTTTACTGCACTCTATAAATATGACCATTTATTGGTCCCAACATATTTATGTTCCCGTTCATTCAGTGCTCACTTAAACTGTCCTATTTGCTTGACTCAGTCTATAAATGTAAATTGCCTACATTTGAAACTCACTCTGGATGGCTTTTGAGTGTGCAGGACTCCGAGTTGCTTGACTTCTACAGACGAGACCAGGTCTCAAGGTAACCCCCAAGCAGCAAGTCATTCTCTCACTTTCCCTTTCCTCCTACTCTCAAAAGTACTAAAAATGCATATTATTCCAAAACTTTAATTAAAATATTGCTGGAACGGGATACCAGATACATTAATAGAGGGAACAATTTTGTCTTGTTTTAAAATATTTTATTTGCTTAAGGAAGTCAGGAAGTTTGATCAATGTCAAAAGAACAAATATGAACCATGTTCGTCGCTGTTTTTTTTATGATAAGCCTAAACATTTTGGACTGCATAGTAAGAGTCAAAGGATGCTGGTAAGGAATCTTAAGAATTTGACTAGTCCTGGCCCTGTGTATTCGCACAGCTATGCTAAGACACCTCTCCTCCTTCCAAGGCTAGAGTTTATTTAACAAGTTCTTAAGGGTCATAGGGGTTGGAGTTTTCATTGCCTCTTTAGTCATCTGCGTTACTGCTTCTTCATCTACACTGGTTAGATAGTATTCTTCAAATATCACTTTCTGTAATTTAATTCCACTTCCTCTAGTCTGTCTTTTCTGTCCTGGAGGGCTAAGGGCCCTCCTAAAATAATCTTTCACATTGTTAAAGGTAATTTTGCAACAACCTCCCTCACCTTATTTCCTTTAGGCATAATACCTCATTACCTTAAACCTTTCTATACTTTTCTGCTTTTCATTTTTCTAATATTTTCTTCCAGGCCTTGTATCTCCAAAGTAAATAGAAATATTTATTTTGATTCGAAATAAATATTTTGAAATATTTATTTCCAGAAATAAACTAACTAAAAATATGTGCACCTTTTAAAATCAAACCACTGCATAGCAAAACGGAAACTGGTAACAGAAATTAAGAATGCTGGTTATTTGTGTATTTTTTCTAAGACATCTCATCTCATTTGTGTAACACCAGAAACCAGTTCATTGAAAATAAAAGCTGGGAAAGGAATACTGACAATGCTTGTATTAAAATTAATGGAATGGCATTCTGCACAAGATGGAAATTTCTTTTTAACTTATTAGGAAATTTTAGAAAAATGGGTGAATTTGAACCTTTTTAGCTTACCTAATAACATACTTATTGGAAGAGACACTATAATGATATCAAAGAATTTAGTGCAATGGCTGGCACATACCAGCTGCTCAATAAATAGTAGTTATTAGCTGGTTGAGTTTTAGTCTTAGAGCTATTCAAGTATATTTTCTAACATAAGAACATTTTTTAAAAAAACTTTTCTTCTAATTAGGTAATGAAGGCTAGTGAGTTGGACTCCAGAAAAGTGTTATATTATGTAAGAACTTACAATATCAAGCAAGAAGTGTCCTGAATGCTGCTGTTGACGCAAAATAACCAATAACCGTTGTATAAGTAAGAGAAATAAGGTGAGTTTACTTGAGCCAGAGTGAGGATTATAACCCAGGAAGGCCTTAGAAAGCGGTTCAGGAGAAGCATGGTTTACAGTCCAGTCTTATATCTTTTTAGAACAAAGAATATACATTAAACACACCCAGGATACATTTTCATCAAAGTTTCAAAGAGATATTCAATTGCAAATTAACAGGTTAATGTGACCGTGATGTCAGGAAAGGGACTGATCCGGGCGTTCCCAATAGGGTGTTGGGCGTTCCCAATAGGGCGTAGGAAGGCAAGTATGCTTTCTTATCTTAAGAGAGTGTATTCTTTAATGGTTAAGCAGATGTACAATGTATGTTTGATAGGCCACAAGTCAGGCTTTTTAGTTCAAGCCGAATCAGTTTTAAACCCGAATAGTTACCCCATCTACCTCAATATGTGAAACTCTCTTGTCGCTGTAGAGCTGCAAAATGGTCTGAAAGACTTGACAAGTCTTCAGGTGTTATTGGGATGCTAACATGTTTAGGACGTGCAACTCATTAAACATTTTCCTGCGCATTTTAATACCACACAGTGCAGAACATTTGCCCTTGATTCTTTCAGTGGAGATATTTTGAGGAAATGCAGATGTGAGGCCCTATCCAAGGACTTTTAAACAAATACGACGTTTAATTCAATTGTTTCCTGAGAGATTGACTCCTTGCAAAAGCCAAAGAAAATCTCTTACTAATCCAAAGGTGCAAAAAGAAGGTTGAAACCATGAAACGGGGGAGGGCTTGGTTTAGAAAAGTTAAAGTATTTGGACAGGGCCCATTACGACTGTGAGGCTGTGCTGTGAATTCCATCATTCCATTTCTGCTAAAGTAAGCAGCACAATGGCTCTTTTATCTTTTTATGTTTTTACCAGGAGACTAGTGAGGCAGCTTTGATGAAGGAAATTCCTATTTATATCAAATCTAAACACCCAGCATAAATGGGATTTTTTTCTACGACCTGGTCATATGAAAACAATGATCCTAATAATGAGAAATCCCAAGAAACCTATGATCCAAAAGTGCCTTCTGAATTATTTTAATAAAAAATATGAAACATATTCAAGGAACCTAGTTTCTTGGTCTGGATGTAAAACAACATAATTTCATACTACATAACAATATTAGACATTTCTCCACCTTCTCTTGCTCTGCAGGGACCAGTCCCACCCCACCTGGAAATTCCCCTCAGTTGTGGGAATCCTTGCAGCGTGTCCCATGTGCTTCTCAAACTCATCCTTCTGGTGACCACGAGGCTGGCGCCATTCCTTGTGCCAGCTCTAGCTCTCCACAGGGCCTACTTATATGTTGAAGGCAGCAGCCTGAGTCATACAGCTAGTGCCTGCGGAAGAGGCTGGGGATGCCATTGCCCTACCAACACCAGGCCTAAGGCAAAGTCAGGACCACCAATGGCAGCACAAAGGAGCCCCTCCGCCACCAATGGAAGCTGCTGGCACCCATTCTGTGGATGGCTTACATTTCAGTTTCTTGTAGTGACATCCAGGAAACAGCTTGTTCTTTTCTTGCATCTTCTTTCATTGCAAACCTCTCTCACCTTAAGCCTCAAATACAGGTCTGTGGAGGTGGGGCCGTGGGAGGCTCTAACTGGGAATTCCCCACCCTCTGAACCTACTGTCCAAGGATTTCTTTCCAAGCACCAGGTTTTTTACCCTAATCTTTCCAGATATTTTATATCCAAGCTGCTATACTCAGAATGGCTTTAATATTTAGGTAAGTTTTATTGATTTCAAATTCCTCGAAATTAACACTTCAATTCAATATTGAGTATTTTTGTGCCTGGCATACAGCACATGCTCAGTAAATGTTTATGGACTCAGTAAACTGAACCTACACTGTGGGGACTCAAAGATGAGCAAGATTTGATTTCTGCCTTCAAGAAGTTATCCTCTATAAGGGAAGACAAAAGGAATCATGATCCCAGTTATATCAAGAGACACGAATAAAATGTTCTGGGGAAAAATTCCATATTCAACTCTTAGCAGCCAGTTTTCTACAACCACTCTCCAACCGTTTTGACTCAGCACACATTTTTCCTGTACCTTATTCTAGATGGATATCTAGTTTTCTCAAACTGTTTGTAGCACACACTCCTGTCATGTCAGGTCATCCTTCTGTGGTCCATAGATAGAGCTATGACTCACGCTGCTGCGCATTTTAGGAAGACTTCACAGTTGTCTCAGGGCATTCCTGATGTTAGTGGGGTAGAGGGAGTAGAGGGAGGGAGGCTGTATTAGTTAGCTCAGGCTGCCATTACAAAATACCACTGACTGGGTGGCTTAAACAACAGAAATTTATTTCTCACAGTTCTGGAGGCTGGAAGTTCAAAATCAAGGAGCCAGCAGGGTTGGTTTCTCCTGAGGCCTCTCTCCTTGGCTTGCAGAGAGCCACCTTCTCATTGTGTCCTCACATGGTCTTTCCTCTGTGCGTGCCCATCCCTGGTGTCTCCTCCTCTTCTTATAAGGACACCAGTCCTACTGGTTTAGGGCCCCACACTTATGACCTCATTTAACCTTAATTATCTCCCTAAATGCCCTATCTCCAAATACAGTCACATTGGGAATTAGAGCTTCAACCCATGAACTTTGGGGGGACACGATTCAGTCACAGTAGATTCAGTCACAGAGGATTTGCAACATTTGCCTAGAGGCTTGGATTTATACTCAGAAGTATCTGGCTGCATCACAGAACGTCTTAACTGATGATCTTTCAGTACCACTCACTGGTGAGAGAACAGAGCCTTGAAACTGGTGAGTCTGCTCCAGAACCTTCTCGGGACCTCACGGCAGACGACTGGTTTCACAGCTGCAGCTTTGTTTGTTTATTTTTTAGTTCCAGATTCTTTCTTATTGTGGTAAAACACACATAATGTAAAATTTACCATAAGTGACATTCAGTGCATTCACAGTATTGTGCAACTATTATCACTATGTAGTTCCAGAACATTTTCAACCCAGAAGGAAACCCTGTATGCCTTAAGCAGTCAGTTCCCCTTCTTTCCTCCCCCCAGCTCCAGGCAACCCTGATCTACTTTCTCTCTCTATGGATATGCCTATTCTGGACATTTCATATACATGGAATCACACAATACGACGTGCCTTTTGTGTCTTGTTTCTTTCACTTAGCACAATGTTTTCAAGATTCATCCATGTTGTGGCAAGTATCAGGACTTCATTCCTTTTTATGGCCAACTAATATTCCAATTGTATGGCTATATCACATTTTGTTTATCTGTTCATCAGTTGATGGACATTGAGTTGTTTCTACTTTTTGGCTATTATGAATACTGCTGCTATGAACATTTGTGTACAAATTTTTGTATGAATATATGTTTTCAACTCTTTTGGTTATATATACCTAAGAGTGGAATTACAGGGTCATATGGTAATTCTACTTTTAACTTCTAGAGGAACCGTCAAACTGTTTTGCACAGCAGTTGTACCATTTTACATTCCTACTAGCAATGTGCAAGGGTTACAATTTCTTTACATCTTCTCCAACACTTATTATTTCCTGTTTATTATTATTATTGCCATCCAAGTAGGTATGAAGTGGTATCTAATTGTGAATTTGGTTTCCATTTCCCTAATAACCGGTGATGTTGAGTATCTTTTCATGTGCATGTTTGTTGTTGTGTATCTTCCTTGGAGAAATGTCTATTCAAATCCTTTGCCTGTGTTTTAATTTAGTTGTTTGCCTTTTTGTTGTGGAGTTGTATATATGCTGTGGATACTGGACTCTTATCAGATATATGATTTGCAAATATTTTCTGTAGGCTTTTTGATGTCATGCTGATTTTGTTTATGTCACTCTTTCAGATATTCTGGCATTATTGGGAGAAGTCCTGAATGGTTTTTGACTCTATATCTCCAAAAAGAAAATATAACAATAGTGAACATCAAAATCAACCTAAAAATGGTTCAGTAAAACTCTGGGATTGGTTAAGTGTGAGGATGGGGGAGGGAGAGAAATATGTCAAATGTTAAATGGTGGATGAGAAGAAAAAGAATTCAAAATATGGAAATTACTTTTCTGAAAGTCAGTATATTAATTACAAGTAAAAAATAGGAGGATGAAAGATGAAAAATGAAAAATTTTAAAGCAACAAGAAAGATTTTTTTCAAAATTTTATGACCATTTTTATTTTCAGATGAGGTTAGGTAACCACAAAACAAAATTAAAAGAAATGTAAATTAACATATTTGTTTGGGTTTGAGGTCTCATTTGTTAACACAAACACTTGAGCTTAAAAGAACTTCTGGTAAACCAAATGTGAATTTTCAATACTACTCCTACTTATAAAAGAAGAGGAAAAAAATGAATGAACGCAGTGAAAGCCATTCTTCCTAACAGACTGCTGACTGGTGTACACATGGTAAGAGCCTTCTGCTCTTGCTGAAACTTGCAGAAAAAAACTGTAGATCTTGCAGCTTTTAGAACTGCCAGCGAAATGAAATATGACTACCTCCATATGATGTGTATCAACTCCAGTTAGCAAAGTTATAAGTAATCATTTCTTTAGTTATATGACTTTCTACTTGTACTACTGAAGATATGTCAAAAGTTTTTTTTAAATCAACTGTATTTTATTCATATATTTAGGCAAAGACTGAAAGGCGAAATAACCTGAAAATATACTTCTGCAGTTAATGTCTATAGAATTCAACTTTTAAAAGGGAAGAGAGTACTCTTTCATATGTGTTTTTTTTAATTTTATTTATTTTTTTTCCCCCAAAGCCCCAGTAGTTGTATGTCATAGATGCACATCCTTCTAGTTGCTGTACGTGGGACACAGCCTCAGCATGGCTGGAGAAGCAGTGCGTCGGTGCGTGCCTGGGATCCGAACCCCGGGCCGCCAGCAGCGGAGTGTGAGCACTCAACCGCTAAGCCACGGGGCCGGCCCTCATATGTGTTTAAATGTATTTTGGCAGACTGCCTGACATTTAGTTTTGATTATAATAAATTATTATTACTACTACTTATATGTTATGATTACTAGTTAAAGTTTCTCAAAAGAGACTGGTAAAATAGTTTAGGCTGTCTGTTAAAGATGGTGAAGGAATTTCTTTTTATTTCTTATGGAAAGAACAAGACCATTTTCATATCTCCCAGTAGCACCTCCCATAGGGAAGCTCGATAAATATTTGACAACTTATTTTATAAAATTTCAATACAGCATACTAGATACACAAAGAAGAAGTAAAAACAAGTCAGAGGGAGGAACAGAGTGATATGAAGGGTCTCTGAGCATTGAAGACAATCAACCACCACATGATGAAACTATGAAACAGGCCTCTTCTTAACTTTTAAAGAATAAAGGAATACAACAATAGGAAAGAGGATGAATTTGCTCAAAGCTCCATACTTCCAAGTTTGCCAGCTGTGGACTAAATTGTGAACTATTTGGGAGACACTTATGGTGTTTAAACTGTGGCACTACCAGGTCACTAAATCAATTCCAATATGAAAACGTTCAACATTTCTTTCTTCATAAATAAACTCTGAAAAATTGTGGGTGTTCTGGAGAAGCAGATAAATGGATAGTGGAAGGAGGGTATGGTATAGGTACTATCTGAAGAAGTGTACAATTCTCTTGCATTAATTTTTTTTCAAAGGAAGAAAAGTAAAATGTTAACCCTCTGAACACCACCCAAATCAATTTATGGTGCCATAGGGAAATAATGATACCTAACCATCTGGTGACTGGTATAGAGCTCACAGTTAATCCTGGGCTAACTATAGTGGATACTGTGGCTACTAGCAATGCGGTGGGCGGGTCTTGGAGTCCGCTAGAATTGGGTGCAGTCCAGGCAAACTGACACTTTCTGTCTGTGTGAACTGGGCAAGCTATCCTCACTAGTAAAATGAGAATAGTAATTATGTCTTCTTCATAGGGTTCTGTGAGGATTAAATGAGACTATGTATGTAAAACTCTCAGCACAGTGCCTGGCACAGATTAAGCCGTAAATAATAATAATAAAAATGCTAATAGTATCTTCTAAGAAAAAGACTCAATCTGAAAAACTGAGTCTTCTCTCAGCCTCTTCTGGTCTAGTTTTAAGTGTCATTCCTCTGATGATTTCTCTGACCTGGTCTGCGGTCCCTACCCCTGGGTTATGTGCTTAAATTGACCCTGAACATCATCAGTCATAGCTTTTATCATACTCATATTATCTTTGCTTATTCAATTCTTTGTCTTTCTAATTTCTGTTTTAACCCAGAGACTTTGAGCTCTGTTTGAAGGAAATGGCCATGACATCTGGCTTCTTGGTGAATCCCCAGTCCCCAACACAGAACACAGCATACTGTAAGTCCTTAGCATGGATTTGTTGAATTAATAATTTGATATTAAAATTTTGTTAACTTAATAGATTAAGAAAAGTTGGTGACTGGTGCATTTAAAATACATAATTTTATGTAACTAAAAATTACAGCAACAAAACAGCGATGAAATAAAGTGCAATGCTTGAGAGAGGTTTAGCAAAAAGAATAAGGTGTTCGATCAGGGAGTAGGGTAGGTTTTTTTCTTTGATTTGATCTTGTTGGGGTGAGCGGAAGGATATCCACCATGTTTGCGTCTGCCCACTTACCAGACATACACAAGTGCCCAAAGGGTGTTTAAAAAGCAGTGTCTTTGCTGTGAATAAAATCGCCTTGTGGTCTATAGTCGTGGACTTGGAAGAGACCTTAGTGGTCATCAATCCTATGCTCCACTTTAAAGATGAAGCAACTGAGGCCAGCAAAATGCAGTGATTCTTTACCGGCTGGGCTGGGCCTAGAATTCAGGTCGGCTGACTCCCAGGCCCTATCGGAAGGGTCACTGGTTCCTTTAAAAATAATCACTGCTGCTTTAATAGCATCTGCACCTGTTGTTCCGGCTTCCGCAAGAGAGAAGCTATTAATTTCTCCTTCATCAAAGCCGAGTTTCTGCTCTGTCTGAACCTTGTTTGCTTCCTGACTGCAGCTGTCTACACCACTAAGGCCAAATGGTGAACGGCGGCACCTTTCTGCTCGAATCCAGTAAATCGCCACGCCCAAATATAGAAAGGAAAAAAACGACACAAATCATCCAGACAGTGGCCAGATTCGTGATGTCTTTGCTGAACTCTCCTCATTCTCCTTGTAGAAGCCTGGATCCCCGTAGACGCAGCCCCAGGCGCGCGAACCCTGCCACAAACAGCCGAGTTCTTTCTCGGCTGGGCCTGTGACAGGGGGTGGCCAGGACGTCAGATGCTGAGAGAGACGGTTAATCTGAGTGGCAACTTCATTGTCTGTAAAATGGAAAGTAATTATAATCCTTTTTTGGGAAGTATTGAGAATCAAACCGAATTTTGAATGCCAAAGATCTTCAATAAGCAAGTTTAATTTGCTTTTCTGATTATTGTTATTATTGTCTTAGCAAGGCCTAGATTCTTTAGGTTCTGTGTTCTCCCTCACCTATTCTAGTCGGCAGCCCACTGCCCGCAGCCGCACAGCTCTCTCCCCCGCAGTCGGAAGGTGAAGGGCTGGCGGCGTCTTGAGGCTTCCAGGGGCGGAGGGAAGCCCGCGCAGCACGCATGCGCGCCCGAGGAGCCGCCGGCCTCTAATAAGAGCGCAGCGCCGCGGCGAGCCGAGTCGGAGCTGGCTGGGTGCCGAGCGCGCTGGGGTTGCGGGCGGCTGCCGCGCTCGCCTTCTTCCGTAGCCGGGAGGACTGAAACTTACGTGAGAGGCTCCCCTCGGTGCGCACCTCCCGAGGGCGCAGCGGCCAGCGGGAGAGGGAGAGCCGGCCGAGGCTGCCCGGCGCCCGTGGGAGCGAGCTGCAGCCGGAGAGGCGGAGGAGGGGAGCCGGGGGCGAGCCGCCCACCTGGACCCGCGCCCAACAGCAGCCGCGGTCGCGGCCGCCTCCAGCCGGGCAGGCTCCCGGGACCGCGGCGGGGGCGCGCCGGACCCTCGCCCGCGCCCTGGACGGCAGCGTGCGCTGGGAGGATTGCCCGTCGGTCCTGCGGAGGGGAGCATTGGGGCTGCACCCAGGAGGACTGCTCGGGAGGCGGGGCCGGAGCCATGCGGACCGAGTTCGGAGCTGAGGAGGCTGAGCGCGGCCGGCCCCTGCACTTGCTGCCCGGAGCTCTGCGCGCGCTGCCCGCCTTCTTGGCCACTTCTCGCCGCCCGAGAGGGGAATAAAGGAGAGGAGGGACCCCGAGGCTGAAACTCTGCGGCAGCCACCTGGCTGCAGGTCCGCCGCGACGTGCTCAGCGGTCGTCCGACTGGAGTGAGCGTCCCCTCGGGGATGCACGGGGAAGGTACTGTCGCGGCTGAAGCCTCAAGGGGCTGCAGGACGGCAGGCCTGGGGGCCCTCTGACTCTGCACCCGAAGAGTTCCATCATCGAGTGCCCACTCTCAGCCCCTACTGGAACCAGGCCACCCGGCTGAAGGAGGGGATGGCTTAGGAGCCCCTGGCCCCGCAGCCCGGCGTCGTCGGCTCCCGGACGTCGCGGCAGAGGACCGCGCGGAAAGTGCCGCGGAAGGAACACTCAGCGAAGAGGTTCCGGCTTCGGCACCACTGGGACCGGGGGCTCCCCGGCCCCGACTTCCCGGGGACCGCTCTGCGCCTTCTGGAGACGCGCCGCCCGCGCCCAGGGTGGTGCCATGTGGGGCGGACGCCGCTCGTCCGCCGCCTCCTCTCGGAACGCCGCTTTCCTCCTGCAGCTGCTGCTGGCCGCGCTGCTGGCGGCGGGGGCGCTGGCCAGCGGCGAGTACTGCCACGGCTGGCTGGACGCGCAGGGCGTCTGGCGCGTCGGCTTCCAGTGCCCCGAGCGCTTCGACGGCGGCGACGCCACCATCTGCTGCGGCAGCTGCGCGTTGCGCTACTGCTGCTCCAGCGCTGAGGCGCGCCTGGACCAGGGCGGCTGCGACAACGACCGCCAGCAGGGCGCCGGCGAGCCTGGCCGGGCGGACAAAGACGGCCCAGACGGCTCGGCAGGTAGGGCGCGCCGGGCCCAGCGCGAAACGGGGGGAAGGTTGGCTCTGTTTCGAGGGCACGGACATGGGAGGGGAAAGAATTAGGAGCACTGAAATTTCAGAAAAGGATCTGGGACCAGGAGGTGGTGCCTGCCTTCTGGCCTAGCCATTAATTTGTGCGAGGTGGGGCATCCATTCACCACCCTGGGCCTCAGTTTCCCCATTTGTCAGCTGAAGAGTGGCTTGGCTTGGATTTTCCGAAGAAAACCAGGCGTCTAAGCCAGTGTGGGCCGCAGACAGCTCCACATTCCTCTTGTCTAAGGACTTCTGCGCTCCCTCTCATGTCTCCTCTCTCCATAGGTCTAACTTGTAGTAAGGGCTACTGTCTTGGGAGCACCCAAGGAAACGGTGAGGGGCTCCCTCACAAGAGGGCTGGCGCAGTTGCCCTGCCGTGAAGGCTCCTCAGAAGGAAGGCAGCTCCTCAAAAGGAAGGCAGCTCCTCAGGGCTTTCTCGCGGGTGATGCACTTTACCAGACTCCTGGGATTCTAATCCTGCTGAACGCGGGCTGCACCGTCCTCTGCCACAGGCCGGGCCGCTCTGGTGTCCGGACAGTTCTCCTTACTACGGCAGACTTGGTAGGTGTGACGACAGAGCCCTGCCCAACCTTGCTCTTTGTGGCTTTAATTTTTTTTTATTACATTTTTTCAAATTGCCAAAGCCGGAGTTAGAAAAATAAACAAATCTGGAAAAGAATTTGATGGGTTCCACTTTCCCCACTCTTCACACACCTCCGGGACTGCCTCCTTCTAGGCTCTGCACCCGTGTGTGTGTGTGTGGGAGGGAAGATTTCGTTCCCGTGTAGGGGTGGAGGTCAAATGGCAAACACGTAGTCCCAGAGGGGGTGTCTCCTCTTTTCTGCAGCTAGTTATGTCGAGGAGAGGACTTAACCAGCACCCTGAGCCCGGGGCTGGGCCTCCTGAGCTTTGGCACCGAGTGACCTCTTGTGTACAGTGCTGTCTCAGGGCCTGGTAAGAGGCAGCTCTTCTCAGTGCCCTTCCTTTGCAGTCAGGCATTTTCTTAGCAAAGCTCCTTCTATTGTTCTTGAATCTGCAGACAGGAGAGCTGAGGGTAATTCCAGGAAAGGGGCCGTCTTAAAATGCGAGCCCAGCTTTGCAGGGTGTGTGGCCGTGGAATAAAGCCTTGAGAAATGAGCCGAAGGCGAACCGATGCCTTGATGTGTGCAGAGTTGTGCATGTTCATGGTCTCTAAAAAGTTGGACTGACTTTGGACCAATCAGTAGGTAGCCGACTTCTCATGACACCCTGTGATATGTATGGGTGCCTTCTTCACTTGACTTGTAAATCTTTTTTCCTAAAGATTCTGTTCCTGCCACTGCTTTGCCTCATTGGGCAGTGCCAGGGCTTGGAGGAGTTCTGGACTTTGTGCAGTTATCCACACTTCCAGTTAGAAATCCTGGAGAGAGAACAGTTATTCCTCCCAAAAACTCATTATGTGGACTTGGACTGCTGTCAGCTGGTTTTTGCTCTAATGTTTGGAGTATTTTTTTACTGTTGTTTACTCCTCGATAACATATTCAGGGCAGGTATGGTAATTTAGAGAATGAAATATTTATAGCATGCATAGGAGAAGCCCAGCATCCCCTGCCCCACTCTGCTATGGTTGTTGGCCTGAGGAGAGCGTGTGATAGAACAGTCCTACTGTCAGAAAACCAGCTGTGCTGCAGCCTCTGGGGCAAGTGTTTCTGCCTGCTAAAGGGGCACTGTGTCAGCACAGTCTTGACTCTGTTCAGCGTTAACGGGTCAGGAAACCTTCAAATGTCAGCCTTTGGTTACATACTGAGAAAGTTCGTTTTACTCATAAGGCGTTATTTCTCCATGACTCCATGTGGTACTGTGTTCTAAACACACTGACTCCAGGAATTCCAGAGCAGTCAAAGGAGCATCATCAGGAGGGCTGCTGCTCTCGCGGACAGTTGGAAGCTGTTCCATGTACCAGATCTCGGAGGTGCGGGAGAACTGGGCTCCCTCCGAGTGCTGCCCTGCCCCACCGCCTGCTCTGCCAAGACCAGTGAGAGCTAGTCCCTGTCCTCATGTGTTTTCCAATCACATAGTCAAGGAGATGGGCAGGAAGACATCCAGAAACCCTAGGTTCTTGGTAATGCAGGGTGGAATTCCACAGAAGTGGCTTTTTTTTAAGTAAAGTAATTTAAAAATGGAGCTGGCTACTAATTTCAGTAAAGTGTTTATTTTTCAGAATAAACTACACTTGTTAAATATGACGCCCATCGCTTTATGCTTCTGCATAGCTCCCCACAGTTCTTCACACAGACTCCAGTGTCGTAACTCTGGGCCTAGCTGCTCCATCTCAGCCACCCTGGGCCTTCCTCGGTGCTTTTTTGGCTCATTGTGGGCTCTCTTCTTCCTCGAACAAATGTCTTGTTGCTCCCAACATTTGTTCTCCTTGGTGTTATTTCATTCTGACCTGCTTCCTGGAATAACTTCCCACCATCCAGGGCCACATGCTAGGCCCCACCGCCCCAGGACGAGCCTTCAGCTAGACAAGGATGGGTGGAGTTTTTTCACCCTTCTTTGACCTCTGTGTCTTACAGACTCTTTGGAAATGGTCGTGGCTAGAGTCTGACCTAAATTTTTGATTTATTTGCCTATGAAAAAAGAACTTGCCAGAAAATGGTAAAAGAAGTTTGCAAGGAATGTAAATAACTTTCTGGGGAAAAAAGGTCCTTTAAATAATTTAAACTCATTTCTACGCAGATCCTGCAACTATCTGTTGAGGCAGACTTAAGTTGGGGTAGTTCAGTTCTTGCAGGAATTTTAGAACAGTCTTAAAACATTAAACTCATATTTTTGCTAAATTGGATATTTGCCTCAATCAGTGTTGCAGCTGGTGAGTCTAGCTGTAAATATGAACAGTTTTGCTTTGGGGGGCCTGGTCCGTCGTGCCTGTAGGGCCCTACCGCCTTTCCTGAGCACTTGATAAAGGGCAGTGCACACAAACCCGCCCGGCCTGGGTCCTGCAATTCTGGGTGTCAGTGGTGCTCACTTATGCATCTCCACTGCCAGTCACCAACGTTGACTGCATTCTTACAGGCAATCATAATGTTCTGTTTTTATCCTTCAGTCCCCATCTACGTGCCATTCCTCATCGTCGGGTCCGTGTTTGTCGCCTTCATCATCTTGGGATCCCTCGTGGCAGCCTGTTGCTGCAGATGTCTGCGGCCTAAGCAGGAGCCCCAGCAGAGCCGGGCCCCGGGAGGGAACCGCTTGATGGAGACCATCCCCATGATCCCCAGCGCCAGTACTTCCCGAGGGTCGTCCTCCCGCCAGTCCAGCACAGCGGCCAGCTCCAGCTCCAGTGCCAACTCAGGGGCCCGCGCGCCCCCAACGAGGTCACAGACCAACTGTTGCTTGCCCGAGGGGACCATGAACAACGTGTATGTCAACATGCCTACGAATTTCTCTGTGCTGAACTGTCAGCAGGCCACCCAGATTGTGCCACATCAAGGGCAGTACCTGCACCCCCCATATGTGGGGTACGCGGTGCAGCACGACTCTGTGCCCATGACTCCTGTGCCGCCTTTCATGGATGGCCTGCAGACGGGCTACAGGCAGATCCAGGCCCCCTTCCCCCACACAAGCAGCGAACAGAAGATGTACCCGGCCGTGACCGTGTAATGTGAGGTGCGGCGGGTTCTTGTACGAGATGGAGGAAGACTGGAGAGCTGTGGCCTTGGGAAGGATTCCCAAGTGGAAGTCCTCGCATGTCGGTGATGTTTATGGCACGGTTCTTTTGGATGGCTTCATTTGCCCCCCAGCTGTATGAAAACGTCTCTCTCTGAATTAGCGTTTCTGGATATGTTTCACCCCAGTGCATGATTGATTTATGATGGAAAAGAGCATCACCTGGAGATGCCTGCATTGTTGCCAATGGTTGTGTGACAAATGCTTGAGCCCTTAAGTGCCCTTGAGGTATGGCTGTCAGAAGAATTTTGTAAAAGGATAGATTAAGGGTTTTTATTCTATCATTATTATTATTATTTCTTTTTTGTTTTTTACTGTACCAGATCAGAATACCTGTTCCCTCCCTTTTACCTGGGTAAGTTTTTTATAAGCATCCAAGGGGAAGACATAAAGAACACAATTATGAAAGGAAATCCAATTTGAACTCTGTGAGATTGGTCACTGATCTCAGTGTTTCACAGGCACATCTTAATTTCATTGTTAAAAGATATATATATTTTGTCTACTTTTGTGATTTTTTTTTGTCTATGTGCTTTTTTACCTTGTGTAGAGATCTTACTACAGTGATTTTCTACATTAAAAAGAGACTGAAAGAAATTATATAGTTACTTAACTAATGACATCTCAGAACTCTGGGATAATCTTGCAGTAGTGGGTGGTGTAGTAATAAAATCATTCATCTCCTTCTTGATTGTATCATCTAATTTTCCGACTTTTCAGTGACATCTGAGAAGTCATTAGGTGTTTTTTATATTGAAATCGTAAACTGTCACCTGCTACTTCTCCAGGTTACTTTGAGTTTTGCCGTGTGATATGGCTTGGCATCTCGTTCTCTTTGCTTTTTGGATCCCCATGCCTGCATAGGACTGAGTGCAGGTAATTACTGTCGTTATAAATGAAGATCAGCATTTCTGCCTAGATCTGATCCAACATTTTGTTTTCCCTATAAAAATTCAAAGAAATGCTTTATAAAGATACTTAGTATAGCTTCTCAGCCATAATCTGAGACTTGGGATGAAATTTAAACCACAGATATGATTTACTTTGTAAATCATAAGGCTTGTTATACTCTCGTTATCAAAATGGCTTATTTTTCAGGCAATAAGAGCTGTTAAGAGAAAAGCTTTTCAAAGAGATATTGCCTTTCTTCCCCCACAAAGTTCTTGTTTTCCTCTGTTTTAGTCCTCAACAAGCACTGTATTCATTACCAATGTTCTGAATTAGGAAATTCAAGTGAATTTATTTGTGTATTGTTTACTTATAGGAAATAAGTTTAAGTATGTGCAAGTAAATTTCCAACTGCTAGCAAAACCAAGATTTGTAATTAAATAAACCGTTGTAAGGTGTGATCTTTTACACATTTATATCCATATCTATAGTTTATCTATCATCTGTCTATTTGTCATCTATCTATCTACACTGTTTCTCTCTCTCTCTCTCTCATGACTGAATAATGTAAAACCATTGTTGGCAATTGGTATCAACAAAGATACTCAATCAAATTTTTTTAATAGCCAAAAGCAGGGGAGAATCATTTTACTTATTAATAAATATTTTATGGTATAAATTCCTAGGGCAGTTGGTTTTTTTAAATTTTCATTCTGGTTGGTAATTTTTCAGATGGTCTGTTAAATCTGTTAATAGAATAAAATTGCAAAAAATTAGAAATACTGCTTTCTAGAATGAAGAGCCTAGCTTTAAAAGTAATTAATATCTGGGAAGTTTGTATGCATGTTCTATGAGTCAGTGAGTATTATTTTACATATTCCATGGGAAGTGTTGACAACACAAAAGAAACAGTTTTTTGGAGATAATTATATTATCAGGCAAATGTGCGTTCTGTACATTGTCTTTGATGGAGGATTCGGGCTTATCTAAGGGAGAAAAATTCCTGGAAACGTGGAGGTGAAGGGGACCTTAGAGATCACCCAGTCTAGGGATTGGCAAACTTTTTCTTTTGGTAAAGAACCAGAGAGCAAATATTTTAGGCTTTGCAGGCCATGTGGTCTCTATCAACTATTCATCCTTGCCGTTGCGGCACAGAAGCAGCCATAGAGCATACATCAGCAAATGAGCAGGGCTATGGTCCACGAAAACCTTTCTGATGGACAGTGAAATTAGAATTTCGTACAATTTTCACGTCACAAAATATTCTTACGATTTTTTTCCCTACCATTTCAAAATATAAAAACCATCCTAAGCTCTAGGGCTACAAAAACCAGGCTGTGGGCTAGATTTGGCCATTGGCTATAGTTGGTCAATCCCTAAAACTAGTCCATCCTTACCCAATGTGGGAGTCCCTCTGCAACATTCCTGACAGCCTTTTTTAAACAGAGAGATGGAGAGTGCTTGCTTCTCTTGTACAAGGTTTTCCTTCTTTTCTATGTGGTGATTATCATGATGCAAGTAAATGTGCACTTTAAGAAATGAAATGAATTTTTCACTTAGTGAATGGTACTTAGTCTTTCCAAAATTATAACATCATTAGAAGCAACCTCAGACCTTTTCAATTTTGGTAAAAACTGGAGAAATTTAGTTGACAAAGTAAAAAAGTTCAAATACTTCGTTTAAGTGTACTTTCCTTACTGTCATGACATCAGAACCTATAAGGTGAAATATTTTCAAGTCTGTTGGAATAAAGAAGACTTAGAGATAGAAAAATAGTTTGCTGCTGCACATTTTCTTCATCTAAACCTCTAGTGTTGGTTCATGATGGTTCCGGCGGAATGCTGTATCCCTGTGTATAGGAAGAAGAAATGAACCAGCTCTTTGTGTCCGTTTAAGAGCCCGGAAACTAAGCAACTCCTATCATTGCTGCTGCTAGAAAGTTAAAATTTAACAATAATATCAACATCCAAAGCGGCGAGAGAGAAGACCATTAAGACAAATGCGTTTTGGTTTAGCATATTTACTCCGCAACACTCACCTTCAAGCTAGCTTTCCACTTCTGATTACATTTTTAGGTGCTTAATTAATGAATTAGCTCATCTATTAAATTTACCTTGCGCTCATATTTTCAAGATTGCACAGTTTATGAATTCTATGACCGATATTTTCTCCTTGTTTTGTTACAGGTTGGGATTTAGGTTTCCTTCAGAAGCATTTCCTGAGGAAACCATGAAGGTTAGAATGAAGTTGGTGGGGAAAGTCAGGGCAGGTATTCACAAATGGACTGGACACAGGAGAAAAGTTTAAGTGGTGCTGAAAGTTGGGATGGGAAGGAGTTTGGAATACTACGTTCTCTTCTCACTTGGGCCCCGACCTCATAATAGCTCTCATGTTTAGTCCCCTTTTCTCTGTCTTTGTCTGTTTTCTGCAAATTCACAGTGGGCTTTTATTCATGACTCTCTACCACACATATCCTCAGCGATTTATTAAAGCAGTTTAAATTAATGAACAGGCGCTTGCTTAAGCTTCCTAAATGCTTAAAAGGAATAAGTTTGTTTCTTTTCAGTGGACCTTACACTTGAGACTTCTCATTAACTTAGCCTGTCCTTCCTTCAGTCAGAATTGCAGCATTAAAATACATAATGTGTATTTTATGACACTGTTCAGTGCAAACCTTTACTCGCAGTGTGTGCGTGGGGGAGCTCATTGGAATCTGGGAGAGGGTTCCAACAGGCAGATAGAGAAATCAGACTGACGCTGTCAGTCATTAGGATGGAAAAGGAGCACCCCAGGCACCTGCTAGCCTCCTGGACTTGCTGAGTTACTGCTAAGTAAATATATCAGCAGTCAAGGCTAAGTGAACTTTCTAGACTTTTTAAAAATGTGATCACGTCCCCATTTTGCTTATTTCCCTTGCTTCTTGAGCAGGAGAAAAATCAAGTCCTCCGAGGAAGCCATGTAACCTGGAACGGAGGAATGGCGAAGCACGGAGTGGGTGGTGGCAGTAGCTTTAAAAACCCAGGGACGTATGTGGCCTCCTGAGGGCTGCCCAGAGAAAGGCCTGGGAGCTGGGAGTGAGTCTAAACCTGGCCACGGGGGAAGGTATGCCCTTTGTGCCCAACTTTTAGAGCCCTTTGCATTTTTAAAAGGAGCAGCCTAAATATTGCAAGGAGGAATAAATCATGCCTACAAATGAGAACATAGTCCTCATCACTCAACCTGAATCCTCCTCTTCTCCCTGCTTAGATGGGAGAGCCTAGAGGACATCTCCCTCCTGCCACCCTCTCCCTCTCTCTTGTTTTTTCAGAACCGGAGATCAGCAATTTTCATTCAGCCCATTCATTCCAAAATGCTTACACAGAAAGTTCTTTGCCTTCTGAAAAAAATTTTTAATTGAAAACATGAATGTTATTGTGAGTCAAGTGCTTTTAAGGGGTTGGGTAAGTGAAAGATGACAAACAATTAGAAATCACTAACTCTCTTCCTGAAAATTACAGCAATCCACCAGGTCAGTATGATTTCGTGCATTGATTTCCATTGCTCTCCCTTACCCTCTGTTCTTCTGGATACAATCATTTATCAGTGAAAAATGGAAGAATAAAACCCTAGAAAAACAGTCCTGTCCAAGATATTAGGTATTTTCGGGTATTAACTGTAACCCTGCAGCACCACGACAGAATCACTTTGAAACAAAATTACAAAGTTTTATGTAGGGAGTTGATTGTGAGGGTCATTTTGCTTTTCACAGTTAAATCTTCAGAATGCTTTCAACATTTATACCAGAAATTGAAGGACCTAGCTCAAATCAAGAGCAAGGAATTTAAAATTAATGCTTTTAAAAAAAACTTTTAAATGAGAGATGATAAAAGGGGTAAAAAGTTTATGATGGCAGCCTTAAGATTGATGTTAAACATAAAACTTGCATCTTAATTTCAACCATCTTGAAGTGTAGGTCTTTCCATTTAGAAAAATCATAGGTTACACAAGACATTATTTACTCGGTAGACATAACAGCTGTAGAAGACTGATTGCCGTCTATAACATGTATATAAAATTACCACATATGTGTATACATACGTGTACAGAATGATCACAAGAAAATTTGAAACAGAAATAACTTATTATACGGGGCTACCTCATCCAAGACTCTGGTCTCAATTCTTGGCTGATTTTTTAAAACTGGAGTTTGTTTGTAGTGCTTAGCTTTCCTTGTCTCAGTTGTAACTCGTTCTGTCGAACCTCCTCTGGAGTTGGGTGGACTCAAGTTAGAGCCCATTTCTACCATTTACGGTGCGGCTTTCGACATGAGCGTTCATGTCTCTGAACCTCAGTGTGCTCTCTGTAAAAGAGGACTAACCACACCCACCTCCTAGGGTTTGTGTGAAGACAAAGGATATAATATAACACACTGCTAGTGGCATCTGACAGCTTTTTATAATACACATGTAATTTAACTTGTTTTCAGATATTTAACTTCTTTTCAGACATTCTGCCCAATATAGAGAAATACATAATGTATATTGACAAAATATGTCAAATATATATAGCTCCTTATAACAGAACTAGCTTAGGAGATTTTTCTTGTTTGTTTTTGTTTCAATAACTAATCAGTTTTACCTGAGTCAGTCTAAATTTCTTGTGTTTTTAGGTTGCCTAGGAGACTTGTACAGAATTGACTTTCTCTGACCCTTGAATTAATACCGCTCTTGGTAATGCCCTCACTGGCACGTCTTATTTCTCTGCACTGTTCCTTTGTAAATACACAGATTTCTCTCATCCCCAGATCTCTAGGTTTGGCTATTCCTACTGAGCATTTTTAGCCTGCCACTTGGCATCTCTCTGAACCACTCAGGGTTCAGTCAGGAGCATAGACTGAATCATTTTATTTTAATTTTCTACTGAATTTTAACCTCCACACAGTACAGCACACAAATCTTAAATGTACAGCTCGATAACCCACCACCCAGATCATGAGATAGAAAGAATCCAGTTGATAGCTTCCTTCAAAGGTAAGTGCTCCTCTGACCTCTGGCACCATAGAGTAGCTTTGCCTGGTTCTAAACTTCATGTAAATGGAATCTCACAGCATGGATTCTCTTGTGTCTGGCTGCTTTCACTCAATGTTATGACCAATGTTGAATGGAGCAGCAGTTCGTTCCTTTTCATTACTGTGTAGTATTCCATCATATGACTATACCATAATTATTTACCCACTCTCCTGTTGATGGACATCTGGGTTGTTTTCCATTTCGGACTGTTAGGAACAATGCTGTTAGGAACATTTTTAAACATGCCTTTTGGTGAACATTAGCACTCAGTTCTCTTGGGTGGAATTCCAGGAGTGCAATTGGTATGTGTATTTGCCTTAGCAGATAAGGCTGTTGTCACACCAGTTATTTTTAACAGAGAGAATTTGTATGAGGAATTGGGCAAACAGGTGTTAGAGACCTGAAACAGCAAAAGGGGACACTGAGGCAACACGGAGCTAGTAACTGCCCCAAGCGGTTACTACCCCTAAGGCCAAGGGAACAAAGGGGAGAAGTTGGGGGCTATTAGAATCTGGAAGCTTGAAGGAAAGGCCCTGCCGTGCGCAGAGAGGGGCACTTGCTGACTGGGGCCCAGGGGCACACAATGAGGCTTACTCTGGGAATGCCAAAAAAAGCCGGCAACTGGCACCAACTGCTGCCAGGGTGAAGGCTGTGACTGCAGACACTGACCGGGCAGCCGACACTGATGGGGCAGCAGACAGACAAGATCTTGCCCTTCTGCTCCCCCAGCCTTGCAGGCTCCCTCTAGTGCCCCCTGTTGGCAGAGTCCAGCCCGCGGCCCCAGGCAAAGGGAAAAGGGGCTTTGCAGGTTCCCCCCAGCACCACACAGAGGCTTGGAAAGGGTTGGGTTGGAAATCAATATTCGGCATCTTTCAAGCTGAGACTATGCCTTGTGACTCGAATGGCTCTTATGAGTGTCCTCACCTGTCTGGTGTGTATGTTGTAACCATATTAACCTACTTACTACAACTGTATATGAAGTCAGTGATTGAGGGCCGGTCCGGCAGTGCAGCAGTTAAGTTCACGCCTTCCCGAGTTTTGTTTTGGTGGCCCCGGGGTTCGCTGGTTGGGATCCTGGGCACAGACCTACTCACCGCTCATCAAGCCATTCTGAGGTGGCGTCCCACGTAGAAGAACTAGAAGGACCTACAACTAGGATCTACAACTATGTACTGGGGGTTTGGGGAGAAAAACAGAAAAAGAGGAAGATTGGCAACAGATGTTAGCTCAGGACCGGTCTTCCTCAAAAAAAGAAAAAAATCTCTAAAAAAAAAAAGTCAGTGATTGAACTTAAAGCAGTTCTTTTGTCCCATTTTAATGCAAAAATGAGAACCAGGGCTGGCCCCGTGGCTTAGCGGTTAAGTGTGCGCGCTCCGCTGCTGGCGGCCCGGGTTCGGATCCCAGGCGCGCACCGACGCACCGCTTCTCCAGCCATGCTGAGGCCGTGTCCCACATACAGCAACTAGAAGGTTGTGCAACTATGACATACAACTATCTACTGGGGCTTTGGGGGAAAAATAAATAAATAAATAAATAATTATAAAAAAAATAAAATGAGAACTAAATGCTCCATCAGAGTTGGCTTAAACAGTATTCCACGGGCAGTTGCACTGGTGGGGACTTGGCAGGCATCTTTTTAGAGGCCCGCTTCAGGGCATTTTTGAGGTAAAGCACAGACTTTGGAAGAGGTGAGAGTTGGATTCAAATCCGTCTTCCATCCCTGCCAAGTGTGGACAATTCAGGATACCACTGAGCTTCAGTTAGTGAAAATGGGACTCAGGGTCACATCTACACATGGGGCAGTTGTGCAGATCAAGTGATATAATGTGACAATGCCTGCCACCACAGCTCTCTCCTAATATGGTATTGCTTCTGTAGGCTATTTTCTAGGGGCTCTGGTTTTATGTAAGTGGTGGGGTTTTTTGGTTAAATTTTAAACCATCTTGAAAACCTCACCTAGCCACATTCTACTGGGATCCTTTTGTTGTTCCTCTGTTTTTATGTTATCCAGTAATCCATAGAAATCAGGCTACAGGAACTAGGAGTAAAGACTGGGTAGAAGACAATGCTGCCCTCTGCTCCTTGCACATACACTGGGTGTAATTCCTCTTTGTTCTCTGTTCCCATAGCACTTGCTTGTACCCTTACGTCTCGCTGCCTGGTACTATATTTAATTGTGTACACGTCCCCTTAGATGGCGAGTTCCTTGTCTGCCTTATTTCACTTAGCATTATGTTTTCAAAGTTCACTCATATTGTAGCATGTGTCAGAATTTTCTTCCTTTTTAAGGTTAAGTCGTATTCCATTGTCTCTATAGACCACATTTTGTTTATCCACTCCTCCCGTGATGGACGTTTGCGTTGCTTCCACCTTTTGGCTACTGTTAATAACGCTGCTATGAACGTAGGTGTGTAAATATCGATTTGAGTAGCAGCTTCAATTCTTTTGGGCATATATTCAGAAATGAAATTGCTAGATCATATTGTAAGTCTATGTCTAATTTTTTGAGGAACTGTTGTTATTTTAAGGCGCTACATTTTGAGTTTGTTGCATAATAACAGATAACCAGAATGCTCATGGCTACATTCTGTTTAGTTACATGTCTGTTTCCTCCACTGGGCTGAGCTCTTTGGATGCTTTATTTTTCTGTATCATTAGCACAAAGCAGCATGCCTGCAACATACTTCTGGAATGAGTAAATGGAGATTCTCACAACCAGATGTGATTTTAAAAATATTTATCAATCTGAACGGCAGTGGCACTGACCAGTCTTAATGGACAAGTGCACTGTAGAGCCAGGAGCCCAGCCTCTTAGTTGCTGGCTTGTGGAAAGGTCCAGAGATGGTGATGGTGTGGGAACCCACCTGCCCCTTTACTAACAGGGGCAGTGGCTGTTTATCAACTGGTATGGAAGTATTTCAGTATTTAAGTGTTGTACCAGTGTAGAGGCAGCACATCAGCTCTGCTCACCATCGCCTGTGAGGAGGTGGGGACGGTATATTCTCAGTTCTTGTAGGTGAAGACATTGAGGTGCAGAGGAGCTAAATGACTTCTCCAAGATCATGAGGCTAAAAACGGCCAAATTTCTGAAGCCTAGTGCTTTGATTCTATGTCCACGTTCATCCCATTGCACAGGCTGCAGTGTGCACATGTGGTGACACAGGCCTTGTTGTGGGGAAGTTGGTAATCTTGGAGAGAAAAGGCTCACACGTGTCACATGCATACTATAATAACGTGCAGGCCTGGAGCACCCAGATGCCGCGGGGTGCAGAGACGGGAGCGCCATTGTATAAGAAGGACTCCTGGAGGAGGTTGACTGGAACCAAGCTTCTAAGGACAGGAAAGATTCAAGCCATCAGGGAGCAGCAAGGAGACTGAGCAGAGAGGTTGGGTAGGGAGGAAAGCCTAGGGCGTTAATAGACCCCGGGGTCTGGCTGAAGTAGAGATTCTCTTTGATGAGCAGAGAGACTGCCATTAGGTGGGAAAGAAAAGAGGACATTGTTGTCCCCCTCCCCTGGTCACTTATTCATATGGCCAGCAGGGACAAGTCAAGTCACAGGGAAGTTTCACAAAGAGGTTGTTTGGCAAGAGAAGGACAAGGGCATTTGCTGAGTAAGACTACACTGTGCACTGGGGAGGCACCTAATCTAGCCCTGGGGTCAGGCCCTGGAGCCTGCCTCTAAGGCAGTTACCATCTGCTGTAGACTGAACATTTGTGTCCCCCAGAATTCATATGTTGAAATGCTAACTCTCGAGGGGAGAGGAGGTGGGCCTTTGGGAGGTGATTAGGTCATGAAAGTGGAGCCCTTGTGAATGGGATGAGTGCCTTATAAAAGAGACCCCAGAGAGCTCCCTAGACTCTTCTGCCACGTGAGGACAGCTGTCCATGAACTAGGAAGCAGGCTCTCACCAGATGCCAAATCTGTCTTGGACTTTTAGCCTCCAGAACTGTGAGAAATAAATGTTTGTTGATTATAAGTAAGTCACCCAGTCTATGGTATTTTTGTTACGGCAGCCCAGGTTGACTAAGACACCATCTATGCTGCAGGACCTGGTATTTGATTATACAGTCTTTTGTTTATTGTCTGTCTCTCCCACTAGAACATAAGCTCCATGAGGCAGGGAACTCTGTTGTTCACCACCACGTCTCCAGTGCCTGGAAGACAGCTCATACTCCAAAGAGCAGCGAGGAAGGGTGTCTGATAGCCCTCCAAGTGGAGGCTCCTGGGACGGGTAGGCTTCAGGAGCCTTAGCAAGTCTTGCGTGACGTCAGCTCATGTGTGCACCTGAACCGCAAGGCCCAGTGCTCTCCCGCCTCTGCCTGCCAGTTACGGCCTTTCCTTGGGAGCAGGGGCCACAGCAGTTTTCGCAGAAAAGCCCCAGGTTCTTAGACACACATTTGGGTGTCTGGTCCACTGAGATGGAAAGGGCCCTGAAGCATTTTCCTTTTAGTACAGACAGTTGCTAGAGTGGGTTTTCTCTTGTCTCCAAAAATAAGAAACGGGTTAAGCCCTTATATACCTTCCATGGCATTGTCAGGGCTATTTTGCCAAATTCTCAAGGTTAAGAAGAATTTCTTTCTTTTGTATTCATCTACATTTGTGTCTACTTCATTTTCTCCCACAGAACCGTGATATATGTGTAGGTGTGGGTGCTAACACACCGCAAGTTCAAACGCAGCCTGCTGCCTGCATGGGTCTCCCTCACGCACTGGGGCACGCGGTTCTGTGGAGCACCCTCGGCTCCCGGCTTTGCTGCAAGCCCACTGGGGCTTTTCACCAAATAAATTGGAAAGTGGGATTCCATTAAAACGTTTCTCACAGTATTAAATAAATTTGCTTGGAGGTGGTTTCTTTTATGGATGAATAAGTGTCTACCTCCCCACCCCCCCTCCCCCCCACCCTATCCAATTTTAAATGTAATATTGGAACAAATTCAAGGGCCTGTCCTGCAGCCATCTTTGTAAGTAATTTGCAGGCAGCTCCTCTTAAGGACACTGGGAAGGGAAAAAAGTGACTTTAGCAGCTTTGTTTGCTGCCAAAAGGCTGCTCTATTTCAGCTCACAGCAGCTACTCCATTCAAGGCCATTTGGAAAGCAACGGTGACAGTCACCTGTCCCCTCAGCCGCTGGCAAGATGTGTGAGGTCAGCAGAAGAACTTTCAGTCAAACAAAACTTAACGTAGGCACAACCACTGTTTTGAAAGTTGAGGGAAAATCAGGAAGTTTCCTGGCAATTAATGTGGACTATTTCAAATCAAAACACATGTTCTTTAGAGTAGGGGAGAGAACACAGGTAGCATTAAACTCTGCAAACAACTCTAGTTGTTATAAACAACAATTACAGAAACTGCTGGGACAGCCCCTTCCAAGAACGGGCTCAGGCCAAGGCGGTGTCTCTGAGGACAGCCTGTGCTCCCTTTCTCGGAGCATCTATGATTCTGGAATCCAAAGTCAAGGAGAGTTGACTGCAAAAAGAGACCAACAGCTGAAGACCAAGCTCTGAGGCCAATCCTCAGGAATTTTAAATCATTTTATTTATGTGTGTGACCTACTTTAAATAAATGAAAGCTTAATGTTTGTGAGCTGGACTGTGTGTTTCGTGCTTCTAGCTTTGGTAGGTGGAAGGATTTTATTTTGTCCTCCTTTGGGAACAGATAAAGGCCCAGACCTCCATCTATAGTCCCAATTACAACGGGTTGACTTTCCAGCAATTGCTGGAAAATTCCCTTGAAAGAAGGGAATTCCCTTCAAATGTGGAACAGTGTCGGCAGGACCAGGCTTCTGTCATGTGTCCTGTTGCCTTGATATACATTCCAATCCCTCACATTATCTATGTATCTCACATAAACTTTGAAAAATAAATAGCAGAATCTGAATGATCTTTCAAAGTATCCTGAGTCTTTTTCATAGAGAAAACTAAAGAACATTGCTATAGGCAGGAATGTAGAATCTGCAAACCATCTTTAGCCGCTAACGGTCTCTGGATGGTTCACGTCTGTTCTGGTGAGTAGAAGTGAAGGACGACATTTCAAAAAAAATCCCTGTAGCAGGAAAGGCAGATTTTGTAGACACGATCGAGAAATGGCTAAGGTTGGAATATCACACTTCCCTGTTGATTGTATTAAAGGATTTTCGGTTTTGCACAATTCAAAAAAAAGGCTTGGCTTAGGTACAGCAGGCAAAAGAAGTCCTTCTCTGCTCCGCCTTGAGCTGCTGAACTCTGCTTGGAAGTGAGGCCTGGCCTCCTGTCCCCGCTCCTGCCTGGGATGTGGCCACCACGGTCGTGACTGCCCTGAGCAGGTCAAATTCAGTTGTGATAGGATTCGGACTATCTGGAGCAAACAGAGTCAACTAAGGGAAACTGTAGTCAATTAGAACTGGGCAATTAAGAGGGTTTTTGGGTTCCAGACTCAAGCCTCTGCAGGGAACAGTCTCTAGCGGGCTCTCTTTCCTTTCTGTCCTCCACCCCCAGGTTCTGCCCTCACTACACCCTGGTGAAGTGAAGAGCTGCCCAAACAAAGCCAGGCAGACAGGTGCTAAGCCAGAGCCCGAGGCTGGTGTCCAGTGAGGAAGCCCCGCCTCTGTACTTCCCAGGCCCACATCTGGGCCCTCCAGCTCGCCACTTACCGCAGGTTCAGTATGGCCTCTGCGGAGTGAATTGTGCATCCCAGGGAAGCTCAAGGCAGTGGAGGCTTACCTGAATGCAGGGTATGTACCTACAGGGAGTGGGCAGAGGTCTCTCTACTCTCTTTAAAATAACATAAGGGAGGAAAAACTTCCGTCTACTCACTCAGGTTCTGTGGCTGGCCTAAGAATTTAGCTGACATAAGACACATTAACAGGAATAAAGTTTACAAGTTTATTTAATATTTTTACATGTACATGGGAGTCTTCACAAGGAAAATGAAGACCACAAGAAGCTGTTAGGCCCAAAAGCTTATAAACCTTTTTACACAAAGAAATGTGGAGTATGTGACAAGACAAAGGGGCTTGGGCTGGTGGCAGTAAATGGTGGGACAGTGACTAGGAAATATATGGGGAAACTAATGGAAGACCAGGCTATTTTTGGTTTGTTTGTACACCGCCATTCCAGCGCCCACTGCCAGTCTCTGGTGCTAACAACGTTCTCTTCCTGGTGCAGGCAGGGCGGCTTTCTCAGGGGAAATGTCATGACCTGCTTCTAGGAAGAAGGTGGGGGGCAGAGAGCCCTTCCTGCAACTGCTGTTTCTCCAGTGCCTTCAGCTCAAAATAATCAGTATGCCAAAGGGGCATGTTTTGGGGTGGCGTGTTCTGAACCCCTCCGAAAACAATGCCATGATTTCATGCTTGACAATAGAATTTGAACTTCCCACATCTCACTTTGCAGGGAAATTGAGATGAACCAAAGGGAGTAAAGTAATTGAGGGGAGAAGGCCTCTGTGCACAATTTTTTCCTTTGCATGATCAATCCAAACTCAGTGTGGCCTCACGGAGCCTCTTCTCATAAAGGGGGCCTGGCCTCGCGGCACGTCGAGCTCCTGCTAATCCGCAATTCAGATTCCCCTGTGCTCCTGCCATTTGACCGCGTGTCCAGGCCGTCGGCTCTCGAGGCAGAGCCTGTATATACAGTCTGTACCTGCTGATGAAACCTCTGTGTTACAGTCCGAAGTCCCTAGGGCAGTGACTGCTTATTAGTGGAAAAGAAAATTCCAGAATAAACTTCGGTCCAATCAGTTACTTTAACAAAAGATTTATTTGTAACAGGTTTGTGCAGACATACACCAGTCAACAGGATTGATCAAAGCCACAAATCACTACATTTTCCAAAACCTTTAAAAATACAAGTAAATGTCCTTCATTTGTATTCACTCCAGGAGGGAACCCAGCTCCACTATAATGTGTTGCTGTAAGTTAACAACCAGAGGACATTAATAGGACGTGAAAATGGTAACACTTCTGGAGGGAGGGAACAAAACCCCCCACACTCCATAGAAGCGCTCACTGCTCTGCTGGGAGCCAATTAAACGTGCCCCCACAGCCCTGCTTCTCTCTGCATAACCAGATTAAAACCTCCCTGTCGCAAACAATATTTAAGCAATCTGAGCACAGATGTGACAGCAGACAGGAGAGCACACAGCTTTGCTCGCATGAGAAAGACACCACAGAGATGCTGCATTCAAACGGCAATTCAGTGACCTGCAGGAAGGATGACCCATAGAGGCTGCAGACCCGCTGCTCCCCGCTGGCCCTGCGGCCCCACCCCTGCCACTGGCCGGGCTGCAGCTGCCTGCACTGCCCTTCAGAGGCAGGCTTAGAGGGGAGCAGCACAGCACACTTCTGCCTTCAGCAGTCACTGGCAACACGGGAGAGAAGGTGGAGTGAGTGTCAGCACTTGCACTGATTTTATTCATGAAAAACCAAAAACGTATTTCCTTTTGCGGGGATCTTGTTGGAAAGGGAGAAACTCTTTTTTTTCCCAATTTTTTTTACTGGTGTTTATTGATCCACCTGCAGCTGCATACTAAGCTCTCTTTAGGAATACAACTAAATCCAAGTCCACTGGAAGTGGGTTCACATCCTGATCTTTGGCTTTCTCCCTCTTTCTGGCCCTTTCTCTTCCACGCTGAAGAGCTGGCCTATAAAAGGCTCTTGATAAGCTCTCTTGGCCCTGCGTTTCCTGGGCGGGGGTTATTTGGATAGCGCTATTACTTCAACTTTCTTCTTCCTTTTTCTGCCATAAATCAAAGCCACCTGACACTTTGTTCCTGACTTTTAAAACGAAGGTCTCCTTTCTTTCTTTAGCCAGGTCAGGGCTAATCTCATGAGCATGTTTTTCTTGGTCTGATGCCTGGGAGAGAGAGTGGGGAGATATCCCTAAGGCGAGGGCAAGAGAGCATCACCTGAAAATGAGCCAGCCTGGATGCAGAGAGAATCGCTCTTGTCTCCCCTCAGCCAGGGAGCAGAGGTGCTCATCAGAGTTAACAGCTACAGATCAGGCTTGGGGTGGGGTGATGGGTGAGCGCGCCCCTCTTTTCTGCTCCCATTTGTTTTGCAGCTTCTGGCCACTTAGATTTCTGTTGGCTCAGAAGGCTTTTCTTCCCACTGAAGGCTGTATCCCCCATTCACAAATGACTCACACCCAATAGCTGAGAGAGATCTTTACACGGAGCACCAATGGGAGGTTTGGCATTAAGTGAAGCTCTTGTTAGGTAAAATGGAATGGAAATGTGCTTGGTTGGACAATTTGGGAGGTTGAGAAAAAAATAAATGAAGAGTACAACACATCAAGTTGAGTATTCCAGGCCTACTCCTTGTGGGACTACTTATTAATATGTTATTACAGGGGGTCTTGGGCCCTCACCTCTATGACCCATTGGAAACCCTTCCAACTGTCCTCCTTGCCCTTCAAGTTGGAAAAATGGCCAGTAGGAGGCTCAGTAATCTCCCCCAAGGCTATACTGAGAGAAACAACTGCCCTGAGCCAATGAAGAACCAGCAACAAGCCAACTGATGTATGCCTTCCTTTTTTTTTTCTGGGGGGGGCTTTATTTTCACTATCTCTATCACTATTATATTTGCTAATTTAAGGACTTGCATGAAGAAAGTAATGACTACGATGGGGGATGTCATCCTTTAACTTGACCTGATAAACTCATTTCTTTGCCAAGTTATTATTTCAGGCTCTGCTTAACCAGTTTCCCTGTTCACATTTTTTACAGATCCCAGGAGATGAAGGCTACATTTCAAATGCTGAAGCTAAACCACGCCTTGAATTACTTTGGGACAATGACCCTGGGCAGTAATTCAAACCCTGGCTGAAACATGTGTAGTTCTTTCACATGTTCAGAACTAAAGACTCCCTTATCCTACAGCAGTTTTGCAAACATTCTATTCAACGTATGGTTTAAGACATAAATCCCTAGGAGCAGGAATGTGATAGAAAAGTCTCTTCTTTATGGTTCAAAAAAATAAGATAAAGGGTCATTGTTACAACAAATGGAGATTATAGACTACAGCTTTCTTCAAAAAAAATTCAACCTTACAGCCTGTAATGTATATACGTCCATATGCATTTTCAGACATTGGTTACCTATACTCACTTTTTTTTTTTCATTATTCACTGCTTCTTGACAAGTTATTACTGATTTTCACTGCCAGCTCCCTACAGCAAGACCTGAAGCCTTGTCAAGGAAAAGAAAACGTCAACAGAGTTCTCAGTCACGCTCTGCTGAAACCCAGGCTCACGTGTTAGGATGTTACTCCACGAGTGTTAAAGAAACAGCATCTCCTTTCTCCAAAGCACAGGTTTCCTATGCTATACTGATCCCGAAAAGGTTATCACATGTGTGCACGTGTGTTGGGAGATGGGCGAATGTAACACTGGTAAAGAAGCCTGGAATATTCTGCAAAGAGACAGGATAGACACATCAGCTACACCCCAAATTATTACAAAGCCCATTCTGATCAACAATGAAATGCTAATCCAGACAGCCAAGCAGAAATGGCCAGTTTATTCTGCTCTCTCCCTTCCCTTTCCAATGTGCACTGTCCATCGACATCCCTCCTGACTCGTGCAGTGAGCGGCTGAACTCAGAATGGAGTTCATGGAATGGCTGGTCTTCTCCTTCTGCAGAGTCAGCCAGGATGGGACATAAACTCAAAGGAAAGTCGGCAGTCTGTGTGCTACACTGGACCCAGGTTGGCCTGAGGGGATTCTGCCACTTTAGCCTAATCCAGAGTCAGGCCCTGTAGTGCTGACTATGACCTGCTGGCCTGTGTGTCACTTACTGTGTGGCAGAGTGACAAGTCCCATGTGGCCTTTCCACTGAGCTGACAAGAGTATGCAACTTAGTCCAGTCCACCCTGCTCCCTGGGGAGGCGTTGTGTATGACACTCTGACCTCAATTTAAAGATAGGACAACTGACACAGCCCCTGAGTCGGCCCTAGCTAAATATTATACATCACACGTAGTGACAGCTGTTCCTCCTAGAAACCCCATTTAGTCATTTGGCTACAAGATAGCTTAATCACATGAGAGAATAAATAGAAAGGCATCCCTTTGAATGTTTTCTTCGGTGGGCATATTTCATTATTGCAAAGACTGTTTAGTCTACTTCACAAAAGAATTGGAAAATATACTTAAATCTCAAATCTGAACTGTATTTTAATGTAAAACATAAAGTAACAAAAAGCCCAAAACAGAAAAACACGCACGCTGTAATTCATAAATCTGATTCGGAGGGCTTCAGGAAAGAGCTGTTTGACAAAGAATTGAGCTTGAATTCCCTTTTTCCAAATAGGCTTAGTTCCCAAGTGAAACCAAATAGAACGCCTAACGCAGTTCAATTCTAATTTTCCTTTCTCCTCTGTATTTAGGCCATCATCTTTCTTGGTGTACAATGAAGACATACAACTTGGTTTGTTGTGTTAATTACAGGCACATTTTTTGTTGGAATCCCTGCATGGCAGTCCTTCAGTGATTCATCTTGCTGGGTGCTCTAGTATTTAAAAATGCTTCATCACCTTGGGGAGGAAAGAGTGGTGATTTTCTGAGCCTCACTTGTTAAGTGCATTGTTCTGCTTCCCCTCCAGCCTTCTTTGGATCCTGGTTATCTCATAAGGAAGGGATTAGTTAGCTTAGTCAACGCAAATCATACTGTAAATTATTTCAACACCCAATAAGATGTGGACGTTTCAAAAATAAAGAGTTAGGAAGCAAAGGGCACTATTGTTTTATTTGCTAATTTAGCACAAAGGAATTGTGCCATTTTAACCAGCAACAGCTGCCGAAACGTATTTATGTTAAGCCATCCAAAAATCGGGTTTGACAACCAAAGCAGAGAGGCGAGAACGTGCCTTCAGGCTGGTCACTTACTAAAGGCTCCAGGTTCTGTCCAAACTGAGACTGTGGGACTCTGCAGTTTGGAAAGTCAGTGACACAGCACTTCCCTTCCTTGTCTTAGACTCAGGACAGTTCACATCCAGAGAGGTGCCTGGATCTAACACGACTGGACAAGGAAGGAAACCTTGTCAATATAAAAAGGGCGTTTCCTTGAAATGCTTGGAATTCTTTTCAATTTAAACTATCTGGCTTCAGGGCTTGGTCTCAGAATTCCTACTGAGGAGACCCGGCGGGAAATGTCCTCTACGCCCTCGTCCTCGGCACAGTGTCTCTGTGTGGTTCCCACTTTCCCCTTCCACGGCCTTCTTCCACCACCACCCGCACTATCCCGTACTCTCCTGTCTGGGTCACTCATCCTCTCATTCTAGAGCTGCAGAGAGACAGGTGTGACCCTTCGCCGGGGAGACGCTATAAATTCATTTGTTTCCCAATAGTGAAATCCAAAACATCTCTTAACTCTCAAGAAAACAAGTGTGAGTTCTAATTTGCGCAGATGCCAAAGGTCCAGCGGTCTGGAGGCTGGGAAATGAGTATTAAGCGCCTGCCCAGGGCAGGGAGCGCCAAGCGGTTGTACCAGCACTTCGACCCTGAGGCTCCCATGTTGTCAGAAAGAGGCAGATAAACGTTTAGAATGTATGTGGAACAGCTATGTTTCTTTTCTTTAGTTATAGAAGGAAAGGGGCGGAGGAAGAAGGGATTTTGCATCCATATCTGAATCTGCGGTAGAACAGGGAAGAATGCAGATCTGGGTTGTTGCCCACCAGCTGCCATGCACTGAGCCCAGTGGCCAGCCATGCACAAGGTCTGAGGATGAGAGATGTCTGGGCAGCAACGGGAGGACCAGCCAGAAGGAAACCTGGGAATGGTGCAGAAGACTCTGTCGGAACACCAATTGGTTTGCCCTGCTGGGAATGTGGCTAAGAGGTTCAAACAAATGTTCTCAGGTTTACCTCCCAGATATATATTTTTGTGATTTCATTGCAATCAAGAAGTTTATGCCAACTTTATACACACAAAATAGGAATCAAAGCAAGGCAGCGACCTGCCTAAAGTGAAGTTTACACACTGCCCAGTGGACTTAATCTGTGAGTTAACAAAACAGGAAGCAAGTGTGCCCCCGCTCCAATTCCACGAGATGGATTTCTCACGCAACATAAAACTCTTTTACCTTTCTCCCAGAACAACTAGTATTGATGTTTAAATATTGGTGACACATAATGTTTTTAATTTCACACCTCACAGAGCACAGTTGAATGCTTCATAACAACGTAAACAAAAGTTAGGCCAAGCACTGCAGACAAATTGAAAGGAAAAAAAATGGCTTCCCCCGTGGTATATACTCCAGGTTTGTAAGGGAATATATAACTAACAAACTGGTTGGCTAAGGCCACAGAAATGTGTTTTCCGGTGTTTTGGCTGCTGACACCAGTCTCTTCCGACAACGATGTGTTAACACTGGGTGCAGCAAACCGCATCTCTTTCCTAGGATCAATCAGGCAAATTCGTGCCTTATTTCTTCCTCGATTTCTTTTTGGTAGTGTCATAAGCACGGACTATTTCTTCCTGAGTAACAGCTCCATGCTCTTCTTGAGAGAAGGCGTACCCATCTGAAAGAGAAGCACACAGGAACAAGTGGTCAAGAGGTGAACTGGGGGAGCCTACTAGGCGCAGAAGAAACTGCTATTTTTGGAAGACTGGAGATGAGCTTCCACAGGCTGCCCCTCGGCTAGGGGGAGGCCTGAGACGAAGGGACCCGGGGCCTAGAAGGGGAACCGGGGCAAAGTGAGGGTGTGGTGCCAGAGGCAGCCTGACAGGCGGGTCCGAGTGGGTCCGGCTGCTGATGCTGATGCTGGGACGGCAATGGCTCAGACGAGCGGCCTTCCACTTTGAGGGGCTGCAGCTGAGCTTAACCTGGGACGCATAAACAGTGCGCCACTAGTCCACGTCTGCACTTGCCCACCACCAATCAAGAGGAAAGGCACATTGCTCTGCTCCAGAAATGTTCCAATCCGCCTGAAGCTGCAGCCGGCCGGGTAATTCATGAAGCTGTAAACATGCTCAAGAAAACACACACGACGCTGATAGTACAGGCTGGCAGAGCACACGTGATGCTTGGAGTGTTCCTGTTTCTAAATTGGGCTGATTTGGACTAGTAATAAGAAATTACAGTGGGTTTACTTTTGTGTAAATAAAGAAAAAGATCACAAGATAAAGTCAAGAGAAATTTAGTGATTGGCCTCATGGCCACAGAAAGACTGGTTCTTACAATCAGTGCCAATAATAATAATAGCAGCAGCCGACAGTTATTTAATATTATGTGTATCGGGCACAGCTTATGTACTATGCACAAATAGCCCATTTATTCCTCCCAATAGCCCTCTGAGACAGGTGATAGTATTCTTCCCATTTCACAGATGGGGCACCTGAGGCACCGGGTGATTTCCTGACTTGCCCAAGGTCACACACTTTGTGAGCGGCCAAGCTAGGAGCCAGACCGAGGTTGGGCCCATGTGCTCCCGCACCTCCAGCCCTGAAACGGGTTTAGCCTTATAAGCCCAGGTAGGTTTTCCTTCCTGAGTGGTCCTTCCTACAGAAGGGACATTTACAAAACTCCCTCTCTGTTGGCTGACCCTTCTGGGTCGGGGGTAAGGAAAAGTCCCACGGCCGGATTAGACATTCTGACCAAAAAACAACAGTAAAAAGCCTGATAATTGTGACTTCCATCCACACATATTTGCAATTTATCAATGGAGCTGTTAATTCATTGTCATGTTCTTTAAAGGAGGAAAAAACTCAGAAATTGTGCCCATGTATCTTCTAGATCGTTAATCATTTTGCTCAGACATTTGGCTTAAAAAGGAAAGTTTCTGGAGTATAAAGACACACAACAGCAATGTATACGAGTCTTCGTGGGGATGGAGAAGAGGAAGAGACCTCAAGAGAGGAACTTCAGGTGACTTCTTACTCCTAGTCTGCCCATACACCCAGAGTCTCTGTCCCTGGGCTGGCTTCCCGGCTCCTCCGGAGAGCATGCCTTTCAGCCACTGCCTGAGAAATCCCAAGGGTTCAGGAAGACCATCCCGGAAGGTGGGGGCTTGTCTGCTGAGGTGGCTGGGGAGCTGGCCGAGGACACGCTGGGCAGCGGGAGTGAGGAGCAGAGCAAGGCGGCAAGCGCGAACGAGCACACAGAGGAGTCCTCCACGGGGGACTTTGTCTACTCGCTCACCTCTGTTTCTAACAAAACCAAACCCACAAATCAAAACATCTCAGCATGAGGCAGCCATGGGGAAGCAGCTCCAGGCCAGCGAGAGCCCCAGCTAGCTGGGTGGGGAGCAGGCGGCCTCCCTGCACAGGAACCAGGAGCCAGGCTGGAGAGGGAGGCTCCTTCTGGCCCGGCCGCACCGGTGCACTTGAACTCTCGAATGCTCTCCACACGAGGCGGCTTTGCTTTATGTCTCACGGCTGCATGGGAGCTGAAGAGGACACGCCTCCTCTCACCTCCGTTCCCCTTAGAGCTTTTAGATTTTCGCTGAGTTGCTTGATCCGAGATGACCAGGGATGAGGAACCCTCATTGTCCACCTCCATGGTGCGGCTCCGGCCGCCATCCCGGCACAAGGTGCTCTTTGTGCGGGTTTTTACTGGACTTCTAGACGAGACGCCTTTCCTTGGGATGAAAATCTAGCAAATAACACTGTCTCCTCCTGGAACAGGCTGTGCACTGTGGTCAGCTTGGACAATTTTCATTCTCCGGTCTTTTACAGGGAACATTTCTAGTAAACATCTGCTGTTTTCCTGAGCGGGTCACGCAGCAGCAGTTGTCTTTGGATCTGATGTGCTGCTGCAACAGCAGCCCTGCCACAGCCCTGTGGGCCTCTGTGCCACCCCAGGTGCAGCTTCCCAACCCGACAGAAACGGCTCTGACCTCAAGTAACGGGAACACCTTGTAAATGATCTTCACGAACCCTTCTGGTGGCAGGCAGATGCCTCCTCCACCCTGAAGATGGCTCTCCCACCTGCTCTGCTTTCATCCTGGGTCCTGGGGCTCAGGGCCTGAGGCACTGGGGGCAAGAGGGATGGTTCTAATCTTTGCTTGGCTGTAACTTGGCCACGGGAACGTGGGCTCTTTAAGCTCTCTAGGTGTTCTTGGTTTGCTTTTCTGTAAAATAAACAGCCTGGACCAGCTGAGGTCCAGGTCCTCACAGCTCCAATCCTCCAAACAGGCACCAGGGCTTCTCCTTGGCTATGGGTACCCAGGCCACAGAACCCTTTGCTCTGCTTAGGGCTAATTTATACTCGGGACCAACGGAGGATGTCTCTACCTCCATGCCAGAAAAGAAAGGAGCCTGTCTCAACCATCTGTCCAAATAGAACAATTACTACCTATGTTTTTTGATGTGTTTTTTGGGTGGGAAAGGGGGAGCGTGAGAGGGAAGAAATGAAGGGGACTTGCTGAGACATAAAAATAAACATTGTTTGGAGTATCCTTCTGGGAAAGGTACCTTAGCATTTGGAATTGTCTACCCCCTGTTCAAAGGGAAGGAGCTAAAGCCTTGTCTTTTATTTATTTTGTTTTTCACTCATATCCTGTCTGTGCCGACGGGGAAGCCAGCTGCAGTGGTTTTTCAGCTTGTAGCTTTATGGCATCCTCTGCTCGTATTTGTCTCACTGGCACAAGGGCCTTCCAGTGGGATTACTCAGCCACTCTGGGGTGGGAAGAGTTTCTAGGTTTCCATCAGAAGAGATGGCAGAGAGGACCAATAGCAAATCTCTTCTCCCAGGGTAAGCAGAGCACCCAGAGGTCACTGCCAAAGGGCATCTCCACCAGTTCCCATTGGCTGCATCTACCATCATGCTTCCAAAATGTTGTGCACTAAGACTTTCTTAACCAGACATTTTTAGCCTCAACTGAGACTTAAAGTGGACCTTGCAATTCAAGAACAAAAGGAGGGTGCCCTGATAAGAGTTACCCTGGGGGCAGGCGTGTCTCCCTGGTTCAAATAAAATATTTTCCTTGTTGAAAGCAGGCCTGCTGAGAGTTAGAGCCACAACGGGAGACGTTTTAGTGGGACAACAGGGACGCTAACGCTCTACTGCCTGCCCAGTCTGCACCCCTCAGCCTGACAGAGATGCACCATCAGTTCAGCAGCTTCTGCCTGATGAGCGTGGAACTACCATCTGCATCCAAATGGGGAGCTCAGAGGAAGCCCTTAGCATTTCCACTGTTACTCACTTTCAGGAAGTTCTGACAGCCAGAAAGTGATGATGGAGGCCTGGAGAAAGCACTCAATGCTTTCTCACTCAATGGACCCAACTCCTGAACTTTCCCTGGCTGGCTTCCTAATGTATCTGCTTCCTAAACATTCAGCCAGAGCCAGAATCTTGGGAGGAATGGGGTAGGTGAAGGGAGATGGAAGGGTAGGTGAATTTCTTCTTTTGTCTTCTCCTAGAACATTTGGTGAAGTCCGTAAAATCATATTGCTTTTTCATTATTTTGGAATAAAAGTCCCCTTAAGTAGCATTCCCTCTAATCTGAGCTCTGACAACATCTTGATGAAAGTAGCAGTTTCCTGTCTGGAAAAATATTCCTAATAGCAATAGAAATGGGGAAGACCATGGGGACAATAAGGAAATTAGACTGTGGAGGGAAAAGCTGATCTCAGTTACAAATACTGCGTGTTGGTGGCCCTTAAGGAACTAAAAGTACTACCAAAATTAGCATTTTCCTTCCAGTTTCCTAGGAAGACCGAGGCCCAAGATAGCTGAAGGACAGACCCAGGAGGGATATGTAAAGGCGGAGACCAACCATGCAGAACTTCTAGAACACCAGGAGCAATTCTAACTGCTTGATGGCCTTCACAGTGGTTAATGATAGAGCGTTCTTGTTATCAATCAGGTTTTTACTACTAGTTGTTGAGTTTTTTTAAAACATGGTGTGATTTTAGAAGCTTTTTTACTTTTTGTACTTGTTCATTAGAATTTTTTTTTGTCCTTCAAAATATTGAGAGTTAGGAAAAATGTTTAGTTGTCTTAAGACATTATATGACTCTCTGCAGAAGTTCTCACTCAGTCTTTGATCTCAATTTACATATTGCATATACTCTTTCTATGGTTACTTTGCAACATTTCTTAGAGAAGCAGCGTGGCTCCAGCTCCACGGCATGAACACTGTAGGTTAGGGAACCAGCACAGAGAGGAGCTTTCTGTACATCATCACCAAGCCTCACAAAGACTGTGTAGGACGTATATTATTACAATTATATTTTTCCCAGAGGAGAAAACAGAAGTTTAGAGAAATATGTAAGTTGTCCAAAGTTATTCAACTAGTAGCAGAATAATACTAATAGGAATACCTAACATTATTGGATTCTATATTGGCAGGCATTATTCTAGGCACTGTCTATACACAATCTTGTTTAATCCTCCCTATAACCCCAGGGAGGTTCTCATATCATCTCTGTTTTACAGATGCAGAAACAGCGAGGTTGAGTAACTTGTCCAAGGTCATAAAAAGTTGCAGGGCTGGGTCAGGACTCCAGAAGCCCAGCGCCAGAGGTGGGGGCTTACTCCTTGGACCACACCATCAAGGCTCTGGACTTGACCTCTCTCTCGGATCAGAGACACCACCGCTGCGACCCAGATGGCCCTGCCATGCTGGGCCAGTTCCTGTACTGGCCTGAGCCCCGGCTAGGTGCTCTTGGGGCTGACACCACCTGCCTCCCTGGGCAGAGGAGCGGTAAAGGGCACGAAGCATGTGAGGCCCCGCATGGAGCTGGCCTCATCCCCTTTCTCCCATGTTGATATTCCACGCAGGAGAGAGAGGAGAGGGAGTGGCTCACTGAAAGTCGATGATATTCCACCCCTTTCCTTCTCTCTCCATTGAGAAAGTCTAGGAGATCCGTTGACAAGTGGAGTTCCGTTAACTCGACATTGATCTTCAATACCTGCACTATGGATACAATGATGTTTCCCTTTTCCTAAACTGCTCTTGGTCTACCAGTTGTTTCCTTCTCAACTCCTCAGGGAGAGAAAGGAAAGCAGGAAGCAGGACATGGGTTGAAGAGACGATGTGTGCACGTGTAAGAGAGGGAGTGCAGGCCAGAGCTGAAGGAAACCTGCACACTAACCACACGCCTCAGCTGGGAGCCCAGGGACGGATGGCTGAAGTTCACCCACAACCTGCCCGAGAGCGCCATCAGCCCATCTGCCTTTCACAGCCTCTCGCTCCCTGCTCCTCTGCGCTCGGGCACATCCCCATGGACCCCGGCTTGGGCCAGGCCCCTTCGCAGAAACCAGGCCTGGCCCTCGTGTTCAGAGGGCAGACATCAGTGCTAGACACAGGGCAGCCTTCCTGGGAAAAGCACAGAGATTTTTTTCCCCACTGATTGTCATTGTTTTAATTAACATGCTAATATTACAGAAAACAGTATATATTGCTATCTTTGAGAGAAACAGTTTAAAGTACAATCACTTCAACCTTAGAAAAAATGCTATTGGGAGGCTGACAGAAGGATCTTAATCACATCAGTATTTCCCTGAGAGCACGACCCAGGCTTTCATTAAGCTTCCTGCTTGCCTGCATGGGCCGGGAGCTCGCTGACCTGCACAGGCTGGCAGTGACTACTTACGTGGGACAGACTGCTGGAGGGAGCCTGCTCGGAGAAGAGTGGGAGGGGTCCTCCTGCTGAGCCTCTTTAACAGGCGGTCCCGCTCGTTCACCCTGCGGCAGAGCAAACACAGTCAGTCTCTAGTTCACACACGTCTCAAAGGTACTCGCTGAATGACTTCAGGTTGCAAAATAAAACAGACAGACGGGGAAAAAAGCTTCCTCACATCAAGAAAAATGTCCAGTTTCGCAAGCTGCCCTCTTATTTACAGTAGATGCTATCTCGCCACTTTGAGTGCACTGCTCCCGCTTCTAAAAGGCACTCTGTTTCAGTTGTCCTGTACATAACGCCTCTGAACTTGGCCTTCCTCCTCACTGAAGTGCACTACAAGTGCCCTTTCATACCAGGCCAATGCTCGGCTTCCCAGAACACTTCTGCAAGGAGTGATCTGTTTCTACGGTTAAATGTCTTAAAAGCCTCCATCCCACCTGCAGCTGCCTTTCCCAAGCCAGCAAACTGGACCAGGCAAGAGCTGCCCAGGTGCCTCAGGACCCCAGCAAGAGACGGGTTCCTCTCTGCAGAATTGGATGGTTATTTTGAACCACAATGAACATGAAGGAGAGTTTTCTTCTAAAACACAAGGATCAGGAGCTCTTCCTGCCTTTCCCGAAATTATTCCCACCAAGGTAGACAGTGCTGTGAAGAAATATGGAGCTTTCCTGGAGGACGGCTGTTGTTTATTCCTATAAATCAAAAGGGGGTGCTTGAAAGTTGTCCAGGTGGGCCAAAGTGCTTTGATTTCTTACTCTTACCAGAGAGATTTCTGGTATACAGGAGTTTGCCAGTGCCCTCTGTTATGAGCTGAATTGTATCCCCCCCACCAAATTCATATGTTGAAATCCTAACCCCCAGTACCTCAGAATGGGACTGTCATTGAAGATAGGGTCTTTAAAGAGGTAATTAAGTTAAAATGAAGTCATTAGGGTGGGCCTTAGTCCAATCCGACTGGTGTCCTTATAAGCAGAGATTAGGACAGACACACACAGAGGGAAGACCAGGTGAAGACAAAGGAAGATGGCAGCCATCTACAAGCCAAGGAGTGAGGCTTCAAAAGAAACCTAAGCTGCTGGCATCTTGATCTTGGACTTCCAGCCTCCAGAACTGTGAGAAAATAAATTTCTGTTGTTTAAGCCCCTCAGCCTGTGGTACTTTGCTGTGGCAGCCCTATTAAACAACTACGCCGGAAATCTGCCGTTTGTGGGAACTTGAGGGCAGAGGAGTTGTTTAAGGAGCTGTGTTGCTTGAGGTCCAAAGCACCTCCTCCCGACCCCCTGTCTATGAGCCTCGAGCCTGAGGGGGACGTTCTCCTGACCAGCCCCTGCAAGGGCCTTCGAAAGAGGAGTGGGGCCCTGGGTATTCTCAACAGTTCTACGAGCTGAAGTTCATTTTGTACATGGGTTTCCAGAAGCCAGCATTTTCTGATTATTTTGATTGAAAGAACAATGTTTAATTCATCACCAATTAAGGGTAAGCCTCAGCCAGCTAAGCTTGGCAACGTGTCTGATGGCTGATGAGGAAAATCACTTTTTCTATCCCTTCACACTGGCTTTCCCGTCCCTCTCATAACCTTTTTCTTCCATGGGCCAAATTAATCTCACTGGGCCCTGCCATGCGACTGCCCGGACTTCAGGGATAGCAGATGAATGAGGAGCGAGCCTGGGAGCGCCCTGCCCTCTGTGGCCGCTGCTGCCTGACCGTCTGCAGCTCCCTGTGCTGGCTGGTCTCAGGACGCAGGGCGTGAAACGAAGGACCGGTGTCCTCCCCGTCTGACCTGGCATCGGCCATGACGCCTGCCCAGGGGGCCCTGCTCAGGGCACTGTGTGCAGAAGGGGCTTCCTGAGGGCTGGGCTGCAGCTTCCCGGGCAGCCTCCCCAGCCAGGGCCTGCGTGGTGAGGTAAAGGGTGGTGAAGGCACTCTCTCCCCCAGGAACCTAGGGGACAGATGCAGGACTAGGCTCTGTCCTCGTCATCCGTGGTCCCTCCAATATCGAAGGTCCAGAAGCTCCTCCTGGTGCTGGGGCTTATGAGGACTTCACAGAACCACAGAAGTAGGAGGGTCTTTGAAATCACTGCTCTCTCACTGGGCAGGTGAGGAAACAGAGACTCAGCTGTGCCAAGCCAGAAGGTCACAAGGGCACTCGCTGGCAGTGCTCCTGCCCCTGCCTCTGTGCTGGGCAGATGTCCCTAATTCCTTTGTGGAATGGCACATGCTTGTCTCTTTCTTATTTTTTTTTATAATGAAATATTCCAAATACACAGAAACAGTCAAAAACTTGTACAGGGAACATCCACCAACCTGCTCAGCTTTAGCAAACAGAAGCACCACGCTTGACCCCATGTTTCAGAGGGACCCACTCTCTCCTGAAGGACCCCTTCCTCCCATGTGGTGAGGGGTGCATGGGGCCAAGGAGACATGTCCACCCAGAGCTCACACCTGTCCCCAATTCTAGGTATTTGGGACCCTAAAAGTCCCTGCTCAGTGACCCCTGAGCTGGCATCCAAGGCCAACCTGACCTCTTTGCCACTCCATCCCTCTAAAAGTAGACCGTATAGCCAACGTCCACACTCCTCGGCCTGTCAGGGTGGCCAAAGGGTGGCTTTTTTGCATGGGATGTGTGGACTGGGATGTCCACACACCTGTGCACCAATGCCCTCCCAGTGCAGGGCAGAGCTGGGATTGGGGTGGGCAGAAGGGGGTGCACAGGGCAGCTACCTCTTCTCTACGCCACCACCTGCTGGCTCAGACCTCCAAAGAATCTGGGAATCACAACGTACTGCCATCTTTATTTAGATGTCTTATCAAGGCATATAGCTATTTGTTCGCTTGACTTCTAACTTGCACATACTTAGACGTGGTACGTGGTCTCTGCTTGTAGTCTTGCACCAAGTTGTGCAAATGTCGGGAGTGGGCCTGGTTGTGAGAACTACTTCTGATTTTGACAAAATAATAAAATCTCAAACATGAAGTCCCCTTACACTCCTCTCTGATCCCATTCTTCTCCTTTCTACTATAATAAAGTTAGAGATAATCTTATATCCATGTTTCATACTTTTGTTCTATATATATGCATTCACAATATATAATCTGTTTTAAAATATGTCTAAGTGGTGTCATTTACTTTATGCTTTCAGCTTATCATATATTTTCTTTGCTCCTTCTTTTCTCTTTTCTTACTTTTTTCGGTACTGTTCACTCATTTAAAGGACTAGTTCTTTGCAGTTAATCTGTCTTCTTTCTGGTTGCTTTAATAATAATTCTAATAATTCTCTTTATCTTTAGTGTTCTGCAGTTTCATTACACTTGGTATGACTAGGCGTAGATTTATTTTTATATCCTGCTCAGCTGCTTAGACCTGGAAAGCTACAGCAATCTGAGGGTTTGTTTATCTTCACTTGTGGAAAACACTTTGAATTCCCTCATTCTCTGTTTTTTCTTGTCCAGAAGCTTCTATATAAAATTCTATCTTCCACATCCCTAAATCTCCCCACATTTTCCATTTCCTTTCTCCCTTTGGCTGTATCTAACCTGTTTTTAAACTGACCAATATGTTTTAATTTAAATTACTACCCTTTTTCATATATACCTTTTTCACCTATATATTTTATTTTTCTCCCAGATCCACCTGTTCTTACATACTACCTGACTCTTGCTTTTTGATTTCTGTGTCCTCTTTCATCAGCATTTTATAGACTCTTTCAGACACTCCTTGCATCTTCAGTTCTTGGGGAGCTAATAAATGTCTGCGGTACGCAGTGATTCTCTTTCATCGTGGTTTATTTACTATGTGTGCTCTAGTTATAGAATCATTCTGCAAAATGATTTTTCTTTTGCCTCTGCCAGGGCCCTACAAAATTTTGTATTTTTATCTTAGCTTAGTTCCTATAGCATTGGGAATAGTCTAAAATTGGACCTCATACATAAATAAGTATGGGCTTCCAGTTTCTACTAGATAATTCTTTGTTCTATCCATTTCCCTGGGCACATAGAATGACTCATTGCTGCTTTGTCAATCTAGTGAGTAAAATTTTTCTAGTTTCTGTTTTACTAAAATAGCAGCCCTACAAAATCTGCAGTTTTATGCATCGGGTTCTGTTCTATCTCACATGGGACTGAGGATTTATCTACTATCCTTACACCAGCCTCTGAAGCTTCAATCCCGGAACGTTTTATGAGTCTGATATCAACCTGTGCAACCTCCTCAGCTTCAGTTCCCTTTTACCTGGCTGGCTTTGATGTCTCTCCATTTCTGGTACCTAGGTTTCCTTGTCTTTCTTTTGAACTTGGTTATGTATTGAAAGCCTTTCTTTGTTCATATTTCAGCTAGCATTTCTGTGCATTTGGAAAAGTCCTCTCTGCATCAGCTCAGTCTACCATATTGACTCTCTGGTTTCCATGAATAATTTATATTCCCCTGACCCAATTACTGCAAAACATTATGGCAACAGGACAAGATCACAGAATTATTCTTTCCTAAGTCTTGCTATCCTCAGAAACAACATTTTCTGGATGGAGACTTTTAAAATAGCAATGGATTTGACAAAGCTTTGGGTGATGAAAAGTGTATGAGAGCTTAAAAAAGCACTCCACTCGGAGCTGTCTAAGCCACTGGCTTCTCCATGTGCTCCAAGTTGAAATGTCAAGAAACATTATTTTCCCAATTTCCCTTTCTTCTTTGGGGAAGAAAAGACCATTGTAAATGAACATTATTAAAATTTCTCATGAACAATAATGTTGGAAAAGCTCAAGATAGAGAGGGGAGATAATAAGAATAACATTCACCATTTTTAGTATTCTATCACCTATATAGGGTTTGGAAGCTATCTACTCACAAAGACATACGAAAAAAAGGTAAAGAAAGCACAACCAAATATTTACTTTGGTTAATTCTAAATAATGAGAAGAAAATTAAAAAAAAAGCTACAAATTAGCACGGGGAAGAACAATTTAGATCTATGAGATTTTGGTTTAAAATAAAAAGAGAACCCTCAAGAAAATACTAGCCAACTGAATTCAGCAGCATAATAAAAGACCACATACCAAGACCACATGGGATTTATCCCTGGATTGCAAGGGTGGTTCAACATACAAAAAAATCAATCAATATAATACACCATGTTAATAGAATGAAGGAAAAAATATCACATGATCATCTCAATTGATGCAGAAAAAGCATTTGACAAAATCCAACACCCCTTCATGATAAAAATACTCAGAAAACTAAGGATAGAAGGGAAATTCTTCAACACAATAGAAAGTATTTATGAAAAACCCACAGCTAACTTCATACTCAATGATGAAAGACAGAAAGCTATCTCTCTATGATCAAGAAAGAGAAAGCCTGCTTTCATCACTTCTATTCAACAAATTTACTGGAAGTTCTAACCAAAACAATTAGACAAAGTCCCAAGAGCCTTTTTTGCATAAATGGAAAAACTTATCCTAAGATTCATATAGACTAGCAAGGGACACCAAATAGCCAAAACAATCTTGAAAAAAGAACAACCAAGTTATAGGACTCATACTTCCAGATTTCAAAACTTAATATAAAACTACAGTAATAAAAATAGCTTGGTACTGGCATAAGGATAGACACATAAATCAATGTAATATAATTGACAGCCCAGAAATAAACCCATATATCTATGGTCAATAGATTTTTGGCTAGGGTACTAAGACCATTCAATGAGGAAAGAATAGTCTGTTCAACAAATGGTGCTGGAACAACTGGATTTCCACATGTAAAAGAATGAAATTGGGCCCTTATCTGCAATCATATACAAAAATTAACTCAAAATGGATCAAAGACCTAAATATAAGAGCTGAAACTATATAAATCTTAGAAGAAAACACAGGAGAAAAATCTTCATTACCTTTGATTTGGCAATGGTTTCTTAGATATGACACCCAAAGCACAGGCAACAAAAGGAAAAATAGATAAATTGGACTTCATCAAAATTAAAAACTTTTTTGCATCAAAGGACATTATCAAGAAAGTGAAAAGACAACCACAAAATGAGAGAAAATATTTGCAAATCCTATATCTAAGTGTCTGGTATCCAGAATATATCAATAATCCCACAACTCAACAGCAAAAAGACAAACAACTCAATTAAAAAATGAACAAAAGAGGCCAGCCCAGTGGCGTAGCGGTTAAGTGCACGTGCTCCGCTTCGGCGGCCAGGGTTCATAGGTTCAGATCCCAGGTGCGCACCGATGCACCACTTGTCAAGCCATGCTGTGGCTGCATCCCATATAAAACAGAGGAAGATGGGGATGGATGTTAGCCCAGGGCCAATCTTCCTCAGCAAAAAGAGGAGGATTGGCATTGGATGTTAGCTCAGGGCTAATCTTCCTCACACACACAAAAAAAAATGGGCAAAAGACTTGAGTAGATATTTATCCAAAGAAGAAACATAATAGCCAACAAGCAAGTGAAAAGATACCCAACATCATTAGTCATTAGGGAAATGCAAATCAAAACCTCAAAGAGACAGCTCTTAACATCTACTAGGATGGCTATAATAATAATAAAAAAAGCAGAAAATAACAAGTATTGGAGAGAATGTGTAGAAATTGGAACCCTAGTGCACTACTGGTAGGACTGTAAAATGGTGCAGCCACTGTTCTTCAATACGTTCAACACAGAATTACTGTATCACCCAGCAATTCCACTCCTGGGTATAGATCCAAAAGAACTAAAAAATGGACTCAAACAGATACCTGTACACCAATATCTATGGCAGCATTATTCACAATAGCTAAACGAGGGAAACAATCCAGATGTCTGTCAACTGATGAATGGATAAACAAAATGTATATCCATACAATGGAATATTATTCAGCCATAAAAAGGAATGAAGTATTGATACATGTTACAACATGGATAAACTTTAAAAACATTATGGTGGGGCTAGCCTGGTGGCGTAGTGGTCAAGTTTGCACGCTCTGCTTTGGTGGCCCGGAGTTCACAGGTTCAGACCCTGGGTGTAGACCTACACACCACTAATCAAGGCATGCTGTGGTGGCGTCCCACATACAAAAACAGAGGAAGACTGGCACAGTTGTTAGCTCAGAGACAATCTTCCTTAAGCAAAAAGAGGAAGATTGGCAACAGATGATAGCTCTGGGCCAATCTTCCTCACCAAAATAACCCCACACAAAAAAAACATTATGGTAAGTGAAAGAAGCCAAATCCAAAAGGCCACATATTGCATGATTCCATTTATGTGAAATGTCCATAATAGGCAAATATGTAGAAACAGAAAGAAGAGCAGTGGTTGCCAGGGACTGTAGGGTGGGACGTCGGGGTGGGGAATGGGGAGTGACTGCTTAAAGCATACGAGGTTTCCTTTTGGGGAGATGAAAGTGTTCTGGAACTAGACAGTGATGATGGTTGCACAATACTGAGAATGCACTAAATGCCACTGAATGTACACTTTAAAATGGTAAATTTTATGCTTTGTGAATTTTACTACCATTAAAAAATAAGAAAATTCAATTAAAAACCAAAAAGGAGGGGGAATGGGTCCTGCATTAAGCTAAATTCCCTCCCGTCACCTGAATTGTTGGCAATGATGCCATCTTCACAGTTTATTTCTCCAATGGAGGGGCATGTGGGAGTTAAAGTGCTACCTTTGATTTTTTCTATCCTAGCTTAAGCAGGTATACTGACTGGGAGCGACTGATATGAAAGGTGTGTGTAAACATAAATTCACCAGAAGAATGTGCACTCTTCGTGCCTCCCCAGTAATGATGGTGAAACCCAGTCTCACATAAGTCCTTACAAACAGGCTCTGTTTGGAAGGTGACATATCCTAGAGGAAGTGGTGTGTTCCTGTCTCAAAACATGAGCGGTGGTAGGAAGGAGCGGAGAGCTGAGAAGCCTTATGTTGGAGAATAAAAACTCTTATGTCCACATTTCTGTCAGGAACACATGCATAACTGCAAAAGAGCAGGAACATGGAGAATATAGCAAATAATTGCAAATCTGATTTTTAGATCTTAACAGTAGTTACAGCTGGTAGGAATCGCAGCTGATGCCACAACAAAGCCAAAAAGAAATAGGTATTTTTAGAAACATTTTCAAATTACTGCTGGACTGTCTTCAAAGCATAAATCTGACAGGTTCCTCAAGAAAAAACCTAGTTCAAAGTTCCCTTTCCTTCAGGTAAGGCCAAATATCTACCAATCTGTCAGACTGTTGAAATTCTAACCTATTTTTAAGGATCCCTGGAGAATGAGATTTCACAGCCTCAACTGATAACTTATTCTACTCATTATAATCTGAACATTAGGAAATGAGAAGCTTTTGGGCTCAAGCATATTCCTGACCTACCTAGGCCTTTGTAGGATCAAAAACCTTACTTTAGTTAAATACAGTTACATAATGAGGGAAAATAAAAATAAAACAAAACAAAATAGGTTTTCAAGCCTAAGATTCCATCAAGATAGGAGTTATAGACTAGAGCAAGGGGCCCTTCATAAATTCTAGTCTATTAGATGGTAGTAAATTTTTCTCCTTCTTCCTTTCTGCCAATCCATACACATCCTGTTTTTTAAAACTTGACTTCTCATCCATTCAGCCTTTATGCTGCACCTATTGTGTGTGAAATCCAGTGCTGGAAACAAAGTTACCTAAGACACAGTCTCTGCCCTCATGAAACTCACAGTCTCTGAGGTGATTTCACCGCTTTGACACGTGTCATGGCATAAGGTGATGAGTGCCAGAATGGAGATTCTATGAGGCTCAACAGTGGTAAAATGGAGGAGGGAAGAACACAGAGAAAGTTCAGCAAGGCGTCAAGAAGAATTGACGCTGAAGCTACATCCTGAACAATGGATGACTCCTTGCTCATCAATCCAGATGGAAACACAAGTGAAGAACAGGTCTAGTGGGAAAGACAGTAAGTCCAGTTTTGGATGTGAGACTTCAAGTTGCCTCTGAGGCATTCAGGAGGCCATGGGACAGTGGGGTCTAGAGAGGTCCAAGCTGGAAAGCTGCTTTGGATTCTTTAGCCTGTAGAAACCCACAGAAAGCAGGTGGGAGGAGGGGGCACTGTAAGTGGCGACTCCTGGAAACACCAACATGTCGTCCCTGTGTTCAACTAGAGGGTTCATTCTCTCAGACAGGGATGGAATCTCATACTTTGTCTGCAGTTTTCATAGTATCTACCCTGGGCCAAGAACAGAGGACATGGTTACACATATAAAACGGCATTTGCGCTTTGTATTTACTGATTTGGGCTGTGACTCACTATCCTATTCTTGTGTTTCTCCATAACTTTGTCTTGGCATCATTTGTCTTTGCATATGTCCCCAGTGCCCAGCACTGAGCTCAGGACACAGTGGGTTTTCCAATAGCAGCTGAGATAAATTCCTGTGTATTATTTTTTAAAAATGACGGAATAGAACATCATCTCAATTCTTTTCCAGAGAAGAAAAGCCCCCTCCAAACTCTAGACGATACTGTGAGCAAAAAACCTCTGTGGTCTTTATAGAGAGAGGACATTGTATTTTGTTAAGAAAAGAATTCAGGTTACGTGGAACAGTTGGAAGACAGTCAGGCTGAGGACAGGATAGAGTTCAAGGTTAACTAACTTAATACAAATTCTATTCCAAAAATAAAAAGATAGATTCCTCTAGTCCTTCCTGGTTTCAAGTCTCCTCTGAATATCAAAACAGGGAACCGGAAGGAAGAAATGCTTGTACTAGCCTCGTGTTAATTTTCTTCTGTTCCAGACAAGGTTTTGGACAGTAGGGGTAAATAGACCATTCTGGGTGTTGGAAGAAATTTCATTCTTTTACAGTGTGTTTTGGGTGATTTCCTGCCAAAAGGAAGAGTTTACCCAAAGAGTTGTAGTACCAAATGGTTAGGCCATGAATTTGCAAGGGGAAACAGCAGATTTGCAGCCTCAAAATAGATGGGATCTGTCTGTCCACAACCACCCCAGGTCAGAATACAGATGTGCAGAAGCTAACTCGGCTGATGGACAGAACCGCCTAGCAAGTCTTGAATGAAAAGAGGGGTGAGGGGCGGGGGATATAGAAAAGATTTAGAAGCAAAAATGGATACATATAATCCTTTTCCACTGTGCCTCCTAGTTGGAATGGTAATTCAAACAAACCAGTGAGGTTAGGAGGAAAGTTCAAAGGGAAATAAAACTAGCAGCCAGCAACCACACTGTTCTTTCACCTGAAACAGCAACTCAGGTAAAATTGGTAAAAATGGCTTCTTCTGAAAATTAGTACCGCGTTACCATATCCTGTCTATGTTTAAAAGTTAACAAAGACCAATTTTTAAAAATTCTTGGTCAGAGAGACTTCTGCTTCTAGGACGATGGAGTAGACATATTTTCCCTATTCCTCCTGCTAAGTACAACTGACAACTCTGGACATTATGTGTAAAACAAATATAAGAAGATACTGAAAAGGTGGAGAGAAGAAGGAAGACTAGCTAGGAAACTCAGAGCACGAGAAAACTGAGTTTTCTTTTGACCTTATAGATTCCAGACTTTGAGCTGAAGAGCCTGTCAACCCAGAAATGCCATGGGTGCAGACAAAAAAGCCCAGGAAAAGCCTCTTTTCTCTAGCCAAAGAACAAGAAAGGGGCAGCCTAGCAAGACAAAAAACTTTTAGATCATAATTTCTTTACTCTAGCCAAATACTGCAGAAAAAACTGTGGCCCCATTCTCACCCACGTCAGCAAAGACACAGTGGGCAGCCTACACTTCCATGCTTACAAGGCTGCAACAAGGTGCCCCAACACCCCTACTGGGGTAGTGATAGAGGAGGCCATGTAGGGACCTGGGATTTTCATTCTTGCCAGCTGATCATGGCCCCTGATGGTATCAGCAGAGACCACATAAGGGACACATGGGAGAATGGCCTTCCATCCACCACCCAGTGAGATAAAGAGGCATTCCTCCCCCTCCTCACCGGGGTGGTGTCAGAAGAGGCCTAATGGAGAATCAGGACTCTCATCATTGCCAGGCAGTAACAAGGGCACACCCCTGCCCCCTTGCAGTATCAGTGGAGATCATGGGGAGAGCAGGAACTTTCATCTCCACCCATCAGGCATCAACAGAGGCCAAGCAGGGAATCTGGATTATTTCTACCTGGCAGGAGCAAGGCTGTCATAAAGTCTAGAGTCACATAATACAATACTCAGAATGTCCAGGTTTCATTTAAAAATCATTTGTCATACCAAGAAACAGGAAGATCTCAAACTGAATGTAAAGAAAACAAACAATAGATGCCAACTCTAAGATGACAGAGATGGTGAAATAATCTGACAAAGATTTTAAAGCATCCAAGGTAAAAATGCTTCAATGAGCAATTACGACATGCTTAAAACAAATGAAAAAAAAAAAAAAATAGAAAGCCTGAGCAAAGAAACAGAATGTATAAAGAAGAACCAATTGTAAATTTTAGAGCTCAAAAATACAATAACTGAAATAAAAAGCTTAGTGGATGGGCTCAATAGCAGGATGGAGGCGACAGGAAATAGTCAGTGAACTGGAAAATAGCACAGTAGCAATGACTCAATCTGAATAATAGAGACAAAATAGACTACAGAAAAAGTGACAGAGCCTCAGGGACCTCTGGGAATATAACAGAAGATATAACATTCATGTCTTCAGAGTCCTAGAAGGAGAGGAGAAAGAGGATGAGGCTGAAAAAGCACTCAAAGAAATAAAGGCTGAAAACTTCCCAAATTTAGTGAGAGACATAAACCTACAGATTCAAGAAGGTGCATAAATTCTAAGTAGGATAAACCCAAAGAAAGTCGGGCCAAGATAGATTATAATTAAACTTGTATAAATTAAAGACAAAGAAAAGATCTTGAAAGCAACCAAAGAGAAATGACACTTTACCTATAGGGGAAAACCAATTTGAATGACAATGGATTTCTCATCAGAAACCATTGAGGCCAGAAGTGCCATAACATTTTTCAAGTGCTGACAGAAAAGAACTGTTAACTCAGTGGAAATATCTTTCAGGAATGAGGAAGAAATCAAGCCATTCTCAAATGGAAGGAAAACTAAGAGAACTGGTCACCATCAGAACTTCCCTACAAGAATAGCTAAAGGAAGTTCTAGAAAGGAAGTGATAAAAGAAGGAATCTTGGAACATCAGGAAGGAAGAAAGAACATGGTAAGCAAAAATATGGGTAAACACAATGTGCTGTTCCTTTTCTCTTGAATTCTCCAAATTATGTTTGACAAGTTTAAGCAAAAATTATACACTGTCTGATGTGGTTTTAAACATATATAGAGAAAATATTTAAGACAATTGTATTATAAATGGGGGTGGGTAAAGAGATGTAAAAGGAGTCAAGGTTTCTGTGTTTTACTCAAACTGGTAAAATGACAACACAAGTAGACTGTTGTTAGTTATATATATATAATGTAATACCTGGAACAACCAGTAAAAAAACTATACTATGAGACACACTTAAAAATACAATAGATAAACCAAAATGGAATTCTAAACAATGTTCACGTAACTCATAAGAAAGAAATGATACCAGCTCAAGACAAGGTTGACATATTGTAGAAAAGAAATTCTATTGTAACTTTGAATAACCTCTGACAAACTAACCCAGCTGGATACGCACCCTCCAGGAGATCTAACTGCTCTGTAGATTTTATGACCCCTGCTTGTGCATGTACCTCCCAGCTGTGATAAGATGATAACTTTGTTTTTTTGAGTTCCATAGGAATGTGATGACCCCCGAACAGAAAGTCTGTGCCGATAGCCATCATCAATGAAAACTGAAAGATTTGGTGTGGCACTCCCAGTCTGTAACACCAGAAGGTCAACATTCCTAACCCCCTCCTCTATAACCCACCAGCCTATATAACTGCTGTAAGATTTTGTGCCCCCTTAAGATGGTTCTTTGAGACATTAGTCGGCCATCTTCCCCCTTGCTTGCAAGCTGTAATAAACTGCCCTTTTTCTGCCACCATCTTGCCTCTTGATGATTGGCTTTTGTCTCATGGTGAGCAGATTGTGCCCTTTGTGTGGTAACAGAAGGAAAAAGAAAATAGAGAAATAAAACACAGACAGAACAAACAGAAAACAAAAGAAAAAATGGTAGACTTAAGAGGCCAGTCCCATGGTGTAGTGGTTAAGTTTGGCATGTTCTGCTTCTGCCCAGGTTGGTAGGTTTGGATCGTGGGCATGGACCTACACCACTCATTGGCCATGCTGTGGCAGTGACTCACATACAAAGTAGAGGAAGACTGGCACAGATGTTAGCTCAGGGCTAATCTTCCTCAAGCCAAAAAAGAGAAAGACTGGCAACCGATGTTAGCTCAGGGTGACTCTTCCTCAGCACACACGTACAAAAAAATGGTAGACTTAAACCTCAACTTATTAATAATACATTAAATATAAATGGTCTAGATAGATCAATTAAATGATAGACTGGCAGAGCGGATTAAAAAATATGACTCAATTATATGCTGTCTACAAGAAATCCACTTCAAATATAATGATATAGGAAAACAGAAAATAACAGGATGGGGAAAAAGATACCTCATGCAAATATTAATCAAAGAGACAGTGAAGGACACTATATAATGACAAAGGGTAAATCCACCCAGAACACATGGCAATCCTAAATGTCTATGCACCAAGCAAGAGAGCTGCAGAAGCAAAAACTGATAGAACTGAAGGGAGAAATAGACAAATTCATAATTACAGTTGAATTCTTCAGCATTCCTCTCTCAACAATTGATAGTACAGACAGAAAATCAGCAAGGAAACTAAAGCCCTCCAAAACACCATCAAAAAAAGGATCTAATCAGCATATATAGAAGACACTGCCACTCAATGACAGCAGAACACACATTCTTTCCAAGCGCACAAGGAACATATACCAAGAAAGACTATAACCTGGGCCATAAAACAAACCTCAACAATTTAAAAGCACTGAAATCATAGAGAGTGCATTCTCCAAACACAACGGAATCAAAGTAGAAATCAAGAACAGGAAGATAATAGGAAAATCTTCAAACACTTGGGAACTAAACAACATGCTTCTAAATAATCCCTAGGTCAAAGAGAAAGTCTCAAGAGAAATAAAAAAAATTGAAATAAATTAGAATGAAAATACGTTAAAATTTGTGGGACAGAGTTTAAGCAGTGCTGAGAGGGAAATTCACAGCAATAAATGCATACATTAGAAAAAATAAAAAGTCTCAACTTAACAATCTAAGTTCCCACCTGAACAAACTAGAAAAGAAGAGCAAAAGAAACCCAAAGCAAGCAGAAGGAAGGAAATAATAAAGATAAGAACAGAAATCAGTGGGTTGAAAACAGAGAAATAATAGAAAAAAATCAGTGAAACAAAGAGCTTCTTATTTGAAAAGAACAATAAAATTAACAAACCTCTAGCAAGACTCACAAAGAAAAAAAGAGAGAAGATATAAGTTACCAACATTAGGAATGATATGGGATATCTCTATGAACCCTAGAGACTTCAAAAGAATAACTGGGGGATGTTGCAAACAACTCTATACACATACATTTGACAACTTAGATAAAATGGATGAATTCTTTGAAAAACAAAAACTACCAAACTGACACAATTTCAAATAATTTGAATATCCCTATAACTATTAAGCAACTTGAATTCATAATTTAAAAATCTCCCCAAAGAAATGTCCAGGCCCAGAGGGTTTCACTAGAGAATTCTACCAAATATATTTAAAGAAGACTTAAACCAGTTCTATACAGTCTCTTCTACAAAATTGAAGAGGAAGGGACACTTCCCAATTTATCTGTGAAGCTAGTATTACCTTGACATAAAAACCATACAAAGATATTACAAAAAAAGAAAACCATAGTCCAATATCCCTCATGAATACAGATGCAAAACTTCTGAACATAATATTAGTAAATACAATTCAGCAATATAGAATAAGAATTCTACAACATGACCAAGTGGGGTTTATTCCAGGGATGCAAGTCTGGTTCAATATTCAAATATCAATCAATTAATCTACCACATTAACAGGCTAAAGAGGAAAAAAAAAATCACACGATCATATCAGCTGATGCAGATAAAGCATTTTACAAGATTCAATACCTATTCATGATTTAAAAAACAAAATGAAACATCTTAGTAATTGAGAAATAGAGGGAAACTTCCTCAACTTGACAAAGAGCATCCACAAAAAATGTACAGCTAACACCATACTTTACGATGAAAGACTGAATACTTTCCCCCTAAGATTGGGAACAATGCAAGGATATCCATTCTCACCACTCTTATTCAACATAGTGCTGGAAGTTCTAGCCAGTACCATAGGCAAGAAAATGAAATAAAAGACATATGGATCAGAAAGGAGAAATAAAAGCGTTCCTATCCGTAGATGACATGTTGTCTAGAAAATCCCAAGAAATAGAAATATATAAATATAAATAAAAATGCACACATATACATATAAAACTCCTAGAACTAGTAAGTGAGTTCAGCAAAGTTGCATGATGTAAGACCAACACACAAAATTCAGTTCTATTTCTATATACTAGCAATGAACACATGAATCCTGAAATTAAAAATGGAATACCATTTATGATTGCTCAAAAAAATGAAATATTTAGGTCTAAGTCTAGCAAAACATGTACAGGACTTGTATGCTGAAAACTACACAATGCTGATGAAAGAAATCAAAGAAGATCTAAATAAATGGAGAGACATGCCATTTTCATGGATTGGAAGACTCAACATAGTAAAGATATTAATTCTCCCCAAACTGATATACAGGTTTAATGCAATTCCTGTCAAAATTCCCACAAGATTTTTTGTAGGTATAGAGAAGATTATTCTAAAAAATATATGAAGGCCGGCCCCTTGGCTTAGCGGTTAAGGGCGCGTGCTCTGCTACTGGTGGCCTGGGTTCGGATGCCAGGCGCGCACCAACGCACCGCTTCTCTGGCCATGTTGAGGCGGCGTCCCACATACAGCAAATAGAATGATGTGCAACTATGACATACAACTATCTACTGGGGCTTTGGGGAAAGAAAAAAAAAAAAAGGAGGAGGATTGGCAATAGATGTTAGCTCAGAGCCAGTCTTCCTCAGCAAAAAGAGGAGGATTAGTACGGATGTTAGCTCAGGGCTGATCTTCCTCACACACACACAAAAAAAGTATGAAAGGCAAAGGAACTATAATAGTTAAAGTTGAAAAAGAATAAAACAGAAGGAATAGTTTATCTGATTTCAAGACTTATGATATCAAGACAGTGTGGCATTGGTTGAGGGACAGACACATAGATTAATGGAACAGAATAGACTAGAGGACCCAGAAATAAACCCACACAAACGTGCCCATCTAACTTTTGACAAAGATACAAAAGAAATTCAATGGAAAAACGATACTCTTTGCAACAAACAGTGCTGGAGCAACCATGCATACATAGGCCAAAAAGAAAAACAAAAAACAACTCCAGAGGTCAGCCCCATGGTCTGGTGGTAAAGTTTGGGCGCTCCACTTTGGCAGCCCAGGTTCAGTTCCCGGGCATGGACGCACACCACTCATTGGTGGCCATGCTGTGGTGGCGACCCACACACAAAATAGAGGAAGATTGGCACAGATGTTAGCTCAAGGCAAATCTACCTCAGAAAAAAACAAAAAACCCAACAACCCCCAAACCCTCAAAACAAACCTCTAAGTCTCACACCTTATACAAAAATTAACTCAACATGGATCACCAACTTAAAAGTAAAATATAAAACTATACAACTTTTAGGGAAAAAAATAGGACAATATCTTTGGGATTTGGACTATGCAAAGAGTTCTTAGACTTGATACCAAAAGCATGATCCAGAAAGAAAAATTGATTAACTTGGACTTCATCAAAATTAAAAGCTTTTTCTCTGAAAAAGACTCTATTAAGAGGCTGAAAGGACAAGCTACAAAGTGGGAGAAAATATTTGTAAACCACATATCTGATGAAGGAATAACATCTGGAATATATAAAGAACTCTTAAAAACTCAACAGAAGAAAATCCACAGAATCCAATAGAAAATGGGCAAAAGACACGAGGAGACATTTCCTTAGAAAGGATATACAGATGGCAAATAAGCACATGGAAAGATGTTCAACCTCATTAACCACCAGGGGAATGCAAATTAGAACCACAAAGAGCCATTACTACACACATATCACCATGGCTGACATAAAAAAACAGTGACAACACCAAATGCTGGCAAGGATGTGGGAAAACTGGGTCACTCAGACATTGCTGGTGGGAATGAAAAATGGCACAGCCACTCTGAAAAACAGTTTGGCAGTTCCTTAAAAAACCAAACATACCATAACCTTGTGAATATACTATAGACCATGGAATTATACAGTTTAAAATGGTGAAGTTTATGTATTTGAATTATATCTCAAAAAATAAAAAAAGATCCAATAAATCTGGGCTAATGTGCAGCCCAAATTGCCAACGCACAGAATCATGAGCTCAATAAATGGTTGGTTTTATGAAAGGAAAAAAATAAAACACCCCACCTGAATATGTAACTACCACAGACCCAGCAGTTGCACTCCTGGACATTTATCCCAGAGAAATGAAGACATGTTCACAGAAAAACCTGTACACAAATGCTTTATTCATAATAGCCCCAGACTGGAAACCCAGATATCCGTCAACAGGTGAATGGTTTCACAAAGTGTGTACATCCATACTGTGAACCACTGCTCAGCAAGAAAGAGGAAGTAACTACTGATACTTGCAACAACCTCAATGACTCTTCAGAGAATTACAGAGTGAAGAAGGTCACTACCAAAAGGTTACATAGTGCATGATTCATTTTTAAACATTCTCGAAATGACAAAATTATAGAAATAGCGAACAGATTAATGGTTGCCAGGAGCTAAGGAGAGGGTAGAAAGTAGCAGTGGTGATGGAAACGTTCTGTGTTTCGACTGCATTGATGTCAATGTCCTGGCGGTGATACTGTTCTGTAGTTTTGCAAGATGTTACTATTGGGGAAACTGAGTAAGGAGTATGTGGGGTCTCTCTGTATTATTTCTTACAACTGCATGTGAAGCTACAATGATCTTGAAATAAAAAGTTTAAATTAAAAATCCCTGTCAGTTTTTATGCATTCCCTTCTATTTCATGTTTCTTTGCGGTTACCCTTTCTAAACAGTTTGAAAGGCTATATCGCGAGCTGTGTTTAAAGGGGTTGGGAGACTCTCATCCATCTCCTGCAGGCACACTACCCAAGGGAGAGGCTGTCCACCCCAGGCAGAGCCGTCTGACCTCATTAGCAGAGCAGGCAAAGCTGAATATGAATGACAGCCCCGGCACACATGGAAACCATTACCTCATTCCATGACTTGCAATGAGGTAGCGAGGCTCCTCTTAAACAAGGCTGTGCTCCGTGGTCCAGTGGGCAAACCTATGAACAGGTCAGGTCAGAGTCACGGGGCTGTTAGGAACAGATAAATTAGCAGGACACCTGGCTGACCCAGAGAGGCCTCAGTGAAATGCTATGCGGTAGGTTGAGAAGCCCCAGGAGTAATGGAGTGAGTGAGGACTAGTCTAGGCTCTGTGCACTTCCTGAGAGAGGCATCTGGAGAAAGGACAAGACAAAACAACACTATAGTGGTGAGCACCATGCTCTTCAGGAAGATGCAGCTTTTCAAGCAGAAAGTTCTTCTGTTAAAGTTCTATTTCCACCCACTGGACGGTGCCAATCACCTGCGCAAAATCATATACTAAATGCAAGACCCTGGCTTCCTCTCAAACCCAGTTTCTACTGTGCTTCCCCTTCCTCCCTCCACTCCAGCCACATGGCCTTTCTTGCCAGTCCTGGAACACTCTCGTTTCCCACCTCAGGTCATTGCACTTGCTCTCTCTCTGCCTGGGATGTCTTCCCATGGTGGCTCTCTCCCTCAGTTCACTGACAGCAGCCTCCTCCGACCAGCTTACCGCAAACCTCCCCTCCTCCTCCCTCCCTACACCCCTACCCTGCTTCATCTTCCTGTAGCCCACTTTTCACTACATGGTTTACTGTTCTGTGAGGGCTGGAATTTTGTTTTTTGTTCACAGTTATATGCCCAGCACCAAAAACAGTGCCTAGTACATCGTAGATGCTCAAGAACTCTTTGTTGAAGGACTGAAGAAATGAAGAGATGAATGAATAAATGCAGGCTGGGCCAAAGTACAAAAGCAAAGACAAAGATAGAAATGGCAAGGCCACAGGGCCCTTCCTCTGTCTCCTTCCAAAGGCGCTTGCAAGGACATCCTCTTCCGAGGGAGAAGGGAGGAGCTGCTGTGCTGACCTCCCAAGATTTTGTCACAAGAAGCTTCTTTCATAAAAGAGAATTCCCAGGGCCACAGGACTACCAGATCTACATTCTAATTTTGCCAAGAAAGAGTCAACACTTCTCAGACAGATGCGGAATCTTGTAAGATAGAAACGGTGCATTTCAGCCCAGGTCCAAAGTTCACCCTCACGTGAAGCTTGAAGGCAGCAGCCTCATTTCAGGGTGTTGAATTAATAAACAAGGAGGCCCTTCGACTGAGGAGGCTCTACTGCCAAGGTGGCCTCTGTAGGCAAACCAAAACCTAACCCTGTAAATGCCTCAAGATTATGAAACTGAAACCTAAGGACGACCAATTGCAAACAGCCAACTAGGCTTTAAGAGACAGCCAAGCAATCATTTCCTTACGCCGCATCCGCCTTTACTCTAGAGAATCTCTCCCCAGCTCCTGTCGGTGGCCCGCTCCTAACCATTTCTGGTTTGGCACTGCCCGATTCTAACTGATTTTTGCTCAAATAAACTAAAAAATTTTAATATGCCTCAGTTTGTCTTTTAACAAGAGACAAGTATGTGAATGTGATGTAGGAGGGAAGAAAAGAACCTGCGAGAGTGATATGGATATTTATAAAAAGACAATGATGACTTTTAAGGTGTTTAAATGTCACAGATAACAAGTGGAGGACATAGCACAGGGTGCTTGCAAGAAGGAAAGGGAAATTTAAGCCAGGTTTTAAGGACAGTTTTTGAACTATTGGGCTGGAATGTAATTTCCTGAGGGTAGAGTTCGCAGCTTTATCACGTAAATATCGAAAATTAAATGTGACTTGACAAAGCATCTAAAGGTAAAGACATGGGGGTAATGACTTAATAGTATTTTTGAATCAATTAAATTCCTTGAATGTGAACTTGCCCTTACATGAAAAATAAATTGGATTGAAACTTAATCCAATCGATTGGAATTTAAGATTTGGATCAAGTCTGAAAGAGCTGATCTCTCTCATGACTGTTATTTTCTTTTAAAACAGCAAACTTTCTAGTAGGCCCACTAAGCTGCAAATTCATTACAATAAAAATAACTTTCCTATCCATTGCTCCATTTTCTAGCACCCCTCCAATGCACACAGGGTCTGGGTCTGAGCAGTAAACATCTGACTCTACAAATTCAAATAAGCATCCAAACAAACAGAATAACTCAAAGCAGCTGCAAGGTCCCCCTGACTCAATTGTTGAAGTAATTAAAGAAAGGTGAGCTTCACTACTGAATAACCTCCTAAACGCTAATTAAAGATAATGAGGGATCAAGGTGCCTGGCCCAGCCTGACCTCTGTGTTCTCTCGGAGGTCACAAGCCAGCTGACAGCCCATGGAAGACTCACAGAGGAAAAGGATCAAGTGGATGCAGGTGCCTGCTTCACGCCGTCCCCCTGGGAAAACGCACGGCCCAGGTGGTGGGGAATACAATCAACTCTCTTGATAAGAATTACATAGAGGAAATTTTGCAGATCTCAGCCTAGGATATTTGTTTATAGGACTTTAGACCATCGATGAGTCACTCTAAGTTCAGCCAGCCAGAGAGTCAGAGGACTTCACGAAACTGTTTTTTAAACTACAGCACTTTATTCATGTTTTTGAGCTGCTTAAAGTCCGTTCTGGAGGAAGTGGGGTGTGTGTAAATAAGATGTTATAAAGGAGTGAATGTCCTGAGTGCTCTGCAGTCTAGCCATGCCACCACCAACATTTGGAAATATTTCCTCTCCTCCTTCTTCCACCTCATCCCATGTGGAGGAATGTAATATTAGCAATTATGTCCTAGACTGAGAAACAGCCATAGAAACAAGTACTTTGTGTGCACTTGAGCCTCCCTCCCTTCTCCAGCGAATGTGCTCTAAGTAGGATGCGGCCTGGGGCCTAGACATTCCTTCCCATCGCAACCACAGTAACTGCAGACTGGAGGCCAAGCTCAAAGAATAAGTGTGTGGCTGCCTTTCTCAGCTCCGCCTGCAGGTGCTGGAGCCCAGGGTCCTGCTCTCAGAGCAGAGCTGGCCTCCGAGTCACGTGACACTGCAGGACAGGTGGTGACTACCCCCCAGCAGAGGCTGACACCCACGTTTAGTTAGCTGGATGTGCAGGCGTTTCAGCTGGGCCCTTCTCAGTCACTAATCTGTGACAGGTCTCCATTAACTAGCTGAGTTGCTTGGGAGTTGGAGCTAAAATTTCATTTTCCATAATCCTGTATGGCTACTTACAACTTTGTTTCCTGTGGCCAAGCAGTTGGGCTAAATATCTGAAAACATCTCTTGAAAAATGTCTGCATCATCCCCCCAAAAATTAACCCATACTCTTCAGCAGAGGGTGACTGTAAACAGTGGGTTTTCAAATCAGCAATTGGAAAAGAGCAAGTGTGCAGTAATTTTCCAAGTGAGGCCACACCTGCAGAGAAGTTCTATGTGGAACAAGCAGGAACCATCCCACAGATGCCTTTTTAATTTTTGTGTTGATTGTGAGTTAAAGCAAATGGAAAGGGAAAATTAACATTCAGTTATCTGGTGCCATTTGAAGGCTGTCCAGATGGAGAACCAGACCTGTAGCCTGGGCTGCAGAGGGCTAAGAAATGTGACCCCCAACTCCACTGGGCTGGTGGCCATGGGTGGTCTTGGCAACACATCAAATCCTTTCTAGGCCTTGTCTTGCAAGAAGTGTCTTCAAGGTGGAGATGGGAGTGAGGCAACACTCCACACCTTTGCCAGGGTCTTCTTTCATTACTTTTAAAACAAGATTTACTGAAAACTGAGAAGCACATGGATAGACAATGCTGATGGGGGCTCTTCAGGGGTTAGGCCCTTGCCTTCTTCCAGGTAGAACAGCTGCTAAACCTCCCCAGTATTTATGGCAAACCATTTCATTTTAAATTTCAAAATAAGATGATTGTCCACATCATTGCTTGCTCATGTTTTCCAGTTTGGAGAAGCGCTCATTGAAAAGACTCACCTGGATCCCACAATGTGAAGCTGTCCTGACAGGTCTGGCTAGATTACCTTACTCTTGGTACCTAGCAGTCTGTGGAAAGATTCACTGAAACTGATGTTGGGATAGTGTTGTGAAAGACATGGTAAAAAATAACAATATATGGGGCACAGGAGAGGGAAAACACATTTCCCTTCCCCTTCCCAATGGGGAAAAAACCCCCTGTGGATTATGAAATTTTTAAAGAATGAATTGAATGTTTGAAATTAATTCTTCATATTTTATTACTTGGCCTCTGTCTGGGTCATCCATAAAAATTATGAAATAGAGACTTAAAACCACAATTTATCTCCAGTGTTTGATCATTGAACTTCCTGAATGGATAAACAGTACAGGAGAATGCTGGAATCTAAGAGGAAGATGCATCTCTGCTCTGGAAGCAATGTTATTTTTCTAAGTTAAAAAATGACAGTTGTCAGGAGGTTACTGAATTCCCTGAAAATCTAATGTAGAATTGACATGTAGGGAGATGGGGCATAGCTTTCATAATCTTATCAGAGGCCTGACATAGACATGTTAATGTTCCCACCAACATCCATTTCTTCCCTTCCCTGCCGAGGAGCACTCATAAGCAGAGTGACACTACCACCCCCCCCCAAACCTTCCTACATGGATGGATTTTGGTAAACCAAGCCCAAACCAACCCAGCATGGCATTTCCCTGACTGTAGGGATTGGCTCAGGATGGCCCCATCAAGGAAAACAGGAATTTGTTAACTGGTTGTTAGGGCAAACTCTCTCTTCCATTGGTTGTGAACAAGGTTGCACAAGGGGTGACCTCCCTGTGATCACGACACGGGGTGGGGGGCCCTTAGTATAAAGCGTTGGAGCAAGTGAAAAGACAGAAGGAAACTGGGTCCTTGATGACACTCCTGGCTAGGGATCCATCAACCATGACTGCCCTCCATCAGGATATTCAAATTACACGAGCCAGGGACTTCTTGGAACTTGAAGGGCAGTTTGAATTGGGGCCTCCGTTATTTGCCACTAAAAGTATCCTCCACTGACAGAAGAGTTCTTGTTCTAAAATAATTAAGAACCACTGGCCCAAGGAGAGACTTTAAGGAACCAAGGTGTGTGCTCAAGAGAGAGAGCAGGGAGGGTGAATCAGAAGCATATGGAGTGGAAGAAAGATGGGACTTGGCTATTTATTCGTGGCCTTGTGACCTCGAGGTACACTTAACAGTTAGTTTTTGAAGTACACTTTTTGGAGTAATTCATAATAGTAATCTAGGTTTTATCATCTTTTCCATTCTTATAACCAGCATACATTATTTCTACTAAGTGAATAGCTACCCATAGGTCTTGCATGAGACTGCATTCCCCACATCAGTGGTGCCATGAACTCCTTGGGGCTGGAGGGTAGTTTATGGATAGCTCAAGGGGCATCATTCTAATTTTGCACATTTGGTTGCTTAGTGCTTATCTGCCAGGCAGTTCCTAACGTATAATTTTCTTTTCTCCTCCAAAAGGGTGTAAGACCACTATAAGAAAACCTCTCTATAATGTAAGTTGTTCTAGAGTAGGGGTGAGGGGTGACTTTCAAACACCCTCAGATGAAATATGCACATCCCAATACATCTCCCTGCATGGGAGAGGAATCTTGGGGACATATAAACTTTGTTTTTGCATGGACAAACTTCAGAAACCTTAATGAAGAAAGGCCAAGTGGCTCTTTTCAATATTCTCTACTCATAAGATCTCATCCTGTAGCTATTTCTTATAAGCAAGGCTTTTGATGGCTCTCTGTGGCTTATAGAATAAAGCTCCAACCTCATCACAGATCATTTGATTTGGCCCTTCCCTACTTCTGCAACCTAACTTCTCACCACCACGCTGGACTCTCAGCCTATCATACTGAACTTTTCATGGTGCCTGGATAACGCTGCCAAGTCATTCCCTGCAGCCAGAATCCCCTGCCCCTCCTTCACTCTCTGGTAACAAATTCTAATCTGCACTGGGCTCTCCCAGCAGCCTCTCCATCACTGTATTCCAACACTTTCACATTGTATTCCCATTCTCTATCTACTCATCTCCTGTTATTACCCTACTCTTTTTCTATTTCTTTATTGCCTGGAACGATCTTTGGCAAAATGCAAGGACTCAATACATGCTCCTGCCTGGATTAGCATCACTATGAAGGACAACAACATTAGCATCTCTGAGTGAGCAAATACATATGAGCAACCATGTGTGGAAAGTTCTCAGAAGCTCTACTTTTGTCCAAGCTGACTCCTGAAGATGAGGCGGAAAATGCACCAAGGTCCTGTCAGAGAAATCTATTTTCACAATATGATCTTCAACAACAGGATGTGCCCACTGACAGGCATTTAAAAAAAATCATAATGCTACTTGCTCAGCAGGTGTTTTGTGCAAAAAGTTTGTAAGAGTTCGGATGTAAAACGGGTAATGGTATATGAAAGAAAAAAAATTAAGAGAGCATTATGTCCTGCACTGCTCACAGATGGGTAGACAAAGTTTTGGGAGAACAAATTATAAACTGCACTGTAAATTCTATGATCAGGTTTTTCTTTTGTTGTTGTTACTTCATTTTCTTTTGCTGTTCTTATAAATGGTAGAAGTAGATAAGAAATGCTGCTCAACATATACATATATATCCACACACACACACGCACACACACACGTATCAGTTGTTAGGAATGTGAAAAGACTTGCTGCTGACACTAACAAGAAAGCAGCAGAGAAAATCAAAATGGATAAACGGAAGGTGCATCTCAGAGCCTATACAACATGTCTAATGATGTCATAAGTTGGACTTGCTCCAACAGAGCCATAAAAGAACAAAAGTCAGAAAACATGAAACCAATGCCTCATATAAGCTGCTGTGTTCAAGAAAGAAATTAGTGCAAGGAATACAGCAGTGACACAGCCATGAGGTAAACTTCATGGAATGATGTGGTTATGTCCTCTGAGAATATTACATAGAAAGGAAGAAGAAGAAAAAGTCACCCGTAAGGAAACAATCAGAACCGAGGATCTAAAGTACATAAATGAGGATGTCTGCTGGCCCTAATGGAAGAATTCCCTGAAGATCCTCAAGAAAATTCTTTATCTGGAATTACAGTGCACTTTGCCTGTAGACAGTCCTTATAAAACAGCACAGATACAAATCAATTGTTTTTGAGGCTATATGTGTATTTTCATTTCCAAATACTGAAGAAACTAAAGTGAAAAACTTTGAGGAACAGCAGAAATGTGGTCTTCAGCCAGTTGAATCAGGACTGCATGATTTACGGGTGTAAGAAGCAGAGGCCAAAATGTAGCAGAAACATGTAGCTGCAGCATTTCTCTGGGTTATCAAATAAAAGCTCACTTGGATTTACTTTGAAAAGTCATTGTGTCTCACATGGTCCAGACACAGTATATCTATAGATGTCTGGTCAAAGAATACAACCAATTTGTCCAGCAACATGGCAGCAACGAGGCTTGTACACAGCCCAGCCTAACGCCTCTTTGCTCCTGAGTGCTTTAGTGTCTTTAATCTTCTGCAGCGTGTGAAAGACGTCGCATGAATTGGGAGCATGCAAAGGGCTTTGTCTCCAGCCTCTGGCAACTTGGACAGTTCTTCGGTTTTCAATACATTTGTGAGGATGGGGAAAAGATGATAGCTTTGACAATGAGCCCAAAGTTCCACATGACAAAAGCGCTTTCAGCAAGGTCCTGTCCTCAGTTCTTTCTAAGAAAGTAAATGCTTTCTGAATAGGTAGGACATAGCCAGGAGGGGAAAAGGTCTGGGTGATATATCAATGCTTTAATAAACAAATCAACTGTCATTCTAGAAATACCCTGAATATCTAAAATTTCTTCCATCTGAAATCTTGACTATTTCTGATGAACTGGCAAAAAGAAATAAATGGTAGAATTAAAATTTCTTTTCCATTAGTAATGAAAAGTTATATTTATCAGTAAATTCAATGAATGTATGTAAAACTCTTCCTTAAAAAACTTTCTAAATACCAAAATTTTAAGTTATTCATTTTATATTTCTAAACTAGACATATAAGTCGTATTAAAATAATTGTTTTACTCTCTCTAAAGAGTATATTTTCTCCAAAGACTTAAAATTTTTTGAAGAATATATGTGTCTGGATTTTGTGACTTAATTGAAATACAAGGATAATATATGCTTTAAAGGTTACAACACTGTTTACTATTCTTTCAACTACTAGTTTTTAAATCACATTCTATATACATTAAATGTTTTTAAAAATATTTAAATTAGAACATATAAATATTTCATTTAATACATGTCAAATCCTTATTTATTAAAAACCACAAATGTTTTCAAGTCAACTTGCTTCTGTAAAGATCTCAAATTAAAAGAGCTTATATTTGATCTTACAAATAGGTTGTTTATTAAAAAGGTTGCAATTATATATTGCTATTTTAAAAAAGCATTCTTATGTGCCCATTTGTATAAAATAATACTGGCAATCTGCCTATTCTGCTCCAAGTGCATTGCTCGACCATGTTGCTATCTGCCTAAGTCAGTTGTATAACAATGAACAATGAATTTATCACATGATGTTATTTTAGAGAGTTTTAGAGCTTACATAAAACATTAGTGACCTCTTTATATGATTTGTACATTTATGCTGAGAAATTTAAGCAAATTTATTGTATAGAAATTATTTACACTAATATTTATATATTATTTAATAATTATAAAAATCACAAAATTAAAATAAAATTTATTAAAATTATAAATATTATTTAACAATGTATATTATTCACATATTATTTATATTATTTTATATATTAATTTACACAAATATATTATTATTATATTAAATATAATCAGGAACAAAAAAGAGAAATAGTTTGAGGTTACAAAGTTAACTGTGAAACACTGTTAAAATTGTACATCAGAGCTTTTCTCTATACCATCCAAAAGAAAAATAGAAAAAAATTGGATACAGAGATGATATGAGACATTTGTCCTCCATAACACTAACTTCAAATTTTTGTCAGTTTGAAAATCATCTCACTGGTACCACTAAATGACTTTAAAACAAATAAATGTGTTAATTTGAACTTTTATAATAAATTCATGCTAATAAATGCTTTCTGTTTTACATATTGGGATTTTACCTAACTTTTTGAGAATGGGATTCCACAGCTTTAAAATGGCATGGTAATCACATCTTCTAGAAAATTGGGTCATGTATTTCCCTCGTTTACACCCTTTCCATAGCTCCTGGGTGGTGAAATCTTGATCCCCTCCCCTTGCCCACAAATCCCCAAGGGCCCCTGCTGCCCCTTGGATGGCTTTGTAGCACCAGCCAGACGAAGTGTGTTCCCTGCTTGGGCCTCCCCACCAATACTTTCTGCTGCCTGCAGTGCTCCTTCACCAGGTCTTCGCTTGGATGGCTATACGATTTATTTAGGTCTCAGTTGAATGTCATCTTGAGAGGCTTTCCTAACCACTCAACCCCAGTCATTCATTCCCCATTACAAACCTGTTTCATTCTCCACATAATAGTCATCACTGATTCTCTTGTTTATTCACTTGTCTGTTCCTTGTCTGTTACTCTTACTAGATTGTGAGCTCTAACACAGTGAGAACCTGTCTTTCTTGTTCTTGCCACATCCTGGCCTGGCATGTCTTCAGTTTTCAATAAACGTCTGTTGCATGGATGAATAAACGACTTGTCCCATATTAAGCCAATCACTGATTCTATTTGCTATGAAGCCAGCATGTTTACTCATTAGTAAGTGTGAATTCCCAATTACCACCACCTAAGGTGCCTTGAGCCAATCCTAATTGCTAGAGAAAGAGAATAAACACTGAATACCATTATCACTGCCTTGTTAGAAAGGGAAGACTTAACTGGGACTTACCGAATGGCTAAAAACCAAGGCTCCATGAAAAGCAGTCATTCCTGTGTCCTGTGTCCTGGTCTAGAGAAGGATTTACTCTTAGGTGCACCAGCATGCGAGACACCCATTTTTTTTCTGCTTCTATTAATAGGGAAATCTCTCCAAAAGTCCAATAAATCTACTACTAAATGCAGTGATTCCCGCTACAATGACCATCTGCTAGCCATAACTTTTACATATTCTCTGAGTTCTTCTCATCCACAAGATCAATGATGCCATATTTACCTGTGACCAAATGGGTCTTGACTGGCTTTCCAAGTGACAGCCACAGAGATGGGAACTACTGCACATTACAACAAAGACCGTGCCTGGGACTTGGATGGACACTTTCAGAGTAGTGTCAGGTGCAAAAGCAGACATCAAATATAAACAAAAAAATGTCCCGCACTGCCGCTCAAGTTCTCTGTTCTTCCCATAGTCCAATACCCCCAGAGGATTCATTAATTCTCTTAAGTGCACTACAAAAACTTTACACCTGTACTTTCAGGGTGCCAGAAAGTCTACACTTCTTTCCTCAGCTTCCCTAAGGATTTAGGAGTGGCCCATTGGGAAATGAGCAGTAGAATCTGGCTATGCCTGGATTCTGCCTAAATTGCAACTCAATTTCAGAATGGCTGTTCCTGGTCATCTGTTTTCAGCTGGCTAGAATGTTTTCCTCTCAGAGATCCATCACAGTTGGAGGTAGGGAAGAAAGAGAGTCAAAGGGAGAAGCAAAAACTCACTGATAATGAAGTAGAAAAGTGATTAGCCAAGACCTTCTAAGAACCTCTTGCAGAACTAATCCCTGCTTGGAATGTGAATATCACTATTCAAATGATATGACCTATACAATCGAAAAAAACCTTTTTTTTAAAAAATCTACCTTTGTATGTTTCTATTGTTGCTCAAATGGGTTAAATAAAACCACCTTTATAAAAAAAGGTGGTTTTATAAAATATGTCATACTACTTTAAAGGGATAAAAGGAGCCATCAGTACTAGTTTGTTACTGACATTAACTTCATGAGTAAAAGTGATTTTTGAAAAGGTGTCTTGTTTGCAAATAGAGAAAATTCACATTAAACTAACTTAAGTCATAATCCAAAAGCAAATTTACTCACCATCCTGAAAACACAGTCTGAAGATGTGTTACCAGCAAACTGACACAGAACCTGCCTCCATACCCGTCAGCTCACCTCCCACATCACCAGGAAACAACTGTTTCTTCTCTGGAGACAATGCCTCTCTCCAGGCATTTCATAAAGATGCTGCAGTCCTTTGCTACAGTGGTGGGCAGTGGCTAATCTCCTGAGTAGATTTCTAGAACAGCTAAATCTCCACTTAAAGGTGAACAAGGAGCCCTTTTCTTGCTTCATAACAAATGACAAATGGTATTTATAAAAGCTTTTTAAAATTATTAAACATCAGTCCATAACAACAACAAAAAAGGCTCTTGGGATTTAACATCCATAAAATAACAGAGAATCAATTATTTTAGTTGACACAGGCGGGTTAGGCATTAACTAAATGCTAATTAGGCGTTTCACTTCCTTGAGAGTTTATTTTCCTCATCCTCTCCTTCCTGTGCCCAGGATGCAAACAGTCGCCAGCATCCCCATTGGGGTAATCCAGTCAGCCTTTCTGAAACTTCCTGGACCATTTACTCCCTTTGTCCCTCTAATGCATTTCCTCACCTGTTCTGAGCATTTGTCAGTGAGCCCAGAGGTTTCACTGGTCTTACTTGGGAGCCTTGTGGACTCTTCAGTTGTTCTCCTAAGAACTCTCCCTGTTGTCTCAACTAAAATAGTTGTCAGCATTAGCCCTTGCCCAAGGTTCTTCCCTACACAAGACTAAATCCATTCAGTTAATTTCTTTTATAGACCATACTAGTCTCCATTAAGGTGATTCTGGCTGGAATAAGGCTTCTCTTTTCTGAACCATATCAAAGCAGTCGACAGCTTTCGTGAACTTCTTTTTCTTTATTTGCTCTGAAGTTGTCAGCTTGTTTGGCTTCTATACTCCTTTAGGGAGGGTCTAGTTTCTAGGTTTGCTCCATGTTCTTTCTACATTTAGGGATCTTAAAGGCAAAAACACATAACATTTTCTAGCTTCCTTGGAGTTCTGCACGTGACTTATCAAATCAGCAGACTTGGACTCTTTTCTGCGGCCCCTAATCAGACTCCCACTCCCAAGAAGGCATCCCTCCTGGCCTCTCTTGGGGCTCCACTGCTCTCCAGGCACTCTGATAAAGATGAAATTGGACATGGAAGCTTTTGGGCAACTCTCAGTATCTTGGCTTTGTGAAAAGGGGCCTGGAGTTAGAAGACGTGGGTCCCCCTGTCTTTATTGGGGCAACACTAGGTGGGTGACTCTGCTTCTCCAAGGCTGAGTTCCCCCTTCTGCACAGGAAGACACTTTCATTAGCAGCACATGGTGATAATCACGAGAAAAATAAAATGGGACAATCTCTGTTAACCCGCGGCATTAAAAACAAGGAAGCGGAGGGGGTCTTCTTGAGATTAAAAGAGACTTAAAAAATACAGCAAAGAAATGTTACTTGTGGACCGTGCCTAGATCCTAATACAAACCTAACAAACCCCTAAAAGGACAGGGTTGAGACGATCTAGAAAATCTTTTTATGGACTGGGTGCCAATTGATACCAAGGAATTATTATGAATTTATTAGATGTGATAACAGGCTCTGGAATTATAGTGTTTATATGTAATAACATAAACAAGTATAACATGTATTAGTTATAACACGTCATAATGTATAACGTGATATTTAGAGCTACATCTTGAAGTATGTAAGGGCGAAATGTGATGTCTAGTATTTATTTTATATGCTCCAGCAAAGAAAACCAGAGGCAAAAAGAGGCTAGTTGAAGCAACTGTGGTGAAATCTTGATAAGTGTTGAGTCTGGGCAATGAGTATATGGGAGTTCATTGTGCTAGTCTCTCTACTATTGGGAACGTTGAATATTTGAATAATTTAAAAAACCTTTAACATATTAAAATAAATGTATTAAGGGAAGCCCAGGCTAACATTACCATAGAGGGGAGAAGTCAGAAACAACAGGGTAATGTCAGAGTCTGTCTGGAGGTGGACACATTTGTCCTCAGGGCTGCAGGTCCCTCCAGGACAAGGGTCTATCTTCTTTGTCCCGAGTCCCCAGTCCCCAGTACTTGGCCCAGTACCCACACGGCTGTATGAAATCAGTCGAAAGAGAAGGGGCCAAGGGCCACATGAGCCACAGAAGAGCATGGCCAAGCTTGGTGAGGGGAAGCTTGGGAGGTCAAGGGGAGAGAGGAGGCCAAGATTCACACAGGTAAAAAGAAGCTGAGGAGAGAGAAATCCTTCTGTGGCCCTGGTCTGCACTTACTGCAGCAGACAGTGGGAAACCATCAAAGGTTTAGACCAGAGAGCGCGTGATGAGAGCTGTGCTTCAGAAACCATTTTCAGCTGTGTGGAGGGTGGAAGGAAGAGGGAAAGGCACCACAGCAGGGACACCAGTTGGGATGACAGGGAGGGAGAGAAGTAACTGACCTTGGAAACAGCACTGGCTGAGGGGTGGGGAAGAACTGGCCCCTTATGAGAAGACGCAGGAGACCTGGTGCCCCGCTGGATGTGAAGACGAAGAAGGACCAAGGGAGGCCGAGAGGGAGCCCGAGCTACTGGAACAAGGGGAGCAGAGAACCCTGTAGGAAGAGTTGGTTCTGAGGGGAGATGAGCTCTGGCACCATGTGCTGCTCTTTAGGGGGACGTCCGAAGGTCATAGCCTGGCTGGGTATACCCTCTTCTTTGCCAACAGGAGGCAGTTAAAGCAGGAATCCAAAGGCTGACTTGGGAAACTGTCAGGATTCTGAACCCTCCCCCAGGCCCCAATCTAAAACTCACTGTGGCTTACTCACACTGCTCCATGTGCCTGGTGTTGGGCCAGATCTTTGCCCTTTGCCTCAGCCTGGGGGGTTGACCCTGACTACACAAACCAGAGAATCCGCTGTCCTCACAACTCTCTCTAAGTGCTCTGGGTAAAGCCCCTATGTGTTAAAATGGCCAGTGAAATTTAATCGTTATTCAGCTTCTAAGTTAGGGGACCTATGAGTGTTAGTTAACACTTTCTGAACATCTATATACGCTATAGATTTAATATGTATTATTTCATTTAAACCTCAAAGCAACTTCATAGTGAGAAAACTAAAGTTCAGAGAAGTTAATAGCCTAGCCAAGGTCACACAGCTACATGAGTGGCAGGGCTGGGAGCCCAACTCAGGTCTGTCTGTCTCTACAATCCATGCTCTTTCCTCTGCTTCGTGACACAGTGATGGAAAAAATGCAGCTGGAAGTGAAATAAATCTTAACCAGGTGTTGGAAGCAGACATTGGCCACCTGGCCTGGAGAGGTTTGCTAAAATGATGCCATAATTTCCTACCCTTTTAGCTAATAAAAAACTAATAGATATTTTAGGGGAAAAAATGTGGGAAGGGGTGCGAGGGAAATAAAGAGAAGACAGAGACACACATTGCCAACAGCCAAAATTTGGGGAAAAAAATTTTTTTCCTGAAATTATATTAAGTCTATATTGGAGAAATAATATACAATAAAGCTGGTGTATCTCATAGTTTTGGGCTTGCTTATACTCATCTTTGACTTAGCAGTTGTACCAATTGTGACTTGGAGATGTGACAATACCAAATACCTTTTTAAACATTATTTTAAAGATCAAAGGATTTCTGCTTAAAGATCAAAACATGGATATTTTTTAGTTGAGTACTCAACTCAAAATGTATTGGGGAGTTTTTGTTTTTTAATATAATTGGTTTTTAAAAGAGCACTGGGAAAGTGCTGCCTGGAGTGGAGGAGTAATCTTTCGTTTGTCTGAAAATCTTGCTGATGTGTTTCAGGCTCTGTTTTCTATTTTCAGCAGATAACACTCCATTAGGATTCCCAGATCAGCCGCTTGGACCAGGGCCCTGCCGATGGACAGGCAGCCTTGATGAAACGGAAGCTGCGGATCCCAGACAGCACAGTGAATCAGATTTCCCTCCTGAATTCCCAAGATGCGGACAGGCTGTCTGGATTACCCTGTGTGCGCGGCTCAGCCCTGGGGTCACAGAGCCCGTGCATCATCATTCAGGGAAAACATAAAACCAGATGGGAGATTCAGAGATGGCTCACCAGAAGGTGAAGACCAGTCAGGCAGCCACCTTTACCAGAGGCCCAGAGCAAGCTATACCTGGGGAAAGCACTTAAGTGAAAGAGAAGCCCGCCGCCTTGCTGGCGAAAGCCGGGGGCAGCAACCAGAACGCCTCGACCTTGAAACTAGAGAAAATCAGCCCAGCCGCCTCCCCGCCCCCACCAACTGTGCTGAACAGAAAGAAGGTCTAGAACAAAACAAGGTCTCCTTTTTGTTTATTCAGACTACATATAACTGGAAACTAGATGTTTTTATCAAATATATTCACCTTTCTTCTTGCTTGCCAAAATACCTAAAACATCAGAAGACTCTCAACCCCACACCAGGGGAAAAAAAAGTTACTTTGTCATCTTACATGACATTTTAGGCACTTGTTTAAATTATATTTGTAGAAGTAAGTGGCCAACAGTAGATTTTCTTCCACCAGAAAAAAAAAAAATGTATGAGGTACACTTTAGGAATAAAGAGGGGAAAAAAATATTACCAAAACATTGCAAAAAGGAATTCTTCCATTTAGCTTCTCATTTTTTAGACACATGCAAAATAATGACATGCATGATAGACAATTCCACACACAGAACAATGCGACTATCTCTTGGCAAAGATTATTGGGGAAGATGGTTTGGGGAAAGGTATTCTGAACAGGCCAAGAGTTAACAAGTGTCTAGTGTCTGTAAGGTACAGAGACGACACGTTAGGAAAAATGCTCCACCAGAAAAAGACAAACTAAAACCAAGACCAACATTTTCGTTCATCACCTTAAAACATTTTCTTACTTTACTCTACTTTCTAGATATCTAATTCTCTGCTCTCGCCCTTTCTCACTATCAGCTTGTTTTATCTAAGTCATGAGAACAGGCTTATTTACACATAAATTACACAGGTTAACTTTGGAAGACAAGATGTGCTAATGAGAAAGTGCAGAAGCATGCTAATGAAATTTTACCATTTACCAAAATAATGTAAAAGTTTGGGGCTTAGACAAGATCAAGAAAATGCTAGGTTGAAGTATTTTATTGAATGAATAAAGAGCATAGAGGGACACTTAGAATCCCTAGCTACCGTTTCAAAATTGTAATTGTAAATTTGGCACAAAAGTGTCTTTTAAGATTAATGCATAAAGATTTTTGTTCTATTTCTTATGAGTACATTCCTGAGAAAAACTGCTAGAATATTTGCCAGTGACTTGGACCTGAGTTTTATGACTTGGCAGAATGTCTTGAAGGGGCCTTAAGAAAGGCTTTCAGAATTGAACTGAGTAACTCCCGTAGTCAAGGATGCTGAAGACACCTGGGGTGTGGGGCTTTGCTGGCCCTGAAGGCAGGATGGCTGCCGGCTTTTGGGAGGAGCAAATCTTAGCCTGTTTGTCTCTGCCTGAGTAAGGCAATGCTAACGCCCTAAATGTCTCTCCATCTGTGATTCTATGTAAGCTCTATTCTTACGCCATGAGATAAATGGCCCTCTCACTAAACGCTGAGTGACCACCTGCGTATCTCTCAGCATTTCTCCGGCCATTTTCAACACGAGCTAACACACCAGGCACAAGCAAGTTTGCATAGATAATGCAGATTTCCCTTCTTTTCCTCACTGCCACCTCACTGGACTTTTGCACTTCCAGTCAGCCAGTCAACAAATATTTATGGAGCCTCTCCTATGTGCCAGACTAACAGCTAGAGATAGGTGCACGGGTTAACATCAGGTGGGGGTGGGGAATAAGGAAGAGGAGGTGTGAGAAGAAACAAAAATGCTCAAGACCTCTCAAAGACGGCATCTCTAAGTCTTTAGATGGAAGAACTAAGCTGAAGAAGTTTCTACCCCAACCCTCCTGGGCTGACCCTCCCCCACCCCTACCCAGCACCAAAGGTGCACAGGAACCAGGTAGGTGTGAAGGAAGAAAACAAAGGCGATAAACGAACAATGGTGAGGGGCCAAGCAGGACAAAACCATGCAGAGAGCAGCATGCTGCCATTATCTAGTTTGCAGATGGACCATCCAGAAAATCTGGGAGCAATTAGGAGGGAGAAACACAAACGGGGGTGGGTGGGGGGTGGGGGGGCACTGAGGATGATGGGAGACGTGAAGTCCCCAAACTATCTTCTGCTAGGGACACAAAAGTGAGACAAGACACTGGGACTAGAGGAAAAGGAAACTGGTGTAACCAGGTGTAACCAGCGACACTCACACATTCACACACCATCACATCAGCTACAAAGCTGCAAAATTTACAAAGCAACCATAAAACAGATTTTAAAATATGGAAGGTAGGAAACCACATTTAAACTCAAATTATCTTCTGATATCCATTTGAACATTTAAGAGTGAATTTTGAACACAATAAGTGAATTTTTAAAATTACATTCTTTTTATCAACAACAAGCAAAGGTGGGCTCACATTCTCAAGGCTCACAGCCCACGACTCTCCTGCCAAACTGAAGACTAGCAGCTGATAGTTTGTTCCTGCCATGGGTCAGGCAATACGCTGTGTGGTACACATTGTTTATAGACCCTAATCCCCCCAAAATAATAGTCGTCTTCTAAACAGAGGAAGAGACAATCTCATTATATGAAATATCTGGCCCAAGGTCTCGTGGCTAATCAGTGGCTGAGACAGAATTCACACGCAGGCTCAGACACTCTGTGGAATGCACAATGGCCCTCCAAACCCAGTAGGGTTTGCTCCCTTCACACAAGCTGACTTGTGCCTTTGCATACGCTGCTCCCTCTGCCAGAAACACTCTCATAATTTCTGTCTATCAAGTCCTTCACATTGTCAAAGCCCCCTTTTCCATTCTGTCTCCAACGTGAAACCCTTCTTGATCTCTCAAGCCAGATGGCCTCCTGGGTTGCTGCCTCTTCTGAATGCCCTCTGTGCTACTGACCCTATGTCCAGTCTGTTTTAAGAACCTCACAGGCCGGAACGAGACCCTGCCCTACATCAGATCAAGCACGTTAAAGTGTATTCTCCTGTCACATTATATGTAACATCTTCCTGTCAAATATGTGAAAGTTTTAGAATTTTGCTCTGAAATTCTCATTTTACTTAGAAATTACTTATGATCTCTCAGCAATCACTGTGTATACTTGAGAATTCTTGAGATATAAGAGAGCCTACAAGTTGTTTTCAAATATGATAAAACTTAGTGTGCTTATTAAGCTTAACAATTAAGACTGGTATGCATTTTATAGTTTTAAACATTTATTAATTTCAATTTGCAGAGGCTTCCCACTACAGTAGTTCTCTCTTATCCATGGGGGATACATTCCAAGACCCCCAGTGGATGCCTGCAACCACAGACAGTACTGGACCCTGTATACACTGTTTTTTCCTATATGTATGTACCTATGATAAAGTTTAATTTATAAATTAGGCACAGGAAGAGATTAACAACTTCTCTTTGGCATATCTGAATTGCCAGTATCATACTCGTGTGCTTTGGGGCCATTACTGAGTAAAATCAGGGTGACTGGAACACAAGCACTGTGACACCTCTACAGTCGATCTGATAACTGAGACAGCTACTAACTGACTAACGGGTGGGTAGTGTATACAGTATGGATTAAGCTAGACAAAGGGATGATTCATATCCTGGGTGGGATGGACGAAGTAGGATGGCATGAGATTTCATCACATTACTCACAAAGGTGCACAATTTAAAACAAATGAATTGTTTATTTCTGGAATTTTCCATTTAATATTTTCAGATCATAGTTGACTGCGGGTAACTGAAACTGCAGCAAGTAAAACTGTGGAAAAGGGGGACTACTGTATTTTTAGAGCCCACAAATATAGGTTTTTTTTTAGGTCTCAACGCATTTTGTAGGTCCTTGAAAATCCAGTAGGTGCTAAGCACTGTGCCTAAAGTGTCTAAGAGACAGAAGAGCTGGCTCCGCCTTGGCCATGCACTGCCTTGTGTGACGGTTATTTATAGATCTGCCTTGAGCCTCACCCTGACCCAATCGAGTCAGGATCTTAAGCTTAGTGAAGACAGCGATTTCTTTCTTGCTGACTGATACTTTTTTACAGCAACTATATAATGAATACTACCAGCTGCCACATAATGAATGCTAATGGACTCACTTACTGAAAAATGTCACAAATAAACACAAAACCACAATGTTAACTACACACTCTACAACCCCTTTCCTAAAATATCTATGGTTATTTGAAATTATACTTCTCAAAACGTTTGGATTCTCTTTCCTTAAAAAAAAAATGCTTTGTCTTCATTGCTTTGAAAGATGATACAAATAAAACAGAACATTAACAAAACACATAGTAGGAATCCCTAGTAGTGTTCAACTTCTATATTTCTGTTTCATTAGCAGTTAGCCACAGATTTCTTTTTAAGCATTTATAGGAAGCTGTACTCATAATTTTCCAGACATTCTGTCTCTAATACAGCAATGGATCTTTATGACACTGCAAGTTGTCCTTGGGTCCAGGTAAATGTCCTCTGGTAAACTTTAACCACACATACTCTAATAACACTTTCACATATGTGATTAAACGACAACCACTCACATGCCCACCGTGAGGTATGGGGAAGAGGAGGCTGATGCTCTGTGAGAAACAAGGGGAGGGGTAGCAGCGTTTGTTTCCACAACTAGCCCGTAGGTCACAGAATACTGTCTCAACACCAGCAGAAAATAATAGTTCATTAAAGACTAAACAAAAATTCCCAGGTATACTTGAAGTGGACTGTAACGGGATTTACATGAATAAGTAATAACACGCATAATTCAGCATGCAAACCTTCATGGTGGTTACTCATCCTTTAGTATAATAATTGGGCCTGATAGCAAAAGTCCTAGCTTTTAAATACTCTTTGGTAGTACTGCTTTTCCACCTTAAGATGATATTGCTACTCTTTCTATTTTCTACAGGTGGGTTGTTTTGCCCATGTCCAGACCCAATAAAAACCCCAGTTTTACCTGGGGGCAGGCCCAGTGACCCAGAAATTCAGATTTCATGTTGCCACTGAGAGAGTGAGATTTAAATCTCTCTTTGACTACATTCTTAGAGAATAACCAAAATGCTTAAAACTGAGCACTCCTTGCTCATAGTGAAAACTGGAAAGAGAAAAAGAAGGAAGGAAATGTAGGGAAAAGGGCTGGGAGAACTTGTGTTCTTCAAATATTTGGATGGCGCGGCCCCACCTCTTTCCATTACTATCCCGAAGCATCGCTTTTCCCATCACTCTGGACTTAGTTTCCAGCTCCTGCACCTCCTCCAGCAACGTTTTTTTGCAGGTATGCTTGGCCCTGTGTCACAAGGAAAGACAAAAAGAACATGACATGACTCAGCTGGAAAGATCGGTTGCTCCCCTCATGGGCCACATCTGAATGCCCTTTCACCAAGGCGGAGGCTGAGGCTTGGAACATCATGGAATGTTCACAGTCTCCGTGCATGGCAAGGGCTCCATCTTTGTAACCTAGGAAGCATCTCAAGTCCCGCAGAACAGACTCAGACTACGAACATCAGAAGTGACCGCCGAAAGCCTGCAGATCTGGCTGAGGACTCCAGCCATTCAGCCCAAGATCAGGGTTCATGGATATTCATGGGTCTATTTCTAAAGCTTTTCACTGCAAGACCTAAAAACCCGGAAGACGCTTTAAATCCTCACTCTAGTGGGCGTATACGGTTCCCATAGCCCTTGCCCCTTCTGTGATCAGAGAGCCCAGGGTGAGCAGTTTCCTGTCTTTTTAGTGTGAAAAGAGCCACTGCCACAGCAGGAATAGGATTTAAATGCTCAAGTTCATGCTCTTCGTGTCAAACCCTTGACCTAAAATTTGGGGTCAATACAAATATCCAGGCATGGTTCTTCCATCTTTCTCCTGTGGAGACTTACCGGTAGGGCCCGTGTATGTAGGCCTTAATGGTGTAAAACGACGGATAGGATAACAAAAGCAAGCTGGCCTTTCTACCACAACTGAAACCTCAGGCTGGACACATTAGTCTGCTTGAACTGTCGGAAGAGTTACCTGTACCCTTTTTCTGATTAAACTAAGGAATTCTTTATGATGTTCCAATAAGAGGCTGATCTCAGGGTCCTCCTAAAATTGAGACTAAACACAGAGCTACTGGTTGGAAGCAATATAGGTGAAGAAAAGGCATTTAACAAGATATAGGTTAGAAGTGGCATAAGAGGGCTGGCCCCGTGGCTTAGCGGTTAAGTGTGCGCTCTCTGCTACTGGCGGCCCGGGTTCGGATCCCGGGCACTCACCGACACACCGCTTCTCCGGCCATGCTGAGGCCGCGTCCCACATACAGCAACTAGAAGGATGTGCAACTATGACATACAACTATCTACTGGGGCTTTGGGGAGAAAAAGGAGGAGGACTGGCAATAGATGTTAGCTCAGAGCTGGTCTTCCTCAGCAAAAAGAGGAGGATTGGCATGGATGTTAGCTCAGGGCTGATCTTCCTCACAAAAAAAAAAAAAAGAAGCGGCAGAAGAAAACTGTAAAAGAAAAAGGCTCCTAACTGAGCAATACAGGGTGAGTTTCCTTACTATGAAAGACTTTCTATTAGTTTCAATATAAATGAATGTGAGGATCCTGCTAAGTACCAGGACTCTGAGACAGAAAAGAACAAAATTGAGCATGTCTGCAAGGCAGTGAAGACAGTGTAACCAGAGCATTCTGAGGCTGTGAGCTGTTTTAGTGGAATCACGTGCTCCTGCCTACCCTTCACATCCAAGGAAAGCAAGTCTGTTAAGATAATGCCCAGTCATCCCGCAACACTCCAAGTTAATCTATAGTGGAGTATTAGTCCTAAGACGTTGTCTGTGCGCCTGTCATTCCTTTTCCCCAAAGTAAACAAGAGCACTAAACCACACAGGTTCTCACACATAATACCTTAATTACATCAAGCAGTGTCCTGAGACTCAGGAGTGATAAAACACTGCACTTCAAAGCGGAGACTGTGGAATTTTAATTTAAACAATAAATAGAAAATGTTTAACATTTTGCTGGAAAGGAGACAGTCAAAAAGAATGCTAAAATTTACACTGTTCAATATTATTCAATACGCCGGGCCCCAAACTTGACCTGTTATCTCATGGGCTTATTGGGACTCGATTGATAACAAGCCAGCTGAGTGGCAAGCCCCACTCCGCTCGGATTCACCCCCAATGGACAGGTCCCATGAGAACACGTGTGCTTGTCCTGAAGGATGAGCTCACTCTCTGTTTCAGGACTGTCCTCACTCCACATCATCCTCCCTTCCTCCTCCTTCTCCGGCCCATGCACAGCAAGCAGCATCCATCAGTCTCTAGAACAGCACCCAGTATTATCTTCTGGGCTAGGTGAGAAGGGTGACACTAAGCAGGAGGCTTGGAAGAGGAAGGCTGGGCCACTGGGCGCAGGGCACTAGAAATCTATAGCTTAGGCCAAGAAAGAAAAGAATCTCATCCGCTGCACTGACGCTGCCAGTTTTCACTGATTCACAAAATCGCCTCAGAGGGAAATGATCTATCTTGATGCTACTAGGCAGCATGCATGTTCTCAGTGGATGAAGCTGCACCCATAACCCAGAGTTACTCAGCAATTGTACAGTATTTCCACTAGGCTAGCGCCTATGAGCCAGCCTGGGAACTTAACCACTGTTTGAGAACACTGAAGGGCAACACTGGGGATGCTCTGCTAGGCATCTGCGTGAGGCACTGGGGTAGACGTGATGCTAGCAATGTAAAACCGCTTTCTCAAGAACCTTTACCAGATAAAGCCTTAATGAGATAAATGATTCCAAAATCTCCCCTGTCAAAGTCTACAGGTGAATTGACTAAAACCTAATAGTTATAGGTTTAAAAAGCCAGTCTTTAAGCATTAGCCACCGGCATGTAGTTTAGGTCCCACCAGGAGCTGGGGTTTGGCTTATTCTGAGTCACACCTTGGACAGAGTGAGCCCCATTATCTCTGAACGACTTATCCCCAGTGGTCGAGGGCTGGCTTCACCTAACCCCACCAGATGGTCAGCACAGGGGCAGGGTGGGGGTGCTCAGCCACCTGCAGAGAGTGTGAGAGTCGCCTGTGAGCCTTCAGATACAGCTCCAGCTATCTCCAGGTTAGCAGGGACTTTTAAGATAAATAGATCAGCTTTGAATCTCAAACTTCTCATCTTTTTACTTCTGAAACTTTTTTCCTGAACTCTTTCTTTGCATGGAAGGATAGCAAGATAGAAGGAAACGTTAAATTCTAAATGTAGATGAAAATGTAAATACAATGTGCTTCAAAAGAAATTAGTTTAGTTAGCAAGTTTTTTAAAAAATCAAGGGCTATTTGTATACAGAAATTTCTTATTACCTTTACTTCCATTTGACTGCCTATCTGGGATTATAATAAGGAAATGAAGTCATTCTGGAATTGCTGAATGTATTATTGTGTGCTGACTGGCAAAGTACAAGAGATACAGTTAGATAAAAGGAGACTGGTTCCTGTGTTCAGTGGCTGTGAGCTTTATATTATTTTTATAAAGCAATACTAACGAATTTCTCTGAGATGCGAATAAGTACATGGCAGCTTACCTAAGAATGCTGTCATAGGTAAACACTTGGGAAGAGCGTAAGCTAAAGGATATTAAAATACTTCTGGGCAATTTAAACATCATGCTTCTAATAAAAGTACTCATTAGCCAGGTATCACATATAATCAATCAATTATTTTAATAAAAGATGTGTTAGTTTGGTCCTTCATGAAAATTCTGGTTAACAGGATAACAGAGCAGGTATTTTATGGCATCCAAATCTGACTTAAGATAGTCTAGTAATGGATCTTCATCCAGAAAGTTGACAGACTTCATGGAAAAAATGACCGAATTACCTCATGCTGTTTTTTTCTTACTTTTAGCACTCCAGGTCCTGAAATGGAAGAGAGAGACTGGGCAAAGAAGGGGAAAAGGCAGCAAGAGCAAGACACTTTCCCAAGCGCTTATATAAATATATGTGAAAAGGCAAGTCTGCCTTGCCCTGGAATTGAAAAGCTCTTTCAAAACAGAGTTAACCACCAGAATTCAAAACACAACAAAAATTCCTTAAGATGGGCCCAAGACAAGATTAAAGAATTGGAAGGACACGAGTGGGAGATTCCTCCCATCGCCATATGCGCCATTACAGTGCAAGCTCTTCAGCTGCCACTGAATCCCTATTCACTGAATTTAAAACTCTCTTTGGAAGTCTGAGGTGCATCATAGCACATCACGTTTCAATAAATATTTGACAATTTGAACCAAATGCTGGGTGGTTGTGGACAATCAGGAGTGATATTTTTGCTCAGTGTGCAGGGAGAGGAAACAGAACGCCTTTCACAAAGCTGAAGTTCAGAAAGAAATCACAGCGCAGGCTGTGGCCTCATCAGAGGCCAGCAACTCACAGCATGCTTCCTCTTCTTGGGAGAAGCCTCTGCATTTACTTGACTCAACAACAAATATTTCAGGCTGGAAGTATAATATGAGATAAAACATGGGCCCCGTGATCAGAGGGAAATGCCCAAAGAAACTTGCAGAATTCTTGTTTTTGAGGAAAGATGTGACTTTAGATATTAAATATACATTACAAATTGGGCATATACTTTGGGCAAACACTCCAGCTGAGAGCCAAAAAGATATGCCATTATCCCTGGTCCCCCAAATAAAATGAGACAAAAATGCACTTCAGGAAGTGCCTCTGGAATTCAGTGGGGCCTTTCCTGCTCAGCCCAGAACCAAGGTGCTGTCTGTTCCTGGGAAGGGCTGTGTTCTGAGCCCATGCCGGGCAGTGGCAGTGGGCAGTGGGCAGCAGGTAGGACAACACTCATGGTCAGCCTCTGCTCCCGGCCACCACCAGCGTCCTCTCTGTAGGGCCCTGTCCCTGTTCCTACCTGGCTGGCTAGCTCCTTGGAAAGGAAGTGACTTTTACTCTTTCCATATGGTGGAGCTAGAAGCAGTGTCATTTGATTTATCCCTGTTAAAATGTAAATGGTGCTAATTTTACAGTGCCAGGGAAACCAAAAACAAGTCCTGTTTGAGGGAATAGTTAATTTGCTTCATAGTGACAGGGAACTTTTACTTGGAACACACTGGAAAACATCCAGAAAATAATAAACAAGTAGGCAGAGACATTATAATCTGAAAACATTCTCTTTGAAATGATAGAAACATAGTTCTGCTAAAGTCTCACTTGGCAAATATACAGTCTCAACAAAATTTTTTTTTCATGACATTAATTTAAGATAGTTGAATTTAAATAGGCTGAAGTTAATTTATAATCAAGTTACTGTTCTCAACCACTATAATTAGAAAAGTGATCCGATGTAACCAAGACCGTGTTATATTTATCTAAAACTAACTTGATTATATTGCAAAATTGAAGAAATTTGGCAAGGTAATATACTATGCCACAATTGGGCTATGTGCTAAAAAAGCAAATCACAGATCTAACATTTTCTTTCAGTGCACTCATTAGATTAAGAAAACATCTGTCCCGGCTATAATAATTTAATTTCCAAGGATTCTGATTCTGCTCTTTACCGAACACAGTTTTAGGAGATAAAATGGAAGGAGCGGTAAATCAAGGCATTCAAGAAATTAGAATTGTTATTGTAAAATCTAGTGAAGAAAAAGAAAACCCAAAATATATGCTACAAAATTCTGTACCTCTCTCTGCTTTAGGTATCATCAGTTGTCAAGATAACGCCACAATGAAGACGTCTTCAAAAGCCATCCTGAACTGTCAGGCAAGAACAATTCTCATTGAGTGTGGGAGGAAGGGAGAGATAACAATGAAATCTTCTGTCTTTTCCTGGAAGGTGTGGATTAAAGTCTCAATTCTCTACCTCAAGGCCCCAAAATAATTATGCTTTGCCCAAAGTAAAGCCAATCCAAGAGTCTCATTTTTCAGGGAAATTGGCGACTGTTTATAGGAGGAATTAGGCCTACCCCCAAACAAAAATCAATATTATCTCATTTGGAATATTCCACCTTTTGCTCATGGATAAAATTAAAATTAATATTATCTTGGAACTTAGTTGCTTCATTTACATTGTACACAAGGTATTTCAGAAACAATGTATTTTGAAACACAAATATTGATCATGAATTATTTCCTATTTAATCTATGTTATAATTTCATCTTTGTGATTAATTTTCTTATAGACCTGTAAACTGATAGTCTAGAAGAATTATATTTGAAGGATTCCTACTGTGAATTATTTGGAAAAATGAAGAATACTTCATCCTTATAATTTGAAATGATTTACATACACACAATTTTAAGCATGGGATTTAAAACCAGACTATATTTGTGATCACTTAGCACTGATTTTTAGATACAAGGAGAAATGAATTTTGAGTCATACTTCCTAAACCTGACAGAGTGGGGCTGTACTTAGAAACTCTCCCTTATAATCATGTACAAGTAACACCTCTCTTGACCTTCACACAGTCTGTCTTGGGACTCCTTTTTGTCTATATTCTCATATCAAGGGGAAGCATAGGTTAAAAGAAAAAAAACCCCAACATCATTTACATCCTTTGCTGGCAGGTGGCAGGAGACCTGTTCCTTCTGAAGTCCCATAGCATTTACTATCCTGTGGCAGGGCTCTTGTGAAAGACAATCGCAAGGACAGATGAGCAAGACTTTGGGTTACTACTTCATTTTCACTTACGCTTTCCATGCCACATCTTCGATCAAACACGCAGTAGGAACCAGAAATAATCCCAGCCAGAAGTGTGCAGAGCTCAGGACCATAGTTGCCTGCAAGAAACAGAAGTGATGTACTTTTTCTTTCAAAAATAATGAGATGTAATTTAATCAATGTAAAACAGTCCATAACACAAAAACAACACAAAATATTGAACTCAATGAAACTTAAAACATCCACCTAGGAAGAATGTCAAGGAGAACTGAGGGGTGAGCCTCTCTCTATGATCTCCATCAGCTCTTGTCTCCATTCTCTAATTTTGACAAGTGTTGTTGTCTCCCTCTTTTATAAAGGGCTTCAAGCCCCCTTCTGATCAGAATGCTGTCTTAAATTCTTCCTCTAGAGAAATGTGGGAGCCACCAGACTCCAACATAATGAACTCCGCTAGGCTCCTTTTGTCCGCTTCACTTGCACCTCAGTTCATTCTCCTTCCCTGCTCATTCATTCATGGAACCAGTGTCTTGGTGCAAGCTGCAGTGATTCTCAACACCCAGAAGAGGAAGATGAACAGGTGGTAGTCATTGCCTCTAAGGAACTGAAAATCGTGTTGTGTAATCTACATCACACATGGAATATGATATGTATATGATAATATTCTATGGAGTTTCAGAAGAAGGCTAGAAGGCTGGGAAGACTTCTTAAAGAAGATAGAATGTGGGATGTACCTAGAAAGACAGACAGGATTTCAGCAGCCAGGGAGGGGTAGAGGGAGAGCCATTCCAAGTGGAAGAGTGAGTGACAGGGAAGAAGAGGAGGAGCACAGCCTTTGATGAGACACTTGTTTCTGGCATGCAAGGACATAGACAGTTTGGGAGGAAACAGGTAGCTGGTTTTAAGGAATCGAGTTGCAGGGTCAAACTAGATGTCCATTAGGTCAGGAGCTGAAAAGAGAACTCAGGGCAAAAGCAGAAGAAGGGAGGAGTTTGCTCTGAACATAAATGGGGGCTGGGGAGTACAGGTTCCTTAAATTTTGGTTTCCAGTGAGCAAGGCCGGGTGCATGGAGCTGGCTGGCAACTGGGAAGCTGGCCTGGAAGGATGGGCTACTTGGAAAAGGGACAGAATCCCTTACCGTTCATCAGTTTTTCTTTTCTGGCATTCTCACCATTTGATTCTACTGGAATAGAAGTGTTTTGCTATAACTCATTACAGAGTGGAGTGAGGCTTACACAGGGAGGCAAAGCAGAGGGGCCAAGGCATGATTAACCTCGGGGACCCCTGCTGGGACTTGGTGGGGCTGAGAATCCAGAAGGGCCCCAGAGCAGCTCTCTTCATGCTGCAGAGCGAGGGCAGGGTGCACCCTGGCATCCAAACTTCAACTCACTCTTTGATTTGGATCTTCTGCTCAAGCCAGCCACACACACCTAGGCCCTTGTTATTCCCTCTAACTCCATCTGAGCAGGCTTCCCCCTCAGCATCTGTCCTCACAGCTTCTCCATCCACATACCCCTATCCTGTGCAGCCACGGCAGAGTTCACACCTAACCACATCTGTCTTCCCTCTGAACTCCACTACAACCCTGTTTGTGGTCCTCGGAACTTTATGACCATGAAACTGAGAAGCAGTGAGGTTTGGGGTAAAAGAACTGACCTCCAACCCTGGCATTGAAGGACTTGCTTTCCTTTTCTAAAAATGAGAGTACCAGCTTTCTGAAAGAACAATTTATAACCTGAAAAATATGTGAGTACATATTGCCTCATCAATTACATCTCTCAGAATTCATTCTAAGGAAATAAGTAAGAAAATGTGTAAAGAAGCAAGTATAAGAATATTCACATAGTGCTGTACTATCAAAGAAAGTAAGAAATAAATGTCCAAGAAAAGGACTTACTAAACATAATGTGGCACCTACATCCAGTGGTCTTCTATGTAGCAATTAATGTCATAGGGAATTGTATTTGTTGACATAGACAGATATGTTGTATTGCTAATGAAAAATATGGGTTCTGAGACAACATCTTCTAGGGGACCTGCCATGACAATGGAGGACATGGAAAAGGAAGCAAAATTAACTCAAGGCTCAAAATTAAACTTGAGATGTTATTTCCTCATGCAGTCCACCCACAAGTTACTGCATCTCTGTGTTAAGCGTTAAATGTGAAACGTATGTCAATATACATCAATATAGTCTATAATTTTTTAAGTCCTGTTTTGGTATTTCCTCACCTTAAAAACACATTCCAGGACTTCAAAAACAGTGGGGCGGCCCAGGCTTTGATCGACATGACACTGCAAACCCCTTTACATATGTGCATGCTTATACATTCAGGAAAAATGCATGGAATGGTGTATCAGGAGTATGAGTGCCGATTGTTAATTTCATATCTTTTTTGGCTATGTCTACTTCCTGTTTTTTCTACAGAAAACATTTATTACTTACACGAAAGAAAGATTTGACTAACCCCCTCTTGTTCCTGGCCCTCCCCAAGCAAACCCAGGAAGGACTTGGATTAGGCAGCAACTTTCTGCGAGTCCAGCCCTCCCCTCCCATCCTCTCGCCTCCTTGGCTGACAGGGTCCCCAGACCCGGCACCCTGGGTTTTGCTCTCACTACAAATGCCTGGGGTGGGGCTCGGCCCACAGGAAGTGGACACGTTCAAGCTATACTGTGGGGCTACGTCCCGGATCGTCTGCCAGGTGCATTTATCAAAGAATACAGTTGTTGAAAAATAACATTTATAACGATAATGTACTATTTAAAATAATTATGGAACTCAGTAAGAACTTTTTGTTGCTGAGGGAAATAAGGAAAATGAACTGTGAACTCCCCTGTTGGAAACATGAAGCCTCTTCCTAACTGGAGATTTGGAAGCGTTGTTGTTCTGTTGGTTTTAAAACTTGGAGCTGTGAAGATATTGTGTATATAGCTAATTTTAAAGGTGTGTCTCCAAAAAGGTTTCTACCATCCTGATTTTCACATTGACTGAGGTTGAAAGTTCTAAAATCTTTGCTAAGGCCACAGCTTTAGTTATTTAAATTTAGTTAGATTGTTCTTGTTCTCCTAGCGTAACAAAAAAATTGTTATTGAGCTAGGCTAGGTGATTAATTACTCCCTCCCTCTCGTTTTCTCTCTCACATATACTCTTGAGTGAGGTTTTAAAAACATCCTTTTGCTGTGCCAGCAGTCCCATAAGGAAGAACGCACCCCTCAGTTAACGCGTCTTTAGCTAGCAATAGCTATTAACCACGGAGGTGCCCAATGCATAGGAACCCACTGAGGTAGATTAGAGGAAAGCGAGGCTCACATGGGTGAAATTACTTGATAAATTAGGACACAAACTGGTGAAAGCCCAGACAGGATTGGAGGCTTGTCTGATCGCAATGAGCTATGCACAGCACGGCCTCAGGTTAGATGAGGAGTATTAACCAGGGACACCACAAAACAAGCCATCAGGGATTACTGCGTCCATTGGCTTCAGCATGCTACTAAACACACTGCACATCCACAGTGCCCAGGACCGGCCAACTGTGAACGCGCTGACAGAGGGGAACAGGTTTTAGGAAGGAGGCTGGAGTAAGCTGAGCTAGGTAAGGTCAGTCTGTGTTCCCCAGTGTGGGGTGAATTTGAAACAAGGTGATAAAGATGGAGAAGGCAATAGCTCGCCTGTGAGGAGGAGGACACTAAGATTTCTTTGTGCATCACTATGTGCCGGGACTTCCCACAAAGCATTTCACTTAAGCCTTCATAGTCCCTATTTTACAGCAGACAAATGAAGTCCACAACTTCCCCTCAGGACCTATGGCCAGAGTAGGGTCATCAAGACTCAAACCTAGGTAGGCTGGCCCTGAACCTCCTCCTTCCCCTACCCGTGAGGAATGAGGAGCTTCCCTTCCCCGCCTGCCTCGCCCTGGGGCAGAGGAGTGCATCTCTAAGTTTATGGATAGCACAACACTCCAGGCACAAGTTGAACTTCAATTTAACACCAGAAACACCAGGCACCACATTCAAAATTTAAGTAAAAGAAAATTTGGAGAACTTGTAAAGTTACAAAACAAAAAGAAACACAGAAAGGGAAAAAATTCCCCCATCTCTCCACTCTGACCCAGCAGCAATAACAAAATAAAACCAGACCGATCACGATTATCAGGATTATCAGCTTCACCAGAACACTTGCACTTGCAATCCCTACCTCCTCTCCTGGGCCCTTGCTACTCCTCACCTTTCTCTCTTAGAACTTTTTTTCCATTCGAACGCCAAGGGAGCCCCAGTTTTGTTTGTGACCTATGGCTTTCTGAAAACCTCGTTTTCTGTGAATGTGCATGTGAAAAGTTACATCCTCTTCTCTCCTTCCTGCGAAGGGTGGCAATGAAGATCTAACTCTATTTGCTGCAGTGGCTGTGCGACACTTTACACGTTTAGGAGTCGTGCACCCTCACAAGCCTTGGCTGAGAGGTGAGTGTGCTGCACACATCCATCATCGGCAGGGAACACAAATTCTCACTGCACGCAGAGCGACAGACTGCTGCTAACCCTGCAGCGCAGCGGAATAGAAAATACCATGGCCAGACGGAGTACTTAGTGAGACCACACTCACTTTCCACAGGAGGGAGGATGCAAATTCCAGGCTGAAATCGATCAAGGTCTTCATTTCCTGTAATCATTCACGGCCCCCTTCCCCCTTACAAAATGCCTATTGCCTGGTGCCAACTTTACGCTTAGATTTACTGAAACGGGAAAGACATCTCAGTTGTCTTCCTTGGAACATCCTCTGAAGATTATCCCACCAAGCACTCATGTTGGAAGCCCTGTGTGAATGCAAGTGAAGTTTTAGAAAAACAACCAAGAGACCCCAGAAGCACTGACTTACCTCTGATAACTCAAACACTACCCCTCATGCCCAATCCAGACATTTCACTGCCAACTCAGTGGCATGTCTAGGTCCACCTGCCCCAAATGGGATTTGAACCCACAGCCTCCAGCACAAAAATCTGCAATCTCAGTCTCTCTATTACCTGCACCTGATGGTGGGAGAGATTAAGCAACCACCTAGGAATATCATTCCTGCAAATGTAGTATCATAAAAAACAAAAGATATAACAAACACTCTTTTTGACAGTGGGCTTTATTAATGTTTTTTGTCACCAAAGCGAAAGGTAGCTTTATCAGTGGATGTTACTATTTTGAAATCCTCAAAAGTTAGTGGTGGTTCATTAACATAGTCACATAGTTTCTCAAAAGAATCCCTTTATACTCTTAACAAGCATATTCACCCTGCAGGATGAGGCAGTACTTTTTTGGGAGGTTATAATTTTAATACACTAAAATGCCCAAATCTTAAGTATTTAGTTCAGAGAGTTCTGACCACAGTCTCCATCTGTGTAACTATCACCCGAAACAAGACATAGGACATTTCCATCATCTCAGGGAGTCCTCTTGTGCCCTTCCCAGTCAGTCTCCACCTCTAATATGCAATCCCTGGCCCGATTTCTGTCACTATAGCTAAGTTTTGCCTATTCTAGAATTTCATATAAATGGAAAGACATAGTATTCATGCTTTTGAATCTGGCTTCAGTCACCCAACATCATGTCTTTGAGATTCATCCATGTTGTTGTATGTATCTGTAACTCACTCTTTTTTATTTTTTGAGTAGTATTCCATTGTGTGAATATATCACAATTTGTTTATCCAGCGTCCTGTGGATGGACATTTGGGTTATTTCCAGTTTGGGCCTATTATTAAGAATAAGGCTGCTATGCACATGCTTGTACACGTCTTTTTTGGATATGTGTTTCCGTTTCTTTTGGGTAAACACCTGGCAGAGGGGTTGCCCTGTCATATGGGAAGTATATGATTAACTTTATAAGAAATTGCCAAAGAGTTCTCCCAAGTGGTTGTATGAATGAAGTGATTGTATGAGCATTCTAGTTGCTCCATATCCTCGCCAACATTTGGTAATGTCAGTAATGTTTATTTTAGCCATTCTAGTGGCTCCCTCTGGCAATGATATTGTGCGTGTGGGGACTGCTCTAACAAACACTATCATCATCACATGAGCTATTTATGACAGAAGCCACAGGAGTTAGGACCCTTCTCCTCCACCTGGCAGGGCTGCTCAGACAAAGTTAAGAGCTCCAGAAAGAGAACTCCAAACACAGACTTCCCCCCAACACTCCCAAGGGAGGTAATTCTTATTTCAGGGCATGTAGAATGGGGTGATTTTTTAAAATTGGGGCAACATTTAAACTCTTATTTACTCCCTAGCCAGTGACGAGAAGACATTTCCCAATTTTCCCAACAGGCTGTGAAGAGGCAGAGTGTTGTCACTGTAGCTTGCCTGTCTATCAGAGAGAGAGGTGAGGCTTTCCATCCCTTGAATTATTAACTTCTTTTCTTTTTCAGGTAGTGTTCATTCTGATTTCTCGTTTTTCTGTTTAGCACCCCATTTTAAAGACCAAATGGTTGGTCTCACCAATCGAATATATTATTGTATCACCCAGGAGGACCCCTGCACCCTGCTTTGCACTCACTTCCTGAAGCAGTTTTTCGGATGAGAAGACAATTCTCACCATTCTGCACAGGGCTTGGTGTGGGGAATTAAAGCAGGGACATCAGTTCTTGCTGCTTTGGGATGTGGAACTCATATTTCCACAGTGAGAATGGGACAGTTTTAAAACTGGTACTGTGTAATTTAGAAACAAGCAATCTGTATTCTCTTCTATCTTCAGGAACAAAAAAAAGCAACATTCACTGAAGACACACGGGTAGTCTCTATTGCCCATGTCTTGGGGCAGTTGTCCAGCAGGGTGATGTGGAGGGCTGCAGGGACACCAGGGCACCAGCTCTGACTCTCCTCCTGCAGAGGTGAGCCTGCTGGCTTCCAGAAATCACGCTGTGGGTCTGTGTGTCTGTGGTGTTGTGTTTATATCGTGTGTTTATAAGTAATTTTAACAATCACTATCTCTAGATTGCAATCCTCATGTGGTTGAACAGAAAGCCAAAAGAGTCACCATGCTGACACAGAAAGTTATCCATCTTCTCAAAGAGAAAAATTAGATGCCTAACAGGTGCAACAACCCTGATAGTTTAGAATATTAGGTTCAACATTAAAGCACAGTATTTAGGACCGATACCAATAAAGATGGCCCATCATTTCATTTATTCACTGGCTGCTGTGGTGTCTGAATATGCACCCTCATGGCACAGTCTGTGGGTAACCCACACTTTCTAAGGCAGAGTAAGGAGGTGTTTTGTGCACGCCTCCCACAGAGATGGATGAAACCAAGGTCTCAAATCAAGAGCTTGGTGAAGGCACCGCTGAGGAAGGGTGTTTGAAAGGACCAAAGAGAGTGACCAACAAGTGTTTCTTGAAAAGCCAAGGGGCTGTGAGGGCTTCTGTGGGAGGCTGGACCGCACAATCTTTAAGAGCACTGTCTTAGTCAGCTTGAGCGGCCATAAGAGAATACCAGAGACTGTGGGAATTAAACAACAGACATTCATCCTCACAGTTCTTGAGGCTGGAAGTCTGAGATCAGGGGGCGAGCATGGCTGCTTCTTGTGAGGACTCTTCCTGGCTTGCAGATGGCCACTTTCCTAGTGTGCTCACATGACCTCTTTGTGTGTGTGTGTGTGTGTGTGCATGCGCGTGTGCACGTGCATACGCATGTGTGTATGCACAGAGAGAGCAAGCTCTCTGGTGTCTCTTCTTGTAAGGGCACTAATCCCCTCGTGAAGCCCTCAACTTCATGACCCCATCTAAACTTAATTACCTCCCAAAGGCCGCATTTCCAAAGACCATCACATTGGGGGGTAGGACTTTGATATGTGAATTTGGGGGGGATGCAAACATTCAGTCCATAACAAGCATGGACAGTCTATCTAGGCTGCAATCCCAGCTCTGCCACTTACTCTTACTTTACCATGCCTCAGTTTCTTCCTCTGTAAAATGGGGAAATTGTAGTACTTCCCCATAAGGTTACCATGAGGCTTAAATGAATTATTAAGTGTAAAGTACTATAAACAGTGCCTGGTGCATGGTACCTAAAACAAACTGATTTCTTTTTTTATGCTATTGACATAACCACAAATCTTACTTAGACATCCTAGAAGTGGTCAACAGCAATGCAGACTGACTCTTGAGAGAGTGTTGAGGCAGAGCTGGGTCTAGAAGATCATGCTCTGCTCCATCTGTCAGGAGAAGGTTTACCCATCACTGTTCTCAGATAGGTGGAAGGGTTGAGCCGCAGGCCGCAGAATTCCCAAATTATATTATCAACAAGTTGCTTATTGGTGCCAGGCAGCAAGTGTTAATAGCAATGCAGACAGAGCTAAAATCTATTCTTTACGCTCAAGTGTAAGCACTTGTGCTTAACTGCTGATACGCTGCCATCTATTTTTAATTGATCAAGGTGAACTTCTATCATCATACCAGGCCAAGAACTGCCTCTTAACTCCACAGGGCACCTCTCAGAGCACAGGCTTAGCTGTCGCTCTGTAATGATAAAGGATGTCCACCCATAACTTTGTGCCTGAGTAGACAAGAAAAAGGAGTAAGCGCTAATTGCTCATCAAAATGTTCTTCACGTAGCTGCATGTCAAAAAGCTAAACATGGTGCCTGCCTGAGTCATGGCCCCAGGAAGAAGGGGAAATTCTCAACCCAAATTGTGTTCCAGAGCCTTAGCTGCTTCACAAGGCTGAGGGGTGAGTGAGGTCTCCCCAACCATACAGAACTGAACTGCTGTAGAATAACTGGCCCACACCCATTTGCTTATCCTTAGCATAGAATGGAAAGGAATTCAGAGCTGGAAGATCCTGGAGATGATCTGGGCCTTCAGGTTTTTCTGTAGACTCCTAGATGGCAGGAACCACAAACTAAAGACATAAAGTCATTGTTTCTGATGATGATAACAACTTCTCCTACCCCAGGAGCTAGCCTCACAGGTAGATGAGGCACGTAGCCACTCAAGTGGCCTGAGTGACTATCTCCTCAGCTTTTCTACTTGAAATTAATGAAGACGTAGACAACAGCAGTTACATAATTAATAGACTATATACACTCACACATATCCTAAAGATAAGATATTTTATCTAACTGAAAAGCCCTTATCAATCACTCCTTTGGCATTTCAAATACCTTATTTTTTTTTTTTAATTTTTATTTATTTTTATTTTATTGATGTTTTAATGGTTTCTAACATTGTGAAATTTTGGGTTGTACATTTTTGTTTGTCCATCACCATATATATGACTCCCTTCACCCCTTGTGCCCACCCCCCACCCCCCACCCCCACTGCCCCTGGTAACCACAGTCCAGTTTTCTCTGTCCCTGTGTTGGTTTATATTCCACACATGAGTGAGATCATACAGTGTTTGTCTTTCTCTTTCTGGCTTATTTCACTTAACATAATACGCTCCAGGCCCATCCATGTTGTTGCAAATGGGACGATTTTGTCTTTTTTTATGGCTGAGTAGTATTCCATTGTATATATATACCACATTTTCTTAATCCAATCGTCAGTCGAGGGACACTTAGGTTGCTTCCACTTCTTGGCTATGGTGAATAATGCTGCAATGAACATAGGGGTGCATAAGCCTCTTTGGATTGTTGATTTCAGGTGCGTTGGATAGATTCCCAGTAGTGGGATAGCTGGATCATAGGGCATCTCTATTTTTAATTCTTTGAGGAATCTCCACACCCTTTGAAAATGCTATTATGACCTGGAAGACTTGTGTATTCTAAGTTAGAGTACCAATGTGCTGGTAGTTACATAAAACCACATGATAAACAAGACACTTCCTGGATCTTCAGTTTCACCCAAAGTTTTAAAAAATAGATCATTTCATATTAAAACTAAGAACATTTTCACCATGAATTTGAATGATTTTTCCTAAAACCAAAGTCTTCAAATAAATATTTTGAGATGCAACGCTGCAGGATATAGCCCCAGGCCTCCCAGGGGTAGGTAGGTCTTCTCTCTCCTCCACTGCTAGGGGTGCTTCATGGGCAAGTTTAAGGAGAGTGGAATTAACAGTCATAAATACATATCTGGGTTCAAAAATAATTTATACATTAGATGGTCCATCAGCAGGCATAGGACATTCACAGGAGTTGTAAGCAGGAATTTATGGGGGTGAGAGTAGGGGTGGGGGTGGATGTGGAAAAGCCTTGAATCACGAAGCTTTAACTGCATCACAATTTCGCTCAGATCCAGGCTTTGTGGCTCTTGATCACTGTTGTGGATCAAGGTTTTTCTGCTTTCCACCCCACTGGGTTTCTTGAGGTGCTTCTCAATCTGTATCCCAGAATGGAGGTCTATGATGAGAAGGATCCTCAGGAGGAGAAAGATGTCTCCTTGGGGATGGGGCCACTGTGCTCCTTCGCCTCACTAAGTCACAATGAACATTTACATACTGAGGGAGCAGAGTTCTAGGATCCAACACTGAGGCCTGGGGCTAACTCTTTATTGCTCTCGAGGGGATTTTCTCAGCAGGTGAGTATGGTAGTGAAGAGTGAGGACTATGGCTTCGGATGTGCCTCTGAGTTCTAGAATGTGACACTTAAAAGGGTTAATTAACCTCCTCGTGCCTCAGCTCCTCCTCTGTAAAATGAAGATGGCTGCAGCACCTACCTCACAGGGCTGTTGTGTCCAGTATACAATTAGCTGTGTTCATACACATTCCATTGTACCAAAACCACAAGAGGCCCTAGGGTAAATCTTCAAAAATAAGCATATATTTCTTCCTTCCTTACATTCTACCTTGCTTCCCAACCCCCACACATCTGTACAGCGCCTTGTGCTGATCTTGAAACACTTTTGACTGTAAAATGACTTAGATGGAGCAAATGAGCTCAGTGGCTGGCGCATGGTACCCAGGCGTCTGAGCCTCTGCCAGCTGGCCGTGATCCATCCCTCAGCTGGCCCTCCTGGAGCAGAACAATCCGGGGACCCCTCGATGAGACATTTTCTCCAATGTTTTCTTTAACTCTGACAACTGCAACTGAAATTTAGCAGCAGCTTGCAGCCCCTCAGGGATCCCTTCTGCATATTTCTCTCTCTCTCTCTCTCTCTTTCACTCTTGCTGTTACTTTTTACTGCTCCTTCACACCCAAAGTTCAGATTTCTTTTTTTGATAGAAAAATGTTCTTCGGGAGAAAAAACTTGACTTAAGAAGGTTTTCATGATAACCAAATGAATACTGCAAAATATCCATCCCAAGTATCAAATTAAGAAGTTAAAATAATGCTTTCTACTTTTAAAGTTGATTTATTTCTTTCATGAAACTAAAAACTTCACTGTAACAACCAGTCTGCCCTCCTTCCTCCAGCAGTTTTTGAGCACTCATTATGTGTCAACCTCTCGGTTACGTATGAGAGACATAAAGATGGAGGAAGTGCACTCCTCCAAGACCTCGTCTACAGGCATCTACACACACTGACAGAATGTAGTGCGCATTGTTGCACGACTTAGTCATCTCTCTATACACCGCTGGATGCACATAAGGATTCACCAGCACATCCTGCAATAGCTCCAAACTCCCCACAACAGTATCCCAAATAATATACATACATATTATTAGTCTAAAACCTCCTTCACTTCTTCTCACTCCTTCCCTAGAATTTTCTGTTTTCATTAAGGACACCACTGGCCTCAGGCACAAGTGAGAGGTAAGTTTGGGTTTCGGCTTCTACTCTCCTCTATAGAACCTCTCCTCCTGGGTATGCCCACATATATTATTTCTAAGCCCCACAAAAACCTCTGCAAGAGAGATATTAATTGTTCCCATTTTACAGGTGAGGCAACTAAGGCTCAGTGGCTAAGCAGCCAATTCAAGGTCACACGGTAAGGGGCTGGATCAGGATTTGAACCCAGGTTTGTCTGACTCTAGAGTCATACTCTTAACAGACAATGGCTTTACTGTCTACTCACAATTTACTAGTATTTTCTTTATATGATTTGCTAGCATTTCAATAACTTTTATTTTAATAAATTACAAGTCTTTAAATTTGTATAATCCAGCTCCCATTTTTAGCCCAGAAAGCCTAGTCTGACTTTACCATACATAAATTAATTCTTTTACTACATTTCTCATCCTTGTCTTTTTCTGTTCTGCTTAAAATGTAACATTTTTCAATGATAAGTTTAATAATTGAACCATTTCACAGGAATGTCGTTATTCCCCCAGCATGATGCAGTCGTGCTAACTGAGCAAGTAATCATACATCCTTAGTCAATAAAGCAAAAGCTGCCATGTTTTGATGCTTAGTTAACAAACAAATTGGCGCATATCCGTTAATAGACGGCCCAGAATCTAAATAGGCTGTGGGATCTGATTGGATTTCATGGTTCCTCACTGTGCCTCAGTAGGACAAGTCTTATTAAGATTAGTACCTATGAAGCAAAAATAACATCTTAGTCTTCAAAGCATCCCAGAGGGCACTGACAGGTTAGAAGGTTAGAAAATACGAATCATTTTTATAAAAGAGAAGTAACTTGAGAGAGGAGAGGAGGCCTCCAGTCGATGGCCCAGCAGTTCTCCAGAGATTTCCAGCACACAGACACTTGGACTTAACTATACTGAAGGTCTTATTACTCTGAGACTCTCCAGAGAGACAAAGTCTCCCATGCAGGGATCATGGACCATTGCAGACGCTCTTTATGTTCAAACCCTGGAGGCAAATGCTCACATCCCTCTAGGCGTGGCCAGCAGAGTATCACCAGGCCCCACTCTGCTCAGATCCTGCCCCTCAGATGCAGCACCAGAGACTCTCACATGACAATACTCAAAATCCAGCAGTCAAGGATCTTGTGCACCAATGGGGGAAAGAGGCATCAGTGCGCGGCACTGCTTATCGAGGTGGAAAACATCCAATCAGACCCTACCACAGGCACACATCACTTCCAGGTAGATTAAAGACCTCAAGGTGAAAAGTAAAACTCGAAAACTTTTAGAAGAAAACATAGGAGAATATCTTTATGACCTTGATTAGTTTTTAGAAAATAAACAAAATAGCAGAAACCAAGAAGGAAGCTTTTGGTTCACCATAAACACCATAAACAAAGTTTAAAGGAAAGCCAGAGATTGAGAGATTTCCAATGTGCATTCCATTTCTGGTTATACATTCTGGGAAACTCATACATGTCCACAGACAGACACGTACAGGAATGTTCACTGTAGCATTTTTAGTAATTGCAAAAAAAAATTTGGAAAATTAAATGTTTATCAATAGGAGAATAAATAAATTTTGGCATATTTATATAACTGAAAACAGCATTAAAATGAATGAACTACAATTATATCACTATGGATAAACTTTAAAACAGTTTTGAAAAAACCCCAAATAACCCAATGTTGAGGAGAAGAGTATATATGATACAGTCTATATAAAGTTTCAAAACCCTGCAAAAAATCAACATTGTGTATTGTTTATATTTTCTATAAGTTTATACATGCATAATACATGCATGAAAATAGTAAACATTAAAGTAATGAGAGCATTTCTATTTCAAAGGAAATGAGATTGGGATGGCACTAGGGGGACTCAACAATATGGTTAACATTTTATTTCTTTCAAAAAGATATGAAACAGATGGCATGTTAATATTTGAATAGGCTGGGTATTTATTTATTTATTTTTTCCCCTAAAGCCCCAGTAGATAGTTGTATGTCATAGTTGCACATCCTTCTAGTTGCTGTATGTGGGACGCGGCCTCAGCATGGCCGGTGAAGCGGTACATCGGTGCGCGCCCGGGATCCGAACCCTGGCCGCCAGCAGCGGAGCGCGCGCACTTAACTGCTAAGCCACGGGGCCGGCCCTAGGCTGGGTATTTAATCCCATGTCCTTTGTCTCTACATGTGAAATTTGTCACAATGTTGAAAAGTTCCATTCATAGCCCACTGCTAGGGTGTACAGCACTAGTACATGGTGCTGGATTTAAAGGGTGGGTCCACAGGTGAATTCACAAAGGTACAATTCAGTGTACGATGCTATTAGGACCCATGTGGGGAACAAGAGGGGTAGTCCTTGTCCTCTAGCAGGTTTTGGTCAGCCTAGTAGGAGTCCATAGATAATTCTAAGGCAAAGTAGAGAAACATAAGTTCTCTAAGAAAGATCCTTGAGTGGGGTTCATTGAGATTCCATCCAGTTGCAGGTAACGAGAAGCCCTCTAGCCAGAAGAAGAGCAGCAACAAAGACCCAAGTGGGGAGCTATGAGAGTATATTCCGCTGGAGAAAGATGTGCTTGAGTTTAGGGCACGTGTAGGGAGACAGGCCTGAAAAGGAAGGGAAGAACATTGGACTGAGGGGTCTAGATTTCATTCAGTAGACAACAGAAAGCCACAGAAGGCATCTGGTATAGGGACTCTTAATCACGGCACCAGCTTACGGGAGCGATCAAAGTGTGGGAAGAATGCGGAAGGGCAAAAGGAGGCCTATGAAATAGCCAAGGCGACAAAGGAGAGCCTCGACTGGGCAGAGGGGCAACAGAGAAGGCGAAGAATGGAGGCAGCAATGAAGGGGAAGGTGGACCAAAGGTTCTGAGGTTGAATGACTCCAACTTTCAGACAGTTCTGGTTTTGGAGAGAAGCTGAGGAAATGTGGGTGTGGAGCTCACAGAAAAGATTAACATGTGGAGACTGATGAGGATGGCCATGAGAAAATGAGAAAAGAGCTATCTTACTCTGTGCTTGCTGTGTACTAGGCAATGTTCTCAGCCCTTTCCACGAATCAGCTAATTTCATCCTTCCAACAACCCCGGGAGGTAGGCGCTATCATAATTTCTGTCTTACAGGTGACGTAACTCAGGCAACAAAGGTCAAGCAGCTAGCTAGGCCAGGGCCACACAGCTGGCATGTGGCAGAGCCAGGGTGTGAACCCAGCCAGAGCCCAAACTCTCTTACAAGAGAGGTGCGCTAGTCCTATATATCTGGGGGTCATTTGTACAACAGTGATGGGTGAACCTGTGGAAATATATAAGATCACCAAGAAAGGGAATACATGGTAAGAAAGGGCTTGAGATTAGAATCTGGCTGAAACCTGTACTAGGAGATGGGGAGAAAGAAAAGGAGCGAGGACTCAAGCCTTAGTCAGGGAAGAGGAAGACCCGGATGGAGCTGTATTTTGAAGGTGAGGAAATTTTAGGGAAGGGATGGCTGAGGATAAAGGGGGCACAGTGGTGTGCATGAGTAAACGAGGGGAGGGAGGAAGGCCAGATGGAGCTTGTCTGGAATGATGAGATGGCAGTGGGGAAGGAGAAAGGATCTTGAAATGTAAAAATCAAGAGGGGAACTGGTGACGAGTGTCCCAGAGTGAGTGAGAGGGGATGACATCAGGAGCCAAGTTGGAAGACATGGCTTTAAAAGTTCAAGGCCAGTTGTTAACTCAGAGATGGGAGGACAGCAGCACCAGCGGATTGAGATTTGAAGAGATTTCTGGATGGTAAGGAGGCTATTGAAGAAATGGATGAAAGTGACCTCAATCTCCATGAGTAAGTAGAAGGTTAAGTCAAACATTCAGAACAAAGTAGTCTGGGGCTACAGAGAAGCAAAGAACCTTTGAAAATGCTACTTGGAGAACAGGAAGTCAGATAAATCTTCCAATACCAATGAGAGTCGAATTACTAGCATGAACAGATAAATTTGATGAGGATACAGATCATCTGACTTTCTCTAAAAATGCTGAACAGCCTAAGAGCACAGAGCTAAGCAAGCAGATGGTGGGGAGCGACAAGGTAGAAATATCAGAACCAAAAAGGGTAAAGGAGTTAAGGACAAGAATGAAGAAACCACTTAAATAATTGATTTTGGAGCCCAGCTGGAAAAAAAGGAAGATGAAGGCTAGGAGAACTGCTTAGAGTATATTCACCTGGTATTTGCTGGACACCAACCATAAAGCTGAAAGATTGATAACGACAATGAAAAGCAGGGTCAGTGGGAACAAGGGCCTAGAGGCAGAAGGAGAACAAGGGGTTGTTGCGAGCTGAGGGGACTCAGATGCTGAGATCTTGTAGAAGGTACAGATTTCAGTGATCAGGTCGTGGAGGCGTAGCCTTGCCAAGGAATGGGGAGGTGGCTGTGGAGAAGGACCTCGCAGGAGGTCCTTGGATTATGAGGAGGTCAATGGATTATGAAGACATGATAAACAGAGAAATCGTTCGCATAGGTAGTAAAATCCCCAATGATGTATCAAAAGTCAGGAGTGAAAAACCAGTGAGTAGCTATGACAAGGGTAGAAGATGTATAAGCAGACATATAAACTAGAAGAGAAATGGCCCAGACAATGCTTCAGGAAGATGTGTGTGGACTCCTCCATCCTGGTCCTATGTGTGAAGTGAGAGATGTATTGGAATATATACAACATAAGTTCACTGAAAATGCTTTTTTTGTTTAAAGCAAACAACCAACCAGAGTAGTAGATTGGATGCTTTCAAAGGAAAACACTTGAGCTGTTGTAATGAGCCCAGTAAGAGAAAGGGGTATACAGAGAGGAAAATGGACGATAACTGGGCCAAAAATAGGAGTAAAAGGGGCATGTTTGAGAGAGATGGAGTAGGCTGCATGAGGCAAGCAAAAAGCAAAGGAGAAACTAGACAGGGGACGTATTCAAATCCAATGTGTTGTCTCGGGAACGTACTATAGACTTCCTTCCTTGTACCCAGGACGCTCATGACTTCTTTACAATTGTTAAGAAATATGCGTATCTTCCTAGCTGCTTTGGTGAACAAGCGGACTTTGAATCACAGCCTTGCTCCTCCTCTGCTCTATTCCAAGGCGCATGAGCAGCTTGGCCTCGAAGGCTCCTGGGCGACTTATGAAAAGAGCAGGCAATCCATTACGTGTCCTGTTTGCACCTTTGTTCCCATTACAACCGTAATTCAGACGAAACACACACACACACATGCATATTTAGGCGTGAAAGTTAACACCATATACAGTAATATGAAATATTACATATGTGCAATGGGGTTAATTTACAGTTACTGCGGGATCCATAACTTTGTAATTTCCTGGCTTTGGTCTGTATAGTTTTTCAGACTCAACATTTTATTAACTTTTTCTTTAAACCAGCTATCTTTCTTTTGGCTAGTATTCCCCATCGTATTAGCTTGCATATTTCCAAGCTGAATATCATGTTGTAAAAGTCTGTCCATTTCCTCTCATCTCTCTCAGTCCATCTGTACTTTTTACATCTAACCTCCTGGGTCTTCACCTTTTTTGGCTCTGTAAATTTAATTAATGTACTTTTGACTTTCTTTACTAGGTCACTGTTGAAAATTTACATAAAACAGATCCAATTTTTTCCATCACACCCTAATAGAAACACTTCAGCTACATTTCCCTTCCCCATATATTTCAATTTATTTTCTCAATGTGGATTTTCTAGTTTAAAAATTCTTAGATACAACCAAACATGAATACTTTTGTCTGATACTTCTATAGAGAGCCTTCTATATTTGTGGCGTTCTCCCATGTTAAAACTAGATTACTATGTAAATAACATTTGATATCATGTGCTCTTCATAAAATCATCCAGATTGCCTTTTCCTATGTCTTTGTTCCTGTCAATATAGTTAAAGGCTCTGAGGAATTTCCTTCGCTTTTATAGAATTGTCTTCTTATATTTCTATTAATTTTGGAGAAGTAAAAATTTTTTCAGAGAAGAAGCAAAATACAATAATTAGCCTTTATTTCCATTTTTTCAAAAACAAAACCAATGAGGTTACTTTCAGTTACTGTTTAAAAAAAACAAGAAACTCCTAGCTGATTGAATGAAAGAATTCTACTAACACATTTGAGATTCTGAATCGTAGAATATTTATTGCAAGGATCCATTTTGTTTTTCCTCATATTTTTACTTGCTTACTCATTATGGTATTTAATGTCAATGATATATAATTTTATGTCTCCTGTATCTCTGTTTTCTTTAAAAACATTTATTAGTAACCTATTGTCAGTTTCTTTGTTCTCCATATTAACAACTTGCTTTCTCCCTAGCAGAAACGTTTATATGCTTACCCCCGGAAAAAGCAACAATTATACTACATTCTTGGAAAAAACAAAAACAAAGAATTCAAATCAACTATAAGGCAATCATAGCTGAGCGTACATCTTTGCCTGTAATTCTTTCTACTGAAATCCTTAACAGTCTACAAATAAATTTGCAATGGAACCAATGGAAGAGAAAAATCTGAAAAATATGTTTTATGAATTCAATTCCTCTTAGAATCCCTGTTTAAATACTCTGTCTTATTTCTAAATTTTTCTTAGATGACCCTTACTGGTCAAGACAATTCTCATTTAATCAGCCCTTTCTTTGTGGCTCTTTAAATAATCTTAGTTTTAAACCAACAGCACTTATTGAAATGTTCCAACCAACACATCTGGATTGCTATGAGAAGTATCAAACTTAAGCTCACTAAACCTATAGAGTGCCACCCAGAAAAACTTAAGAAAAAAGGAAGCCATCTTCTGGTTAGCTCTCCACAGAGCAGTGCTACAGTAGGAGTTGAGGATCATAGGTGGTCCACTGAGCAGACACTAAAACTGTCACAACTTATAGCATTCTAGGCTTTGGATCTCTAACTCAGAGTGTCTTGGATAGCAAGCTGAGGGGTAGACAATACCAATGGAGCAGCTCGACAAAGAAATTGCAGGACAGCCAGAAATGGCGAGGGAGAAAGAGCCTGTGTTATATTGGGATAAACTGAGCCCAGCCTTAAACGAATTTTCCCAGGGCCCATGTGCATGTGCAGCCAACCTTCCAGTGCTCTGTAAACCATCTTCCAATGCTTCACCATGGAATCAACCAGAGGATTCTACTCTGATGCTTCAGCGTCATGATCACACTAATTAATTCATAGATTAGAATTTAAACGAAAATTTGTGGGATCAGGATTTCTTCCCTTCTCCATTCAGCTTGACTTAAAGATGATGATTTACTATTTTTCTTTCAATTAAAGAACACCAGGAAAACATTTGTTTTCAGTCCTGATACGCAGGCCCACTGAGGCTTATTTCATAGAACTTCTCACTGAAGGTTCAGCAGGGCCTGTCTGCATTTCCACATGAATTACTTCCGCAGACACTCGGGCCTGCAGCCTCCTTGAATCCTTCCCTATAATCCCCAACATCTGTTCTATGTCCAGTGCTGACCAACGTGGGACTCGGCAAGTATTGGCTGTCAGCATCAGTACAGATGAGCAAACATGCTCACAGAACGTCAGCTGGCCTGTGATTTCAGCTGAACACGCCGGACACCAGCGAGGCTCTGGTTTAAACCATTTGTGACACAGAGGAAACACCTGTTTAGAACTCATCCAAAATAAACGTGTTGAGTATTTTGAGGGGTTGGGGTTGATGTCAACAGTTCAGATTACAGAGCCCTGGGTACTTGGGTGCATTACACACCCCGAATTCCTAGGCTGATAGTGACATGGACTTTTCCAATGTTTTGATTGAGGATGGTCTATCTAAAGTGGTTTGACTCTTTCCTTTTTGAGTGACATGCAAAATTTCATGAAATCCATAGCTTCAATCTCAACCAAATGTCCCCTATTAGCTTATGTGGACACAAGCCTAATGCCTATCACAAAAAATTAAAATATAGCGTGCTGTTTTTAATATAATGCTTGATTTATTTGGGGAGAATGATATGACCCAAAGTTGAAATGAATCTTTGCCTCAGTGAATTACGCTGTAATAATGAGCCGCATCTCCACTTCTACCCTCAACTGCCCAGCTGGGGAAGGTGACCAAACTCATTCAAGTTTGATCATCAGTGGAGACAGTGTATTTTATTTATCTGTGGTACTGCTTTGTTCCAAACGTATCCAAGGTAGCGTAATGAGTGTCTATGCAGCAAAAAAAAAAAAAAAAAAAAAAATAAGGCAACAAAATTTAACATGAAATATCAAATAACACAAAATATCCTTCAGGTAGGCAGCTTGCCTAATTCACCATAAATTAATATGGTTAAGTTTAATGATTAAGTAACAATCTCCTTGAGCCTAAATTTATGCATCTGTAAAATGGGGCTATCTTATCCTTGTAGGGGGTTGTTGGGCACCCAATAACATATATAAATAGCATAGTACAGTACCTGGCACTGGGATTTTTAGCACCTTGCAAAATTTGGAAAAAAGTAACTCTCTAGAGTGGTATTTGAGACCATTCCTGGTCTAGCCCCTGTTTTTCACTGAAGACCCTGTTCTTGGCCTTCCATCACCAGCATCCTGCATTTCAGCCATGCTAAGCTGTCTGCATTTCTCCAAATCCTCAAGGTTCTTTTATTTATTTATTTTTTTTGTGAGAAAGATCAGCCCTGAGCTAACATCCATTGCCAATCCTCCTCTTTTTGCTGAGGAAGATTGGCCCTGGGCTAATATCCGTGCCCATCTTCCTCTACTTTATATGGGGCACTGCCACAGCATGGCTTGACAAAGGGTGCATCAGTGCGTGCCCGGGATCCGAACCTGCGAACCCCGGGCTGCGAAGTGGAGTGTGCACACTTAACTGCTACGCCACTGGGCCGGCCCCTCAAGGTTCTTTTTTTTGGCCTTTGCCCATTTTCTTCTTTGCTCAGCTGACAATGCCCCACTCCACCATTGTTCTGACGTTGAGAATTCCTCTTCCTCCTTCAAGATTCAGTTCAAATATCACCTCCTCAGCTTCTCCAGGCAGAATTATATGCTTCCTTCCCTGAGTTCCTCTATAATGATAACAATTCTATTGCTACCATTTCTTTCATGACTACTATTTGCCAGTCACTGCCTTCACCTAATTTAATACACACAGATGACCCTACAACAATAGCATTATCTTCTATTTTACAGATGTGAAAGTTTGGTTCAGAGAGGTCACACTGCTGGCCAGAGGTAAGAACCACCATCTGACACAGGTCCATAGACCCCAGAGTGCACGCTCTTTCCACTGTACCTTGTGATTTTGCATTATGCTCAATGTTACACTTATTTGTTTGCTCTTCTTCATTAGACTGAGAGCCTCTTACCTCCCTGTACTCAGCACATGGGCCTATTTTGAGCTGCTTAGCTGGAAGTATACATTCTCTGAGGGGCCTGCAGTGTGCTCGCAATCAGGCCACACTGCCTTAGTGCCAGGAGATATGGCTGCTTGCCTTTAGGTATTGCTGTGACGGTGATCCTGGCAATGAATTGCCCCTGGAGACCTGACTCTGAATGCTGTCCTCAGAGTGGGAGTCCCATAATGTAATGACAAACTGGCCACAGCTGAAGTCACTGCAGTAGTCCTCGTCACTTACACTGCCTGCTGGGAGAGCCAGTCACGTGGGCAGATACTCCATTGACCTCAGCATGTGTGTGGTCACATGCGGAGTCTTCTCATGTGACCTTCGAGGCCTTCTTAGACTGGGCTTTCTCAGAGCACTGAAGGTGGGTCTACTCCAAGCCTTTGGGAGGCCTAGGTGCACAACCCTTCCAGTCTTCCCTCATCCATTGGCTGCAGCTAATAGGGATGTGCCTCCTTATGTCCTGGGATAATCATAATCGTTGCCACTTACTGAAGGCTCATCCTGAGCCAGGCATTGTGCTAAGTACTTTAACATGAATTCTTTTATGGAGTTGGCACAGTAAATCCTATGATGTTAGCACAATTTCCACCACCCCGATTTCCACTTTGCAGATGATATAGCAAGGCATAAAGAGATGAGGTGACTCATCTAAGGCCAACCAGACATGAAGTGGTCTAGCTGGGAGATCCTGTGCTCCGAATCTCCATGCTATACTGCCTCTCAGGCCACCCTGTGCCTTATTAAAGCAAAGACCATGAGTGAAAAGTAGGAAAGGAATCCAAGAACATGACTGCCAAGCCAGGCAGAAAAATTGGGCTGGCCCTGCCGTGTAATCCGGTATCAGCGGAAGGAGAGGCTGAGTAAACAGAAGTCGGAGTAAAAGTTCATGTGCAGCTCACAATAATGCACCAGGAATGAGAAGCATAAATAAGAAGATGAAAAGTGAAATTTGGGGGGCATTCAGTATGGTTCCTTTCAGGTCTAAACCCCGTGACTGACTTCCCCAGCAGGCTTTGAGCAATCAAAACACCCAAGACAAATCCCATAAGCATACCTAATTGAATAATCCAGATTCTGTGTGCTTGGGTTTTTGAAGCATCAAAACAGTTCCCTTATATGCTTATTTTGGCTCCCCTGCAGCTTTAATTAAGCCTCCCAAGGCCCACAAGCATATTAAAATTAGGCAGAAAGAAAACCTGCAGCCTTTGATGCCAATGACCACAAGGTGCAAGTATTCGGGTTTGATCTTTGCTGGAGCAGCTACAGCTGATGCTCAGAGTTGACCCGAAGAGAGAATTTTCTGTTTATTTTCCTTTGTGGGGAGGGCGCAGTGATTACTCAAGTGATGAAAAGGTTTCTTTTTTGAGGGAGGCTGTGACAAAGACGGCACCAGGGAATCCCCAAGCGGACTGGCGTTTCTTCTTTGGCCAATCCCGAGAGACTGGGGCGGGTGCTCTTTTCCAATGACCACACCGGGGCCTTTTCCCTTTCTGTTCCTCTCTGAGATCCGTATCCAGCACAACATCCACTCACCAGCTGAGCCAATATGCTTGAGAGCTGCTTTTTTCTACTTCAGGGGAATAAAGTCATGCCATGCCCACACCTTGTAGGTAAGTTCATGATAAAACCTAAATTCTGTAGCTCTACTCCTTCTTGGATGCCGCTCAGCACTTCTTATCAAGTATCTTCTCTTCTGGAGCTGGCTAAGAACTTCAAGATTCTTCCCTCAAATTACTTCAGTTCAGGCATTCAAACAGGTCACTCAGCTGGCTCTCCCCGCCTCGTAGCGTGCAGAGCACCAGCTGCCCTGCCCCCTGTTTATCCAGCACATCTACAACCAAGGCTCTGTGCTCAGCAGCTTGTGGGTGCCAAGACCAATGGGACACAATGCTTCTCCAGCATCTTACATTCTAGTTCAGGAGAGAAAAAGCACACACAATTTCTGTATAGCACAGGATAAGAGCAGAAATGAAGATACAGCAATGTACTAGGGGAGAGCAAGTGAGGAGGAAATCACACTGGTTGGGGACAAATCCAAACATAGCATACAGCGACATGAACTGGACTCGTCAAGAACGGGTAGGGTTTTGATATTAAAAATGGCAATAGAGGCCTGCCCGGTGGCATAGTGGTTAAGTTTATGTGCTCCGCTTTGGCGGCCCAGGGTTCGCGGGTTCGGATCCCAGGCGGGGACCTACACACTGCTCATCAAGCCATGCTGTGGTGGCATCCCAAATACAAAACAGAGGAAGACTGGCACAGATGTTAGCTCAGCGACAATCTTCCTCAAGCAAAAAGAGGACGATTGGCAACAGATGTTAGCTCAGGGCCAATCTTCCTCACCAAAAAAAAAAAAAAAAGGCAATGGAGGAAACTCCAGTTGGAGGACCAGCAACAAAGGTATGCCAGTGGTAATGAAGAGTTCCATTTGCTCAACTGTACATCACATACATGGGAGCTGTGAGGGAAGAGGCGGGAAGGTTGGCTGAAGCCAGACCCTAGAGGCCCTTGAACAAGAGGCCAAGGAGCTGAGATTCTACTTGATAGGCAGTGAGACAGCACTGAGCCTTCATTTGCTATTCATCCAATAAGTTCTTTTGAGCACATGTTATGTGTAAGACACCAAGGTAGTTGCTGGGCACCTGAAGAAAAAAACACGTGAGGTTCTTCATCTCAGGGTGTTTACATTCTAGGGGTTGGTGGGGATGGAACTTTAAACAAATAACACAATTAAAATTCTTGTCATTAATGGCAATGAAGGAAAACATTTAGATGTCATTACAGAGAATAATGAGGGGGCCTAGGGCTTCTCTTAAGAAGTATTATTTGAGCTGAACCCAAAAGAAGGGGCAGAAATTGGCAAGAGAGTTTGGGCAAGGGATGTGGAATGTTGCACACAGAAAGAACAGCACATGCAAAGGCCTCGAGTGGGAAAGACCTTGGTGAATGTGAAGAACTCAAAGAGGAGCAGTCTGGCTGGACAGTGCTTTACAATGAAGCTGGCAAGATGGATGGGCCTAGGTCAGGCTGGCTTGACCAAGTAAAGGATTTTGGTTCCAAATAAAATTTTAAATCATTAAAGGGGGAGAGAGCATGGAGATGAGGATAAATGGACAGACTGGGAAGACATTTGGGAGGAATAGTGGACAGGACTTAGTGATGGATTGAGTGTGAAAGTTAGGGACAGGGAGATGCCAAGGTGGTGGTCTCAACTAGGATAGATTGAAATAGAAAAACGAATTAGGATGTTCCTACAAATAAGGGCCATCACGGGGGATAGCACTGGAAATAGAAATTGCAGGAAAGATGTGAAAAATTTTGATGAGGGAAAATCGGTAAGATTTGATGCTTGAACGTAGACTTTGAGGGAAGAGGATAAGAAAGATTCAAGGATGACTTGGAGTAAAGATCTACAGTCTAGCACGTGGAAACAGACCAGTTTCAACACTGGGCCAAAGTGGAACGGATTTGGGAATTATTCACACAGAAATCATATTTGAAGCTGGGTATAGAGTAGATGAGATAAGCACAGGAGAAAGTGAAGAGAGAAGAAATGTGACAGAACCGTGAGGAACCCTTACATTTCAGGGGACAAAGAGGGAAAAGAAACAGAGTGAGATTGGAAGGCCAGAGAACCAGGAGCATGGAAGAAACTCAACATGGCGGGAGAAGATAACAATATCACACGCTGCAGAGCAGCTGAGGAAGAGGAAAACTAAGACTTACAGGCTCTGGAGAGAAGAAAGACATTTATGACCCACGAGAGAAAAGTTAAACGATGATAGCTCAAGTCCAATGCAAGGAGTAAAGGAGCAAGAGGGGAGTAGGAGAGCCAGTGTAGCTTACTCTTTCAACAAGCTTGAGAGTGAAATGCAGCACGGAGTAATTTAAGGGGGAAAAGCAAAGACAAGGAAGGTGTTTGGGGAGCTCATGTTAGGGAAAAAGCCAACGAAGATAGAGAAATTAAAAGTATACAAGAAGTCCCAGGATTAGGAAAGGTTTTTATATTTGTTTTGTTTTGGGGGAAGGGAGTATCATTCAGGTTGTGTTTGTCTGTGTGTAACTAAAAATTCAACTAACAGTGGCTCAAACAACAAATAGTGGCTGATTTTTCTCCCAAAATATTTCTGGAAGTAGGTATTTACTTCTCAGTGCTATTGAGTACCCAGGCTTTTAAGGTCCTTCAGCACCACCACCCTCCGTGTGGGCTTTCTTTCCTCTTGCTTGTGGCCTCATAGTCCCAAGATGGCTGCTCTAGCAGTAGGTATTATATCTGTCTTCAAGGAAGGATGAGAAGGTAGCCCCACCCAACTGCACTCTCAGGCTGGAAGCCCCTGGCAAGCTTCCCCTTGTGCTTACTGGCTAGTCTGGCTCACATGGCCACTTATAGCTATGAGGGAGGCTGAGGTCTCAAATATTTATCTTTTCAGCATCCTTAGTGGGAAGCCACAGGAATGAAAGAGGTTGTTAATGGCATTTAAGTCAGCCATAGAGATGTAGAAGGTAATCTAGGGAACAGGTAGTTAGGCTTAAGCATATGGAGAAATCACACAGTTCCTGCGAGAGAAAGAGAAGATAGATGATACAGAGGAGTTTTGAGAAACAGAAACGTGAAACTGAAGGTATATGAGACAGCTCAGTATCACTGTGACACATGGACCTGTCCACTCAGAGAGTCCGAGGGAGGGAGGGAGCGGCTACAGTCAGAAGAGAACTGGTGGACTTGGGGACGTCACCTTGGGCAACATCATAGAGTCAACAAAATCTGTAATCCACAGGGGTTGACTCCGGCATATGAAACCTAGAACAATGTTCTATTATTGAAACACCACTTCTGATTATCAGTTTTCTTTTAATTATTTAGAATAACCATTTTATTTTTCTTAAAAGATTGGCTTTTAAATTTGTGGAAAGTTCTTGCTCTATCTTTCTTTAAATTTTTAAGGCACTGGTTGAGGTAATTTTAGAGAGGGAAATTAATACAGATTTAATGTAAAGTAAGGAGAGAGGACTGAGAAATATTGTCAACAATTGTCATTTGAACACAGAGAAGTAAACTGAATAAATAATTCTTCTACATTCTTCAGTGACAGAAATGATATAATTTTGAATCAATTGAAAGGATTCTAGTATCCATTATTCCAAAGGGAGTTTTTGAATATGTATGTCTGCTGACTTCGCCTCTTCCTTAAAAGAGGCGCCCCCGCCATCTGCTCTGGGAAGCCCAAGAGTGTCAAAGAGCTGTTACCTCCGCCAAGCTGGAGCTACTTTCCAACTGACAGGGAGAAAACGTGGGTTTGTAGAACTTACTAATTGTTTTCTCTGGGGTTTGAAACCATAACATTTCCAGTCAGAGGAAATAGTCTAGGATGTTTATTTTTTCAAACTTCATGAATATTAAAAGCACCATAATTGAAGCCAAAACATAAAAAAAAGAATGCAGTGATACCAAATGTGGGTGTTCTGCTTTCAAAGTAGCCTTCATCAATGTAAAAGGTTTGAAGCAAAAGAAGATAAATGGTATAAACATACAGCTAAATCAAATACAGTTTTGGAGATGAAGTGATCACAATTTTATGTGGGCTGTTGCCATACTCTATGACTGAGGCAGCATGAGAAAGAAAAGCATTGTTATGTGAGCGGACCGCAGAAAAGAAGGAACAGACATCTACTGAAAATTCAATGTGCCAATTCTTTTTTAAAAGTTCAGATTTATTCAGCCTGGATACACCATGAACCTCAGAGGATTTACATATCTTTAACTTAATGTGAAGAACTAATAACCAGTGAGTGGCTTAGATAAGACTTTATGCATATTCAAACCTTTGAAATCTTTGAGTGCCAAAACACACATTTCTCAATATGAACTCATCTACCACAACACACATCATATTATTTCTTCCCAACTCTGCTGGCCCAAGAGCAGCCCCACGGTTGGAGAAACACTAACTGACATTATGACAAAAAAGTTCAGAATGCTGACATCGACAGCTACTGGCCTATTTTGGGATTGAGAATGATTCAGAGTCCCCAAAAAGTCCAACCTGATTTGTTTTTTAAGAGAAAAACCAAACACTGAACTCACTTTTGAAATGAAGAAGCCATTAAATTTTGTTCAATAAAGGTGATAAAATACAGAATCTTAACCTCTTTATTGAATGCTTTTCCAGTGTGTTGAGTGTATGATGACAGCGGGTTCCTGAGCACAGGGACCAGCCATGCAGTGGGGGTGGGGGAGCAATATTGAACCAGGATTTATGCACTTGTATTAGGACAAATTGTGTATGTGAGACCTGGGAAAGGGAAGAAGGTGAAGAATGGAATGTGGGCAGCAGCAACAGGAAATACAAAACAAGCAAAGGAGAGAGGGGAAAGGAGAAGGCAGCCCAGGAGAATCTAGGGAAAGCGCATCGCCTAGCATTCCTGTGGTCCTCCAGGGCTTTCTGGCATCAAGGTAAGTTACGACCAAGTCATTTTTCAGTTCATTAGTTCATTCTTTCAAACTTTTCTGAGAGTCAACTAAATACAAACTATATTAGCTCTGCAATAATTTAAAATTTAACTTTTTTGTGACTGGTGGTAATTGATTTTTATTTTCAAACTTTAAGCTTATTTTTTGAGACATGGTCTATCAATTATGTGTTTCTCATTCATTCATTTAGCAAAACATCCACTGAACACCTACTATATTCCAGAAACAATATTACATGCTGGAGACACAGTGAACTATATGGGAGACACAGTTCATGCCCTCCAGAGCCTCTTGTCCATTGGAAAAGAAAGATATTGGGTGAATGATAAATACTGTGAAAGTGACAAAGTGGACCTCAGGGTGCTCTGGGAGTTGATGGCAGTTGAGAAAACCCCTCCTGAATAAGCCACTTTTCAGCAGAAGCTTGAAGGGTGAGCAGGAGTTGATCAGGTAACAGGGGAGGAGGCATGTGATTAGAAGGCACAGAAGACCCCGTTCCAGGCCTGGGCAAAGCACCAGAAGCTGGAGAGAGCCTGGAACATTCCAGGAACTAATATGGCAGAGCAGAGAGAGCAAGAGAGAGCTTACACAAAGAGGAGTTAGATTGTGGAGGGTCTTTCAATCTTGTTAAGAATCCTAGACTGTATCAAAATGGCAAATTGAAGCTATTACAGGGTTTTAAGCAGCAAAATTACACACTCAGATTTACATTTAAGAAAGATGATTTAACTATGGAAATCTCCTACAACAATTGAGAACTTTAGCTTGAAATCTTCAACTCTAAGCCTTTTTTTATATTTATAGATGTACCTACAATCACCCCCATATTAATTATTCTCATTTGAATCTCAGATGGTAAGGCATATCTCTTCTTGTCCAGAGTTCCCGTTTTGCCCTGAACACTTGTTTCCACCTCTTTCTCTTGTGTCTGTTCATTACTCTTGCCACCAGCCACTTCCTCCCCTGCCTTATCTCCTATCTCTCTGGTCCTAGAACATGTTCTCTCCTATTGAAATGCTGTCCTGCCCCTTAAATACAGGGAAAAATCTCTATTTTCCTTCAAGATCTCGCTGAGGGGAGTCACTATTATCCTTAAGAAGTCCCCACAGTTTCCTTGACCCCACCCCAAAGTTGACTATGTCCTTTTGTAGTCTGAGATAATTTGTTCCACATACATACGTCATTTATTACACAGAACATATTGTACTACATGTTTGTTTCCTTCACTAATTCTATAAGGGCTATGACCAAGCATTTTATTTTTACCTTCTCAGCACCTAGTTCAATGCCTGACCCACTAAGAAATTTTTTTCCTGAATTCAGTAAAAATAGCAACCATGTGAAAGTCCTGTGATTCCCCAAACCTAGCTCAGAGATGACTCTTCTGTGAAATAAAGTACCATACTCTTTGCAAACAAAAGCACAATCCAGTCTTATCTTGTTAGTTCTTAGTGAAAATTATATATAATAGGAACCAAAAATATCTCAACAAAAAAATCAATTTAAGATATTGTTATAGGTTGAATTGTGTCCCTCCCAAATTCTTGCACTGAAGTCCTAACACCCAGTACCTCAGAATGTGAGTTTTTTTTGGAAATAGAGTCATTGCAGACGTAATTAGTTAAGATGAGGTCATTAGAATGGGCCCTTAATCCAATAAGACTGATGTTATAAGAAGGGGAAATTTGGGAGCAAACATGCACACAGGGAGAACACCATGTGAACGTGAAGGCAAGGATCAGGGTGAAGTTTCTACAGGCCAAGGAATGCCTAAGATTGCCAGAAACCACCAGAAGCCAGGAGACAGAGGCATAGAATAGATTCTCCCTCATAGCCCTCAGAAGGAAAGCAACCCTGCCAACACCTTGCTCTCAGACTTGTAGCCTCCAGAACTGAGAGAATAATTTCTCTTAAGTCACCCAGTTTGTGGTACTTTGTCACAGCAGCCCTAGGAAATGAATATAGATATTAATAGGTGGTTAACTGTTCATAGTTTAATTGCTCTTATTAAGCCTTCAATTACTCTGCTCTGAATGGGAGAAGCACAGCAGACAGCTGGGAGGGAAGAGCAGGAATTGATTTATGGGATGTACACCATGGAACGTGATCAACCCATTATCAGCGCTATCATCTGATGCTAGCAAAGGCAAGGGCAAGTAAGTGGAAGGCCAGCTTACTGGCTAGTACTTGTTTCCCCTGTCCATGTTAGCCATTTGGAATAGAATTACTCTTTGATAATGACACAAATTCATCAATTAAAAAGCCAGACACTGTAACCATAGTATCATTTTCTGTAATGTCTTATGCAGCCAGAGAACAACTTCATGGAAAATGCTATAATTACATAATACTATCTAGATGATATTAGAAAAATAAGACTAGAAAGGATTTAAATTGCTCAGTCCTCTGTCTACAGAAAGGTGAGGATCAAAGCCATCATAAAATAGTCCTGCCCTGGATGAGGGCAGCATCTTTAATGAGAATACTGCACAGGATCTCCGTGTCCATTATTTCGATAACTTCTAGGCACAGGGGGACTTAACATCATCCCCATTTTACAGAAGAAAAATGACGGCTAGAGGCTGAGTTATCCCAAGGCTACAGTGTGAGTAGATGGTAGGATGGAATCTGGACTTGATCACTAGGACTTCAGTCTCTATCATTTTTCTAAAATAAATGATATCTGGATGGACGTCAACATTAAAAGAGTAATTTTCCTTAACTTGAAAAAGCTAATAGTAAAAAGCAGAAAAAGTTTTCACGCCTTGTGCATTTCATGCTCTTTAGTGCTCAGACCACCCCTCGCTGGCCGTGGACCACGGCTTCCCCTCAGTGCCTAGTGGAGCGCTGGCTTGCAGGAGGCAAACAATAAATGTTCGCTGAAAGTCAAATAAAAGACTTTAATAAAATACTATTTCAAAGACTTCATGAACTGACAAGTATATTGCTGCCGCTCTGGGCAGGGCTCTGCTGGTGGATCTGGTGTTGGGGAAGTTTTACTACATTATTGAGGCAAATATGATAACTGCTGAACCTTTTCTGGCGGGGGGGCACTAGTTTTCACTCTGTGTTCCTACCAAGACATGTGTTTCTAGGTTGTTCCTTTGCTTTCTAAAGTAAACAGGGTAGCTGGGTCTGGATCTGTTTAACCCCACCTGTCCTTTCCCCTTCAAGATGATAATAAAAAGAAGAGATTCCACTTCAGATCTGGACCAACACGGCACCGAGTCGAGGCTGGGTCCCCAGAAAAGGCGTTCCCTGGGCTTTCTAACAGGTGAGGCTCTGGGTACAACCGTGGGCATGCGGCTACAAGAATCAGAGATAGTGCGTTTCACAGTGAGAGAGCGCGGCTGGCTGGCAGTTGCCCGAGAGGTGGACAGATGAGCAACAAATGTGCGTAGCAGACCAAAGCTCCCCGCTTCTGGGAAACCACACCCCTGTGAGGGATATTTGGACACATGTAGGCGTATTAGATGTGGCATACTAACTCCAACGGCAAGCCAAAAAATGAATGTGAGGAGTCGCTAACACTTCTGCTTAAGGCTCTCTGAAGGGGCTCCAATAATTGCTTATTTATAACCTCTGAGCGCTTGGTGGCCTTCCACGGAAGGAGCAAGCAGCTGCCTACAGGAAACCGACTGCCCTGCCCACTGACTGGAAACACATGTTCCTTTCTGTCATCTTTGGGAATAGTTGCAATTCCATAATGTGATAGTTGTCAACTTATTTCCTTCTATTTGTGGTTCACTGAAACTTCAGGATCTAAAGATCTCATCATCCTGTCACCAGCCGCTGTTAATGCCTCAATCAATGTTGCAATAATAAGACTAATCATACTTATTCTTGTAAAACCATCCTTTTATTCTAAACTCCTGCAAATTCTCATGGGGCCCGGCTCAGGCTCATTCAGATATCCAAATTCTGAACGCTGGAATAAAATTCTAAGTGTTTAGAATAAAAACTCCCAACAAACATAATGAACTGACCACAGAGATTTTTTTAAATTGCATGTTACTGATTAGGATGATGGACGCATTCATAGAATTTTAGAGTTGAAGCACTCTTATTGATCATGTGATATATTTCTACCTCCTGATTTTATATATATGATACAGGTAATCACCATGCCAGGATTTTCATGTTCTATTATAAAACTCTGAAAATGCCCCTAATTCGTTTCAAAATTAAATGCAGTTAATTCTTACTCCACAAATTTCACAAAACAAGGATGTCACTGTTTTTATATTTCAAAAGTCTAAGAAATAAACCATAGAAGGAAAAATATTCACTACCTCAATAAATTATTTAACTTATTTCTGGTTTAGAAATATATTTCAATATACTTTTTACATTTATACACATTTGATCAAATAAACATCAAGAACTGTGCTTCAAACTATAAATATTGTACTGTTCTACAATGTGTCACATAATCAATCAAAATAGCATTTCTTGGCTTTTAGGCTTAAATCTTTCATGCCAGAACAAAGTTTTATAGGTAAATAAATTAAACAAAACACATAAATATAAATTTACTTTTGGTTCAGTTTTTTTAATATCTGATCATCTTTTACATATTTTAAAGGGGAAAAACATTCAATATGTTCTCCTTGATACTCGCTCACACTAGCTTATTCTGTCGGAGGCAAAGTCTGTTAGCCTTACTGTTGAATTTTGTTAGATCCTGTTCCTTAGTCATTGCCTTATAGTGTACGTGGGAGTGCGAAAAACAAGACAGTGTTCATCTTCTCGGGATACAAGGAAGGAAGACAGAGTTTCTGCCCTCTGGATCCTCAGTTTTTTTCAGAACACAAATAAGTAAAAGTAAAATAAGAAAATGTTGGCAGCATTCAGGAAAAGGAGTCTGGTAAAGGCAAGGGAAGGGCGTGGGAGCTCGAGAGTGCTGGGGCAAACTGCAAAGTTGCAGGATGGGGACTCCTGAGGCCACATTGTCCAGAAATGGTGAGATTCTAATGAGGTCATACAGGGTAGAATGCAGGGATACTTGGCAATATTTCTGGGGTAGAATTACTAGGTTTGGTGACTGATTAGCCTGGTGAGAGGGAGGATTCTGGCTCCTGGCTATGTGAGCTGGTAGATGGCAGAGCCATTTATGGAAGCAGAAATGCAGACAGGTGGGGGGCGTGCAAGGGAAGTGAAGATACCTCTCACACAGGCTGAACTCAGGATGTGTGTGTGTGTTATCCAAGTTGGGAAGTCTGGAAGGCATTGGGTTACTGAGTGTGGCACTTACACGAGCAACCTAACCTTTTAGAGATTTAGACTTGAAGGTCATAAGCACAAAGATGTTAGTGAAAGCCAGAGAGTAGACAAGACCGTTCGGCAAGAATGAACAGGGGCTAAGGACAGAACCTTGGGAAGCATCAGCATGGAGGCTAATGTGGAGGAAAAGGAGACCAGAATGGAGAAGGAGAAGGGCTGGCTGGAATATAGAAAGAATCTCAGGAGAAGATGGTTTTAAAGAAGCAAGGGAAGAAGTTAGCTTTAAAAAAACCCAACAAACTACAGAGAGGTATGTAGGAAAGAGACAGAAAATATTCTTTGGAATTGGAGTTAAGAGCTGGTTGCAGACTTGGGTGAGGCTAGTTTCAGAGGAATGATGAAGGCAGCAGCCAGCTCTGCCAGGTTAAGGGCTGAACTGGAAGTGTGAAAGTGGGGTGAGTAAGGGGAAACTTCCCTTGCAAGTGTGACTGTGGAGTCTCTTAGGGCTGTAGCTGGGTGGGTGGGTGGGTGGGTGGGGGTTGAGAATCCAGAGGGCTACCCCCGCAACCTCACAGCCCTTCCTACCAACTTAGAGCTTAGAGAAGGTGCCCTCTTTACTGAACCTTTCTCCCCAGCACACCAATATATTAAATTCTTTTATATCCTAAAAACAAAACCCAAACCCAAATACCTCAAATCTCCTGGTTAGAGCGATCAGAACACAGTTAAAAAGGAGTGGTACACTCAGCTAAGAATCACACCAACTCTAGGAGTGACGTCAGCATCATGGCGGAGTTTCTAAAATCTGGTGTATATTTCACAATCACAGCATATCTCAGTTGGGACTAGCCACACTTCAAGCACTCAATAGCCACAGTGGCTTGCGGCTACCATATTGGAAAGCATACCTCTAGAAATTGCTGTGAAGAAAATTATTAGGGCAAAAAGGCAAAGAGTGATGGATTGTGAAGGCAGATGGATACTTTGGACAAGAGATTTTGTTTCAAGAAGTCTAAAGAGTGGCCCAGGAATTTCCATTTCAACAAGCCTCCACTTGCCCAGGTGATTCTGAGCCAGGTGATCCCCAAGGCACACCTTCGTAGTAAGGCCTGGGTAGGCAGGGAGTAATTTAATCCTCCCAGCAGTCCTATCAGCTAGAAATGATGATTATGTATACCCATTTGAGAAGACTAAACTGAGGCTTCAGAGAGGTGAAATCAATTACCAGAGACCCAGTATTTTCATTCTGTCACAAATACTAAATACAGATATTTATTGATGACCAAAAAAAAAAAAAATCACACCAACTCTAAATGCTAAAAGTTGTTATTCCTGGCTGATGGCCTTTGTGTAATTTTTGTAATATGTAATATAAGATGAATATACATATACATATTATAACAAATATACTTGACTATTTGAAAGGAAATTTTGTTTTTTTTTTTGGTGAGGAAGATTAGCCCTGAGCTAACATCGGTTGTCAATCCTCCTCTTTTTGCTGAGGAAGACTGGCCCAACTTTATATGGGACAGCTGCCACAGCATGGCTTGATAAGCAGTGTGTAGGCCTGTGCCCGGGATCCAAAACTGTGAACCCCGGGCCACGAAAGCAGAGCGCACGAACGTAACCACTATGCCACTGGGCTGGTCCCTGAAAGAAAAATATTTTAAAACTAAAATTCATAATACAGTAAAAAGTTTGTAATCAAGGTAACAGTCATAATGACAATCAAATAAAGTTTTATATTTAAAAATTAACCCCTGGTCAATTAAACCCTAAGTATGAATAATCCGCAAATAGCACAGAGCCTTGCAAATAGTAGATATGCTAGAAATGTTTGTTGAACTGCATTCTAGGATACCACTGTAATTGTCGCCAAAGCTCTGAGCCCTCAAGCTATATCTAGTACCATACCAGCAGGCTAGGGAGCAGGATTTCCTGGGAGTACAGGTACATCATAGAGATGACCACCTTTTATGAATACCTATAAAGGTATTAATGAATACTCCCAGGAAATGGACTAGCTTTCCTCTACCTTAATAAAAGAAAATATATATATATATATGTGTGTGTGTGTATACATATAGCGTTCATCAAATATTACTTGGAAAATATCTAGAAAGAGTTAGATGTCATGATGCACTACAGTCTCAAATCCTACAGTTTACTCTTGAAAAGTATTCACAAGCTCTTTTTTCCCCCCTTAACTCAAGGTTCACGTGTATGTAAGGAGTCAAAGAAAAGAGAAGGACAAGTCATTTCACATAATGCTGAGTGCCTTAGCCAAGACCTTTTTTGTGTTTCTTTTCCCCCAGGTGTACATGTGTAGTTTTTCCTTACATCAAGTCTTTATTATGAGCTCACCTGAACATTTCCAGTAAAAAGAACAATGTATAACTTTGGAAGAGAGTATATTAAAACATGGATGGCTTCATATCTGGAAAAATATACATTCCTTTAAATGTGAATTTCATTTACTTTCCAGGCAGCACTTAGTTCGGGTTAAAACAGCAAATTCATTATCTAAGATCTTGGTTGGCTCCATCCTCCAATTCATTAACTGTGTAAGGTCTCAAGAAACACAGGTGCTCATACTGACTTTTAGAGATCACATGTATTAATATCCCTGCCTAAGAGAAACAGTATTTTAAACCTCTTTTTCCTACTGCTTAACCTCCATTCCAGTACCAAACCCCAGGTAGCAATTCGCTTTCTTTAATAACTCTTTTATGAAGCATACATGGGAAGTTAACTTCAAATAATCACAGTAATCCCCTAACATCATGTTACAAGTGGAGTCCAAAATGAAATGAAATGTCCAGGGATTGGCTGCTGGGATTGAGGGGAGACAAGTGCCAACCACGATACTGGAAATTCACGCTCTCTTTGGTTTCACTGTGTCCAAGTCTTCTGTGTACTGATTCACGAATTTTAGGAGGACTAAAACTTTCACAAATTGGAGCAAATCTCCCTTAAAATAAGTCTTTGTAATATTTTATCACATAAACTTCTGTTCATTCCCTTCTGAATTAAGAGCCCCGTTGGTTTGAGAGTGGGCTCTTCTTTCTGGGTTTCCCTTTGATGCTACAGGGAACAGACACGGTTTTTACATGTTGAATATTCTACACATTCAAGACAGTGAAAAAGACATTCGTCTCTTTCTTGGTTTTAACCACAGATCCAGCTCTTTGTGCAAGGACGCAGTCACTAGCAAAAAGTAACCTTGTAATTGGAATATCACAGAGTTGGAAGCACACTCGGTCCAATCAACAAATATAACATTTTGGCTTCCTCATTTCCTGTCACAAATTTCCCTCCCTTCCATTTTCGTAATTGATGTCCTCCCCAAGAAAACCTCCTATCTATCACTCATGCACCTCTAGCATCTTGAAGTATTTTATTTTTATCGGAATGTTTTGGGAAACCTATCCTTCAGGCTGCACCAGTGCCCTTTCATTTCTAAAATGCTCCTTATCTGGCAGTCAGTTCAAGTCCATTTATGTGGTTTGGCCAGGATTTCCACTTCATAAAAGACGAATTCACTGAATCTAAAAACATATGTCCCTCTACAGATAATTATTCTCTTCAAACATCCGCCTTCTCTTATTTTCTCCCATCTTCTTTCTTCATGGTCAAGATCTTTTGGGGCCTCTAATATTCAAAAAATAAAAATGTATTCTCTGATATTTAAGAAATTTTAGAATTAAATAAGGTATCTTATTCTATTACAAGTCTATTGCTATGCTACATCAATTAACATAAAATAATACATCCCATTATGAAGAACTTATTCTATACTTATTGGGGAAAAAAAGACATGTCTTTCTTTAAATATTTATTAACACAGTGAAAGCCATGCTATTTTTAAACTTTACCAAGACAGAATTTTCTAGTGAATTATTTATGTCAACATTAGTGATTGTTACTGAAATTATAGTTATTTATATGAATTTTAATTGGTCTGGGCATCAGTTGATTATATATATAGTAACATAGTATAGTGAGTAACATAGTATAGTCAGCGGGTCTGAAATCAGTTAGATCTGGGCCGGAATCCCAGCTTTGCATCTTAATAGCTCTGTGACGCTGGGCAAGTTACTTAATTTCTTTTTCTTTTTCAATTTCTTCATAAAGTGCAGACAATAAAACTGGTGTTTCAGGGTTACTGTGAGGAATAGATGCGATCAGTGTAAAACAACTGGTATAGCATTTGGCTTGATTTAGACACCTAGTAATCTAACCTGCAGAAGCAAAACTAGTTCTCTGCAGATTTAGGAAGTCTTTAAATGAGGGGAAAAAGGAAGGGAAGGGAAGAGAAGAAAAGGGAAGGAAGAAAACGAGGATAATATAATGTCATTATGCTTAACATTTGGGGTCAACTCTGATGCACTGTATCCATAGTGATGTCCAGAACAGAGGAGACTCTGCTCTGGCCAGGGGGTGAATTGGATGATGATCTTTTCAAAGACACTCAAATTCTATCTACATGTAGACTTTGCTACCAGGAATGGGTGGCCTTTGACTCAACTCAATCCTTTGAGTTGAGTACAATCTGTTCATGCATTAAGGAGTCAAATGAGTGCGAGATTTAAGGACTTAGGAGTGAGAGCAATTGGACCAACGGGAAGACGTGGGTGCTAGGAAATACAGGAGACAAGCCCCTGGGGCATTGTCTAGAACTCTGCAAGTGTTCAGTGTATGATCTCTGAGTCCAAATCTAAAAAAAAGCCAATAAAAGAGGTATATATAAAAAATTAATACAAATAAATTAGAAATAAGAGGAGACAAATAGAAAGAGGAAAATCAAATTAGTTCCCTAATATGGACAATGACAACCCAGCAATGTGCTTTGCAAGATTAAGGTTTAAAACTACTTCTGGAACTTGTGCAGCAAAACAAAAACAAGTATAGGCTAGGAATGACAGGAGTTGGGCTCTAGGCCAGGTGTGTTACCATCGAGTTACCGGCCATGAGCACCTCTCCTCCTTTGTCTGGGCTTCGATGTCTTCATGTGGAAACAAAGTACTTGAGGTGTCTCTAAGATTTCCTCCAACTTTGCTCGGCCACATGCCTCAAACATTAGATCCCCTGGCACATTTTAAGTTGTAACCGTGTGTCCGACAGATCCAATCCACAGGATTTTACAGCAGCCAGGCGACATCAGAAGAGTAAGGCTGAAGGTTGATTTATAAGCAAGACTGCGACCTCTGAAAGCAAATGCAGCTGAACACCAGGGCCACGGGTGCTGCTGCAGCGACAGCCTTTCTTCTTTGGAATGTCTCCTCTGAGGGAAAGCAAGACAACTTGAAAAGGCAGGCAAAGACTGGCTACCCAGCCTTCCGCCTCAGACCTGCTGTGCTCTGCCCATGGCCAGCCCGCTACACTCTGGAAGGTCTGTTCTGAGAGGCACAGGGGAGCCTGGCCACAAACCAGGAAGGGAGGCTGTTCAAAGGCATATTTAGGATGAGTTATGTGAAAATTGCCCACAACATCATTTTTCTCTCTCACATTGTTAGCATTTATTAAATCAATGTCTCCATTTCCCTTCCTGTATTTTAATCTGACTCAGTTGGTGGAGAATGTTTTCAAAACCAACCCAGAGTTGATAAATAGCATTGGCTTAATGTTAATAAAGAAACAAGGTTGAGATTGAACTAAAGCATGGGTTTAAGTAAATAACTACACAAAATGTATGATTTTATAAAGAAAAATTTCATGGAAGTGTTTCATGTTTTTGTTTCAACAGTATGATAAACGGAGACAATGCACTGGTAGAGAAAGCATAATTTCAGTCTTGGAAAGAAACTTTAGAGCTCATTTCATTCACTAAATATTGATTAAACCTTACTTGGTGCTAAACTGTGGTTATAAAAGCAAGTCAGATGAAGCCCCTGTTGTTAAGCAGCTCAAAATATATTAGGGAGACAGATAAAACCTGTGCCTGTGCCTGGTCTCTTCTGCACTCAAATCCCTTCTGCATCGTCCCTGCTCTGCTCTGTTTCACAGGGCTGACCCGTGCAGAACGCATTTTTTGGTAGCTTCAACTGGGTTCTGCCAGTGGGAGGTTCTGGCAAGAGTTGAGAGGGTGGGAAGAAGGGAGAAGCCCGGATCTTTCCCCTCTGGGTGGAGGTCTCCAGAAGGGGCAATGTTTCCCCCGGGGTTCTTGCTCCTGCTGGAGGGACCAACCAGGATTCCTACTCTGTGGAATCACCCAGCTCCTGGGCTCCCTTCGGCCTCCCAGCCTAGGGTGGTGGGGACTTCCTGTTGCGGTTGACCTCTGGGTTCTCTCTCAGCCCCTATATTACCTCTGCAACCAATTCTTGGAATTAAAATATGCTATTTTAAATAATTAGCCTGACTTCTATGTATTCCCGGTTAGACTCTGACTGATATACAACCCATTAATGATAATACAGTATAACAGATATTCTTCTAGCAGTTTAAACAAAACACCTAAGAGCTATGAGTGGGCAGAGAAAGAAAGGTTACTTTTGCTGGGAAGTCTGGAGAAGACTCCACACAGGGAGTAACACCTGTTATGGTGAAACCTTGACAAATGATGAGGGTTTGGTTCTTGAAAGATGAGACAAATCTTAACAGTTGAGGAAAGAGGAAGAAGGACATTACCCAGAGGAAACAGCATCACCAGAAGCTTGGGAATGCACAGCATGTTTCCAGCGCAGGGTGGAATGAAAGGAGGTGGTTAAGAGGGTAGAGAAAGGCTCCATTGTGGGGATCTTGAAAGCCCTTCCAAGGAGTTTGGGGTTTGCTCTTTAGGTAGTTGTGACCTTTACCAAGTTTCCAAGCGGTGAGACGGTTGCACTATAGGGTAAAGCATGGAGTGAAGGAGGTTATGACATGGAGATCATCCAGAGTAACTGCTACGGTGGCGCTGGAGATGCTAAGGGCCACATTCAGCATAGCAGCAGTTGAGAATGTGGAGGGGAGTTGATTTGCAAGACACATTGGTGAAGGAAAGAATGGGATTGAAAAAAGATGGATGTATAGGTCAGGGAGTAGTAAGAGTATAAGAAAAATTCCATGCTCCATGTTTAAGCGTACATAGGAGTAATGATACTCATAGGCACACAGGTTGTAGGCAATGAGTTTGCAATGAATTTGATTTTTCAGCATGTTTAATCTTAGGTGATCATGCGAACAGATAGGAAAGTGTGAGAGGTTCTGTTATACTGTATTATCATTAATGGGTTGTATATCAGTCAGAGAAATGCAAGTCTGGTACTCATCAAAGAGGTAAGGGCTAGAGATTGATATTTGCAATATAAATATTTACATTTAGTTGAAGCATGGAAATGGAAGAGGTCACCACAGGAAGAGATAAGAAATCCATGAAGGACTGAACCAAACTGTAAGGAACAATACGCTTAAAGGCCAGAAAAGAAAAGAAGAACCAGCAAATGAGATGTAAAGAGATGGGTAGGAGGAAATTAGGCAAGAGAAATAATTTGGATGTCAACAGAGAAGAGTTTTAAGAAGTAGAAGGTAGCCATGAGTATAGGATAGCACAAAGGTCAAGTGAGATGATGACTGGAGTGTCTTTGGTCTGGTGTTGTGGTGTTCATCCTATGTGCCAACTTGTTGAGGCGTTACACGAGGTCATCTAGTTCTAGTCCTTCATTTCACAGTGGAGGGAACAGATCCCTGGGTGTTTGACTAAACTGCCCGAGGGCTCAGAACTGCTAACAGTAAAGCTGGACTAGAACTTTGGCTTTTGATGGTCAAGCAGAATGTTTTCCACTAAAGCGTCCAGTCTCCATAAGAACCTAGGGTTAGGGATTTTTTTCCCAGTCATTTTTAATATTTATTTGTTAACCTAAGAGAATTTAATTCTTAAAGACTGAACTTACTCACCAGATCAAACATCCAAACAAATACAAAATAGACTTCTGACTGAGACATTCAAAGCCTAAATGATCCTTTACACTGAGTTCAGGTGTTAGCATGTATCCCTGCAATCTAGTTTATAAACTGTACCTTTTCTTTGCGGGAAACAAATAGCTATCTTGAGAACTAACAATCAATATCTTGCTTAAATGTTCTCCTTCCCCTGAAAGAACCTTGTCAGAAATAAATAAATCCTAGTTTTTTGTTTTGTTTTGTTTTGCTGAGGAAGACTTGCCCTGAGCTAACATCTGTTGCCAATCCTCCTCTTTTTTTGCTTGAGGAAGATTAGCCCTGAGCTAACATCCATGCCAATCTTCCTCTATTTTGTACGTGGGACACCACCACAGCATGGCTGGTGAGTGGAGTAGGTCTGCGCTGGTGAGTGGGTCTCTGCTGAAGCAGGAGCGTGTGGAACTCTAAACACTCAGCCATGGGGCCAGGTCCAAATCCTAGTTTTATGAAAGGAAAATAATTTTCTGATCAAGAGGATCACAATGGTACTTATGAATTTTCAGTTATATTTAATTTACAATTTTTCTCATCTGCTGTTTTAAATTATGAAAATAATCATTAATATTTTATTTTTCATCATTTTTGAAGTATATTCATATTTTCTCCTATACTCTAGGGATGAATTGACATTGGGGCATCCTGGAAAAGCATAAGCTTTAAGAGTCAAAGAGTAGTCAGCACAAATTGTATTTCCATTACTTCCTGGCTGTGCAATCTTGGGCAATAATGATAACGGATGGCATACTCAGTGCTACTATTTACGCAGTGCTACACTGAATAAAATAATAGACGAGCACACTTAATTTATCTCTGCATTGACTTTATGAAGCAGGCATTTTTATCCCCATACTCCTTTTTTAAGGCAGAAACTTAAGCGTAGGCATTTTATTAGCTTGCTTAAGGTCATATAGGTTGAATGTAGCTAAGTTGGGAGGGGGACCCAGTTCTGTCTGACCTCAAAGGCCACACCTCACCCAACGCACTATTGCGTTTGAGCGGTCTCACGCACACTTCCTACTTAGACTGGGTTGTTATAATCACTAAATGAATGTTCCAGGTGAAATGCTAAGCCTCAGGTAGTGCCCAATCAATACTATAATTGGGTGGGGGATGGGAGGGGAACGCTAGTTTAAAATGCTAACCTTGAGAACCTAGACCGCAGAGCAGGATTCTACTATGCAGTGCCCATCCCATCCCATCCCATCCTGACATAAAGTTTTAAAACAAATTCTCCAAGAACCTCAATACTGCACAAGATTATTTGTGAGACAGCTAATGATTTGTGATGACAGAGTGAGATGACACTAGGTTTTGGGACTCATTTAACCTAATATCTGAAATAAAAATGTCTGTTTTTAAAAAGGGAGAACTGAGGTATATGCCGGAAATGAACCTTGTGTTTTCCTGTGTAGAAGCAAGTGCTTTGGAACGTTTCTCCCTGTGCTGGAGCCCTCCAACCCACACTGGTCACTGACCACATGAGTCCTAAACTGCCAAGCTACTAACTCGTTTCTTTCAAACTCCTAACTCATTCCTTTATGCACTCTTTTATGATTCTAAGGATAAATTCTAACGGCTCTCCGCACATTTCCTCCGGGTTAAGTCTAAATTAGTCCCCTCTCTTGGATTCCCACTGGGCTGCCTTGATACATCACAGAACACTGGCTGAGGAAATCTCTCTTTAGTCCCCGCAAATCACTCTCTGTACCTGCTACCCTGACTATGCCTGTGACATTATTTATTACAGAATAAGCCCTAGCTGTTGAGGGTCAATTATTCCATTGACCAGGCATTACAATAATTCCTGGTCATTAAAAGAGGTACTTATGTGAATCTGGGTGCATATTGAAAGAAACATTAGTCCTTTTGTCAACTTGGCAAGTCTATTGTTCTGAACCAGGCCCAACCAATTAACATCTTTTGCCAATCCCTGTCAGCTGGGGCTTGAAAAAAGGAGAGAAAGGGGGTCAGTCAGATGCTAATTTAGATACAATTGTGTCAGGGCTGTTTGGACGGGGCTGGTTCTGAAGAAGCCACCAGGGTTTAATGAAGCAAACAGCTTGGGTCCCGGCGACCCTGCAGGGGTAATTTTCAAAAGACACCTCTGTGTTCCTGTGCCAAATAGCAAAGAGGCATCCCAAGAAGCCCGTCCTTAAAAAAAAAAAAGAAAATTAAGAGAGGGATAATCATCCGTTTAATCTGCTCATTAAACAAATCTCTCAGGCGGACTTAACATGAATTAGCACTTCTCTAAAAAGGTAAAATGTGACACACAGCAGACAGTTCAGATAATTTGAAAGGTCACAATTCTTTATTACAAGCTCAATTGTGGTTAATGTATTAATATTCGATGATATTGAGCAAAGACCACCACCTTCATTCAACCTTGGAAGCAAACTAGTATATGTTTTCCTAATTGGAAAACAAAAACAAAAACACTTTTATCAGGTCCCAACACAGATCTAAGCACAAGCTAAATATAGATGACACTCTTTGTTTCATGTTTTTCAAACATAGGCATTAAGATAGAGAGAGAGAAAAACCCAACTAAATCTGTTGACTCCCTCTACTGCTTTCCGCTTAACGCCTGCTAGGCTCACACATGTGGCTAGTAATGTGATAGCTAAGCTTCAGTGAGACTGCAGTTCTGCACGGAACTTCAGGAACCTCATGCCCATGGTCCAGGCGGCCATTTGGTCTGGAGCACCACAGCCTGGGCGCAACGACCCAAAAGGCTGAGGCCCCAGGAAGATTCATGACTGACAGGTCTGGAATGCAAACTTCCCTGGAAAACAGTGGAATCTTTTGTTCAGGAGCTAAACATCACACTGACACAAACACCTTTCTTACAAATCTCCCAGCCGTATCTAAGGGGGGATAATTAGTCTTCTCTTCATATTTACTTATTTGTAGATGCTGTGAGTGGGCCTGTTGTTATGTTAAGATGGTGTTTACAATGAGGCATGAAGACTTACACAATTCTCTAACTAGTCAACCTAGACTTTCAGCTTATACCCATGGAAGTATTATTTCATTTGAAAAGAGCAAAAGGGCCAATCCTGGACCATTTTGGAAGAATATTTAATATCTCTTGTCAAAAAGTATTTCCTATCATAAGAAAGAGACTGAGGCACATTTCAAAATAAATCACCACTAAAACAGATTTGTACACCAATGTTCACAGCAGCATTATTCAAAATAGCCAAAAGGTGAAACAACAAAAACATCCATCAACAAATGAATGGATAAACAAAATGTGGTATACACTGATGGGGTTCAGGGCATGCTACCCCAAAATACGGCACCTTGGTATATTGAATATTTTAAGCTGAAGGAGTTTGAGAAAACGGCAGAAGCAGGAAGGTCTCTTTGACCTTCTCCCACCCTTCTTCCCTGAAGTAGATCATAAGACCCTCATGTGAGTGGTGCCCTCCCTATACCCAGAGTCAAGGAGCATGGACACGGAGAAGAATCTGAACAAACAGGCCCTGCTAAGCCTCCCCCAGTCTATCACAGCTCATACTCTTTGCCCTATCATCTTTCCATGACTTTCCCCTCTTCATCAAACCTCGCGTAAAAACATTCAGGTTTAACCATTTCTTTGGGTCTTCATTTCCTCATGAAGGTTCTCATGTCATGTAAAACTTATATAAATAAATTTGTATGCTTTTCTCCTATTAATCTTTGTCAGTTTAATTTTCAGACCCAGCCAGGGACTCTAAGAGGGTTAAGGAAAACTATTTTCCTCCTCTACAAAACATTTAATGGAATAATGTCATTCAACCTTAAAAAGGAATGAAGTTCTGACACATGCTACCACATGTAGCATGTGGTACATGCCTTGAAAATATTATTCTAAGTGAAATAAGCTAGGCATAGAGAACAAATACCATATAATTCCACTTACATGAGGTACCTAGACTAGGCAAATTCACAGACACAGAAAGTACAATAGGGGCCAGGAGATAGGGGCAGGGAGGGGGAAGGAGGAGTTATTATTTAATGGGTACAGATTTTCCATTTGGGATGATGACAAAATTTCAATTTAAAGCCACATATAAAGTATTCAGTCTTTTTATACTCCTTAACACTGTTTGCACCTCTTATCATCCAAATAATATTTTCTACTTTATTGGCTTGTTATTTAAAAGCTAAGTATCGCACACCAAAATTATTCAAAATCATTGAGTCAACTGTCCCCACTACAAAAAGGCCAGGAAGCGAAAATGCTGCCGTAGTAAATGGAACTGGGACCGCGATGGCCTGGAAGAGCTGCTCCTCTCCAGTCCATTCCTTTTGAGGAAAGCAGCAGTTGGTTGGTATGTGAAATGTTCTCTCTCGGGCACTTGTTGCCTTAGCAGTAAGTCATGTCAGCTTTGGCTCAGCCCCCTTGAGGCCTGAACCAAGTGAAGCCTGAAGTCACCATTCAGCAACTGCAGCAGCCATGGGGCGTCTGGCATTTGCTGAGTGCACTGAGCCTTAAAAAGGAACAGCTGCTGTGGAATGCTGTTACAAGACACCTACAAGGGACTTGGGCCTCATGGACACACTCATCTATTCTGAAGAGGGAGGCTAATCACTGCTTCATTACTTTCTTACACGATAAGAAGTTGCAGAGATGAAAGCATCCAAGAGCAGTCTAAGGACTAATGAGGAAATTCTCAGTTCCTCTGTAGTCCCAACTGGACAAGACAAGCTGATGGGTGAAACTATGTTCAAAACACCTAAGTCTCTGTTATCACAGACCCAAAGTGCTTAGAATAGAGTCACACATGCTGTGAGCACACGATTGTTGACTTACAGAAATTATTGAAACTATTGCATTAAAAGATCTGCTAAGTAGGAGCAAAGAAATTATATCTCAATAGGTAACTATCAGGCATTGAAGGGCTATCTTTAAATGAGATTTCTAAGGTTTATCTCAAATTATGGTATCTGTATAAATTATTTCAATTTTGATAGTCTGGTAAGGGAGATACTATACCATAGAGTTGATTTGTTATCACAGAATCTTTATCTGAAAAAATCTGTCAAGGATATAGAAACAAGTTGAAGTCTTAAAATGAAAATACAATAAGACTTTTTAAAAGAACATGCAAGATTTTACTTCTATATTAAGAGCTAGCTCTATCATTTCACACTTTGGTCCATCACAGAACTTTAACAAAATCTCGTTACTCCATATTCTACTGTGCTTACTTAAGAGTGTAGTGTATGATTTTTGATAGCTGAAAGCACAAGGGTCTAGCCTTGAATTAGAAATACAGTTAGGACCAAAAATAGAAAAGGGAGGGGGCGTGTAGAAATCTTGTAACGGCAAAACAAAAATGAAAAAAAAAAAAAAAAATCGGAGAAGCCTGCTAATCAAGTAAGGTCTTTGTCTTCAGAAAATGTCATTGCTATTGTATATTTCAAAGGGGCCTTAGAAATCAACGTGTCCCCATCATTGGTATTCATGAAATGATTGTTGAATGGCTGAGTTAATAAACCCCTTTACTGTATACATACCAAAAGCACAAGATATAAAGAAATCTAAGACCTCTATCATGGAGCAACCCACTGAGGAGGCCAAGATTCCAAATGATTATTAGTGAGTGGTTATCAAACTGGTAGTTTGATTTTAATTTAGCTTCTTTTCAAAATTATCATTTGTTGGAATGCAACAATATACCAGTTCCTCGAATGTTTTCTGCTCTGTTTTGACTGCTCATCGACAAAACATATTATTAAGGACCTATGCTCTAAGCACTGATGTAATCACCAGGGAGAAAAAGATGAAGCACCAAGGCCCAGTCAGGGAAGAGCACAGGACTATATGTCACAGAAACCAGGATTTCCTGTCCTAAGGCTCTCATTTTGTCATCTCGATAATTAAACAAAAAAAGCAACAGAAAACCTGTGTAGGATGTACTCACGAAAGCACAAGAACAGGAAGAAAGGGCAGATGTGGCTAGGTGGAGAGAAGGGGGGAGAGCATTTTATACAGGAAGAACAAAAGCATTCATAAAAAGGCAGAGAAGAAAGGACAGAGGAGGAGACCCCACTGCTGGGCTGTGGGGTGCTGGGGTGTCAGTGGGGTGCGACAGGCTGTGGAAAGCCTTGAAAACTGGGTAGAGTGATTTTTTTTTTATTTTAAATTTATTTATTTATTTTTTCCCCCAAAGCCCCAGTAGATAGTTGTATGTCATAGTTGCACATCCTTCTAGTTGCTGCACGTGGGGCACGGCCTCAGCATGGCGGGAGAAGCGGTGCGTTGGTGAGTGCCCGGGATCTGAACCTAGGCCGCCAGCAGCGGAGCGCGCGCACTGAACCGCTAAGCCACAGGGCCAGCCCTGGGTAGAGTGATGTGGGAGAAAAATAAGGGAATCACTGCAGATTCTGAGCAGAGTGACATAATGAAAATGGGCTTTTAGGAAAGTCAAGGTTGTAGCTGTGTGTATCACAAAAGGAGGGGCTGAAGGCAGGAAGACAGGAAGCAATAAAGGATATGAAGGTTTACACTACGACGGGGAAGAAAACGTCAACAGGATGCAAAGACTGATTGGCTGTGAGGGGCAAATAAAGGTGGAGGAACAGTGAGATGATCAGAGGCCTGGGACACGAGACAGAAGATGAAGGACAAAACCAGAAATTGGAAAGGATCTATTTTAAAAGGGGTGAGGAAGAGAAAAGATAAGTTTTGGACATGTAAAGTTTAAGGTAAGACAGAATACATTAGGTGCTCAGCTGGTAAGTACAGACTGGTGCTAGAATAAAGATTGCAGAGAGAGTTGGGATAACTGCAACCTTTGAGAGAAAGCTTTTCTTGAGAAACATCAACAAAGAACAGAGGAAATGACCAACACTTGAGAACAAGACACAGAAGTGTGCAGAAAGCTCATATGGCCTCGGGCTTTCTTGTGAGTTCTCCCATTTATCCTACAACAGCCCCGCGAGGTGAGGAAGGGCTGGAAGAGGGAAAGCTGTCAAAGAGGCAGGAAGGGACCCAGGAAAGCACAACCTCAGAGGAGCCTACGAAGAGTTCTCCAGGGAAGCAGAAGGCAAGAGGTCGATGCTGCTTGTCAACAGGCAGAGGAGAACCTGGATGGAGATGGGCACAGAGTTCGGGGTTTAAATGGCAACTGGTGACCTCTGCACTTCCAGAGAGACCCAGACGGCAGCAGCTTTCAGAGAGAATGGTGAGGAAACCAAGGCACAAGCAGAAACTCAACACTCCCCAACAGACGACGGTGAAGTGGTGGAGAGAAGAATGCAGCAAAGAGAGCGCAGCACCGGGGGTTAGGCAGGCTTTTTTTTTTTTTTTTAACTGTTCTTACTTTTTAAATGATAGGAGAGACCAGAATATTAAAAGATAAAAGGGGAGGGAGGGAGGGAGGACGGAAGGGAGGCAGAGAGACAGAAAAAATGAATGCGGGTTAAAACAGAATCAAAGTCCATTAAGAAGTGATAGAAGATTGGATCAGAGAACAAGAAGAAATGTTAAATCTGGGGAGGAAGAGAAATTCTTATCTGTTTAGAAATGAGTAGATTAGAGAGTCTTCCTTCAAAAAAATTTTTTTAAAAAATGAAGTACCTAAGGGGGTCATCTGCTGAAACAGACAGTAGGAGAGATTAAATTTAGGGAAAGAGGAAAAAGTGAAAAATTGACAGTAACAGAACAATGAGTAACTTGTGCTCTCTTTTCAGGACCAAGGGAGCAGGACTGGACACAAACGCTTCTCCTTAGATGTGTTTGTGTCTCTGTGCGTCTGTGCAGGTATCTAGCTACCGAACACCCAAAAAAACCCAATAAAGGTGTCTCAGATCATTAAGATAATTTTTTTTTTGGTTCACTAGTTAAAGAACTATATTTAATAATTTACTAGACATTGAGGACAAAGCAATGGGATGTTCCCATAATCTTTTGGGAGTTTTGAGTCTAATTATAATGGAATATGATATGGACAGGATATACAATGTGCTATAAAAGTAACCATTAATTATTGGGATGGTTGTGGGGAAAAGAGGGTATAAAGGAAAATTATGTTTAACCATTGACATTTGAATCAAAACTTGAACCGTGAACAATGCACCCAACAGAGAGCAGGAAGAAAGCACTTTTGGCAGAGAAAAGGCATGTGCACTCGAAGCAACATGACACTCTGGGGAAGACACAAATGTTTCCATAGGGTGGCAAGGAGAGGCAGGCAGTTGAGCGGCAGGAACCAAGACTGAAAAGTGCCCCGAGGGTCTGATCCACATGGTCACCTTAAGGAGTTTGGGTAGATTCCATAGGAAAATGGAGAGATGTTGAAGGGTTTTAAGCTGGAGACATCTACAGTTTGAGAAATCTCTCTGGTAGCAATGGCTCTCAACCTGGGCTGGGCATTGGATTACCTGGGGTCTTGTAAAAATACCAACTTCTGGACCCCACACCCTGAGGTTCTGATTCCATAGGTTTGAGATAGAATTTGCATAACAGTGTTTTTTAAACGCTCCCCAGATGATTCTCATTCATTTAAAAACTAATTAGTTCCTATTATTTTAAGCTGAGAACTTAATAGGTAATAAAACAGACAAAAATTGCGGCCTCCTAGAGCTTATGTGTGTGGGAAGACAAGTGAAAGACACAGGTAAACTATATGGTATATCAGAAGGTGAGCAGCACTATGGATAAAAATTAAGCATGGAAAGAAGGATAAGGTGGGTGCACTGGGGATGTTGCACAACATGTATACTATGGTTGTTCAGGAAGGCATTGCTGAGAATTTGAGTAACGACTTGGAGATAGAGACAGTGCCAGGACATGGAGTTCTAAGGAAGAGGGGATGGCAAAGGGCCTAGCAAGTTCATAAGCCTGAGGGCAGAATATACCTTAGGTAGTTGAATGACAACACCCATGTGGTAGGGCTGGCGCGGTGGCATAGAGGTTAAGTTCGCATGCTCTGCTTTGGTGGCCCAGGGTTCACAGGCTTGGATCCTGGGTGCGGACCTACTCACCGCTCATCAAGCCATGCTGAGGTGGTGGCCCACAGAAAAGAATTAGAAGGACCTACAACTAGGATATATGACTATGTACTGGGGCTTTGGGGAGAAAAAAAGTAAAAGAAGAAGACTGACAACAGGTGTTAGCTCAGGGCCAATCTTCCAAAAAGAAAGAGAGGAGATGTTTCCTTAAAAAACAAAAAAGACCTGTGTGGTAGAGAAGAATGTGTGAGGAGGGCAGTAGGAGGGGATGGTCATGAATGGTCTTCTAGACTATTACAAGGACTTACTCTGAATGAGGTAGGAAGCCACTGGAGGTTTCTGAATAGAGGGATGACATGAGTGATTTAGGTTCTTCAGGGATCATTCTGATTATTGTGTTGAGAATAGACTTAGAGGGGCCAGGATGGAAGTGGGGAGACCAGGTGGGTAGTGGTGGGGTTGGTGAGAAGTGATGGGGTCTGGATGCACGTTGTAGGGAGGACTGAGATGAAGCGAAGGGAGAGAAAAGCAGCAGCCATACCCGTCAGAGGTTATTGCTATGGCTGAGGAGGAAAATGACGAGCGTGTAGGAAAGAGAGCAGACTAGAAGGCAACCTCAGGGTTAACAGCGCCCCACTTGGGACTTTCCGCCTGTGGTGAGTACGGGAGAGGGAGAAGTGAAGAATGAGTCTCGGGTTTCTTTTTGGAGTTACCTGAAACCAAGACAGGATTTATAGCAGGAGAAACAAGTTTTTGTTCTGCTTTGTCCCCCCACCTCTGTTGCACGCATGTATGTGTGTATGAGTGTGTTGGGGGTGTATAAAGTTAGTTAATATTTTGACATGTTGATTTTGAGATACCTAGAGACCATGAGACATTTAGGAGGAAATGACTGGTAAAAAAATGCTGGGAATTCTTTCAATAAGAGTGGGCCTGAGGCTCGGGAGGAGGTCTGGGCTGGACATGGACTTGGGGTCACAGTCTAGTAGCAGTGGTTCATGCTGTGCTGTGATGTGACTAAGCATTTCAAATGAATAGATATAACTGATTGTTTCAAGTACCCATGATCCAAAATATAAATATAGACACATAGTATTTATACTCTATTCTTTGCCCACTAGATATGGGGATTCCTATAGATAGAAGCTGGATTTCCTATTTCAAAAATGCCAGTCATTTGGACAAATAACCCAATCTGCTTGTATAGAGATATGTCCAATGTCCCCCAAGGCTTTGGGAAGGGGTATAAAGAAATATTATTGAAGCTTCACTGTGCAAAGAAAAAAAACCAGATAGATGATTAGCATATCACTCTGCAGTCAGATAATGTCTTCTGACTCAAATTACATTTGCCTTTTGAAACGCAGAGACGATGGTAGGAGAAATGGTTTCCTGCAGATCTGTTGAGCAATCTTCCCTTCCTGCTCAGTGAACTTTTTCATTGTACTTTTTAAAACCCCATGTTCTTGTTTCATTTGATTGCCAAGAATTTTTTGTTATCCTTTGCTATAAATACTAGGCTAGTTACTTAATAGATCCTAAATCTAGGTAAATATAACTAAATTATTTTGAATTATCTTTACTTAGGCATCTTCCAATTTGGTAGATCAGCTAGTATTTATATGCTTGTACATATGATATTTTCATTCAAATCATCTTTCTATGCATGTTTAAAAGGAGCTGTTCCCCTGAGCACCCAGTGATGAGCTATTGTCAGAATGAGCAACGATCACTTACAAATAATCACCATATCCTGTTTGGAGATAGTTTCCCAGCCAACAGGCTAGAAGAGGACTCCATGGAGTGGCTGGAACTTAGCTAATAAATTTGAGAGTGAAATCTAATCTAACTTTGAAACCTCAGCCACCCATAGCAGCTTCTTTGTTATCAACGGCAATTTAAAGCATGCTTATTTACTTCTCTTAGAAACTGACTCCTTGGGCCGGCCCAGTGGCTTAGCAGTTAAGTGCGTGCGCTCCGCTGCTGGCGGCCCGGGTTCGGATCCCGGGTGCGCGCTGACACACCACTTCTCCGGCCATGCTGGGGCCAAGTCCCACATACAGCAACTAGAAGGATGTGCAGCTATGACATACAGCTATCTACTGGGGCTTTGGGGGGGAAATAAATAAAAATAAAAAATCTTTAGAAACTGACTCCTAAAACAGCTCTGTTCCTGCTTCTAAGATTTGTATATGAAAATAATGAAAAAACAGATAGATAATTAAAATGTTTATTTTCTTCCTATCTAGTTGATTTAGCTTATTCTAAAAAATCACACTTTAAATTGTGTGTATATAATATAGCCATGAATTTGTATTCATAGCTATGATAAATTTTTACATTAAAATATACATTTCTTAAGTATAAAACTTAATTCCTTTAAAGGCATACACATGCATATAAAACTTAACTTCAAGAACTACACGATGTTTCTTCTTTTACACAGATGCTACTGGAGCTCCTTACCGAAGAAAAGTTCCCCAGTCACACAAAACTCCCAAGGCCCTTTCAGTTCAGCCCATTTTTCTTTTTCCTCCTCTGCAAAACAACTCTTAGCTTCCCTCACCTCAATTCTACTTACAAAATCCCTTCACCCAACACTCTTCATTAGCCACTTCCAGTACCACCCAGGCTGGCAGAAACCTCCAGAAGTGCATCTTCTCCCAGGTCTGGCATTTTCAGCACATCTCATGAGCCTCGTTTAGTCACGCACATGAGCCAGTTTCTCTGCGGTCCCAGCACCGTCACCACCACGCTGTCCCCCTTCACCCACCCCGCTTCTCCTCGCCAGGCCGAGGGAGAGTCAAGCCCTGGGTCCCACTGCTGAACACAACACTAATTATACTACCCATTTGATTCTAAGATGGGTCATGCCTTAGACACTCTCATATCAAATGCGGAGTTAGTCTTTTCTCTCACCTAGATCTAAACTCCATGAAGATACTCACGGATTCTCTTGCTTCTTTTCTGTATCTCCTACATTAGCAACTAACATGGCCAGAATAGAGGGGTTGATTTCCCCCATGAACCCCCTTGTCTCTCAGTGCTTTCCATCTTGCTAAACAGCATCACACTATCTCCTCATTTGCTCAGACCAAATATCCAGAAGGTTCCTTGGATTCTTCTCTTTCCCTAAGCCTCTAATCCAATCCCTGTGCAGGCTCTGTGTACCCTGCGTACATTTCTCTCATCCACCTACCACTCCACTCCGTCTTTAGTATCCAACGTGAACGATTGCAGCAGTGTCCCTGCCTCCACTCTTTCCACTATATCATCTGTTTCCCACACAGCAGCAGGTTGATCTTTTAAAATGTACAACGTGATTTTCCTGTTTAAAACTCTTCAAAGACTTTCCATCCCATTTAGAGTAAAATTCAAGTTTCTTATTTTGTCCTTTACAAAGGCCTCCATGGGCTCGCCACTGCTCACTCCCTGTGCTCTCCTTTCCTGTCACCTTCCCCCACACTCACTCCAGCCAAACCAGCTGGTTCTCTTACTTAGAACACACCACACTCTGCACTCTCTGCTCGGCTCCTTCTCCCCTGGCTTGGGCACCATGGACTCCCCAGTTTGTCAGTCAGATCTCAGCCAAGATGGCGGCCCCCATGAGCTGCCTCCACTACAACTCGATCTGAAGGAAGCACACAGTCACTTGCTGTTGTAATTCTCTGCGTAATTGTGATACAGTTGTTTTTCCTGTTTATACATTATTTATTTGTTTCTGCATGACTTCACTAGAATGGAAGCTCCATGAGAAAATGAGCCTTAGTCTTTATCCTGGCTGTATCCCCAAGTCCTGGAACAGTACCTGGTATATCACAGGCATGAATTAATTTGTGTTGAATGACTACATATAGGCATACCTCATTTTATTGTGCTTCACTTTATTGTGCTTTGCAGATCGTTGCATTTTTTACAAATTGAAGGTTTGTGGCAACCCTATGTCGAGCAAGTCTATCGGCGCCATTTTTCCAACAGCATTTTCTCACTTCATGTTTCTCTGTCACATTTTAGTAATTCTCATAATATTTCAAGCTTTTTCATTATTATTATATTTGTTATGTGATCTGGGATCTTTGGTGTTACTACTGTAATTATTTGGGGGCGCCATGAACCACACCCATATAAGATGATGAACTTAATCGATAAATGTAGTGTGTGTTCAGACTGCTCCACCATCTCCATTGGATACGCTCCAGCCATATCCCCATTTCTCTCCCTCTCCTTGGTCCTCTCCAATCCCTGAAATGCAGCAATATTGAAATTAGGCCAGTTAATAACCCTAAAATGGTCTTTAAGTGTTCAAGTGAAAGAAAGTTGCACATCTCTAACTTTAAATCAAAAGCTAGAAATAATTAAGCTTAGTGAGGAAGGCATGTCGAAAGCCAAGATAGGCCGAAATCTAGGCTTCTTGTGCCAAACAGTTAGCCAAGTTGTGAATGCAAAGGAAAAGTTCTGGAAGAAAATTAAAAGTGCTACTCCAGTGAACACATGAATGATAAGAAAGTGAAACAGGCTTATTGCTGATATGGAGAAAATTTTAGTGGTCTGGATAGAAGATCAAATACACAACATTCCCTTAAGACAAAGCCTAATCCAGAGCAAGGGCCTAACTCTCTTCAATTCTATGAAGAGAATTCCTCACCTGAGAGAGGTGAGGAAGCTGCAGAAGAAAAGTTGGAAGCCAGCGGAGGTTGGTTCATGAGGTTTAAGGAAAGAAGCCATTTCTATAACATAAAAGTAGGTGAAGCAGCAAGTGCTAATGTAGAAGCTGCAGTAAGTTATCCAGAAGATCTAGCTAAGATATTTAATGAAGGTGGCTACACTAAGCAACAGATTTTCAATGTAGACAAAACAGCCTTCTATTAGAAGAATATGCAATCTAGGACTTTCATAGCTAGAGAGGAGAAGTCAATGCCTGGCTTCAAATCTTCAAAGGACAGGCTGACTCTCTTGGTAGGAACTAACGCAGCCGGTGACTTTAAGTTGAAGCCAATGCTCGTTCACCATTCCAAAAATTCTATGGTCTTAAGAATTATGCTAAATCTACTCTGTCTGTGCTCTATAAATGGAACAAGAAAGCTTGGATGACAGCACATCTGTTTGCAACATGGTTTATTGAATATTTTAAGCCCACTGTTGAGAGTTACTACTCAGAAAAAAAGACTCCTTTTAAAATATTACTGCTCATTGACAATGCACCTGGTCACCCAAGAGCTCTGATGGAGATGTACAACAAAATAAATGCTGTTTTCATGCCTGCTAACACAATATCCATTCTGTAGCCCATGGATCAGGAGTAATTTTGACTTTCAAGTCTTATTATTTAAGAAATACATTTTGTAATGCTATAGCTGCCATAGATAGTGATTCTTTTGATGGATCTGGGCAAAGTAAATTGAAAGAATTTACCATTCTATTATTTTTGTGTGTGTGTGTGAGGAAGATCAGCCCAGAGCTAACATCCAATGCCAATCCTCCACTTTTCATTGCTGAGGAAGACTGGCCCTGGGCTAACATACGTGCCCATCTTCCTCCACTTTATATGGGACGCCGCCACAGCATGGCTTGACAAGCAATGCGTTGCTGTGCGCTCGGGGTCCGAACCTGCGAACCCCAGGCCGCCAAAGTGGAGCGTGTGCACTTAACAGCTGCACCACTGGGCGGGCCCCAAGAATTCACCATTCTAAATGCCATTAAGAACATTTTTGATTCAGAAGAAGAGGTCAAAATATCAACATTAACAGGAGTTTGGAAGAAGTTGATTTCAACCTTCATGGATGACTTTGAGGGGTTCAAGACTTCAGTGGAGGAAGTAACTGCAGATGTGTTGGAAATAGCAAGAGAACTAGAATTAGAAGTGGAGCCTGAAGATGTGACTGAATTGCTGCAATCTCTTGATAAAACTTGAATGGATGAGGAGATGCTTCTTTTTTTTTTTAACAGTTTTATTTATTTATTTATTTTTTGTGAGGAAGATCAGCCCTGAGCTAACATCCACGCTAATCCTCCTCTTTTTGCTGAGGAAGACTAGCTCTGAGCTAACATCTATTGCCAATCCTCCTCCTTTTTTTTTTTTCCCCAAAGCCCCAGTAGATAGTTCTATGTCATAGTTGTACATCCTTCTAGTTGCTGTATGTGGGACACGGCCTCAGCATGGCCGGAGAAGCGGTGCGTCGGTGCGCGCCCGGGATCCGAACCCAGGCTGCCAGTAGCGGAGCGCGAGCACTTAACCGCTAAGCAACAGGGCCAGCCCATGGAGATGCTTCTTAAGGATGAGCAAAGAAAGTGGTTTCTTGAGATGGAATCTCCAGGAAGTCCATCTCTAGTGGAATCACCAGTTCCACCAGTTCCGGATTGTTGAAATGACAAAAAGGATTTAGAATATGACATAAACTTAGTTGATAAAGCAGCAGCAGGGTTTGAGAGGATTGACTCCAATTTTGAATGAAGTTCACTTGTGGGTAAAATGCTATCAAACAGCATCACATGCTACAGAGAAATCGTTCGTGAAAGGAAGAGTCCATCGATGTGGCAAACCTCATTGTTGATTTATTTAAAGAAATTGCCACAGCCACCCCAACCTTCAGCAACCACCACCCTGATCAGTCAGCTGCCAACAACATCCAGATAAGACCCTCCACTAGCAAAAAGATTAAGACTCACTGAAGGCTTGATGATTAGCATTTTTTAGCAATAAAGTATTTTATAAATAAGGTGTATACCTTGTTTTTTTTAGACATAATGTTATTGCACACTTAATAGACTACAGTATAGTGTGAACATAACTTTTATATGCACTGGGAAACCAAACAATTTGGGATATTTGCTTTATTGTAGTGGTCTGGACTGAACCCACAATATCTCTGAGGTATGCCTATACACAGTTTTTCACAAAAAATGCTTCAAAACTATGTGACAGATTGATATTATGAAGTGAGAAGAACCCTATAATAAGTGCCTTTTACCAAGTAACTATCATAGAAGTTTACCAGACACTTTCATGTGTTATCTCACAAAACCCTTAATAAATTGGGTCCTAAATCCTCCATTTGTCAGGCATGCTCAGGAGGTTAAAGAAGTTGTGTCATGTCACACAGCAAGGGGCAGAGACAGCCAATTGCTTCCTGAGCAGAAGCTGAAATGGCAGCCCCTCCTTTTGCAGGCTCATGGCGGCATGTTGGTGGGTCATCCCAGAGGTGTCCTGGGTCTGTGGACCTCCAGCGTTCAGACTGGGCACCAGGAGAGCATGCATCCATGCTTGTCACTAATAACCTTCCCCAGACCTATAGTAAGACAATATTTGATTGATGTCCAGTATGTTTGATGGAAATAGTCCAAACCTGGGCCTATCTAATATTAACTACTATATAACACTTTATGCTGGCATTTAATGCTTTCAGCCCTGGGTAGCGTTTGAAGAATATTTTCAATCGGGGGTCACTTAATGATCCAGTCCTTATTTTTACGCAAAAACAATCAAGCACACAAAATAACGCCTCTGTACTTTACACAAAGGCAAACTAGCCTGTGGCCCCATACAAGTCACCTGGCATGGCTGGGGGCAGGAGGAGCTTCCAGCCATAAATGTGAGAGAGCACTGCACTCTGGATCACAAAACTTCCCCTGGTATCTCAGTAACACAGGTGAAAGAAGGAAGAAGAAAATTCACTAAGGGGTCTGTCCGTGAAAAGAAAGTTTCCATTGCCCTGAAGTTATTTTCCACAGGCATCAAGAAAATTCCACCCCTAAAGCCAAAATAAATATCTCATAACCAGAGATGCCACACCATGCCAAGATGGGCCCTGCATGCTACGCACCCAAACTGACACCACCTACTATTAAAACTGAGAAAAAGACTTGAAAGGTCACAAAACTCCATTTTCTAAAAGGGTGTGAAGCCTCAAAATCAAACAAACAACAAAAAAACACCAATCCAATCAATCTGTCAGATATGTTACCTTGGGATTTTCTTTTTTAATGTGTCAGACAAAAGAAAACCATTGTTGGTCTTTGTGCTTTTTTGTCCTTTTGTGGGACACACGGCCCTTCCTGGAGAAACACTTATGTCCCAAGGCAGAGCCAGCAGTGTGTCCCCTCCAGTGTCTCTCAGAACCCAGTGCACACAGCCCCCTCATGTAGAGACATATATAAATATAAATATATAGATTGAATTTATAGGGATGAGGGTGGGTAGTATCAGGGATCAACTGCTTCAGACCTAAGAAGCAACCTAATTTCTACTGCATTTCAAATTCTGTAGGCTTTTAATATGACCATTTTTGAGTGGCATAACTTTGCCCTAAAGAAACATCTACTGCACACTAAAGGAAACCACAGGTTTTCTTAGTGAGAGCAACGTACAGCATCTATTAAAACACAGTTTTCATTAAGCAAAGGTAAATCTCAGAGACAAGGCAGCTTTCATTTTCAACTTCACTCTTTGGCTTTACTAAGGTGACTCAGGGAGAGAAGCAGGGTCCTTCCCAAGCAGCCAGAGGCTCCTTTCCCCTCCCCAGCCCGACAGCGCTCACAGCCCCTCGCAGGATGCCAGCGCTCTTTATCACTGCAGACCCTCCACTGCTGAGCTCTGCTGAGTTGTCAAAATGTGTTCCAGGTTGTAACTTGGCAAACATGACTTAACGTGAGAGAAATGCTTTAAAACAAATTTTCATAACATCTGCCATGTCATTTTTAAGCAATACCTTCTGTTTCCACAGAACTTAAACACAGCTTTGTTTTTAAAAGCTAAATTTCATAGGTCTTTCTTCAGCTCTACAGGATATTCACTTCTGGCAATAAAAGGCTCCCACTAGGCAAAAAAGGTTCCTAAATGTTTTAGCATTTCTGCTTGATGGACTTATGTTCAAAATCAGTCTGTCCCACAAGAATAAAGGCAAAAAAAGTATCTTGCAAAGTGCCACCTCAATCCCCAAAATGCACTTCCACAAGAAGTCTGGTCGGGCCCTTTGTTAAAAAGGTACCAGTTGCGAGGGAGGCCTGTTGGTCGTCATGACAGAAGTATAAAGACGTCTCAGGGAAAGGAAACATCTATATGCCTTCTTCCAGTTCATCATTGCTCGGGGCACATTTCCTTAGAAGGAAATCGTAAAACTGAACGTACAAATTATTAAGAAACTTTTACCAATGTGAGCTTGTTTTCATCCACCTGATATTTATTATGTACCAGGTATTCTGCTATGTACTTAAAGAGATACAAAAGATGCAAAAGATCTGTCTCCATTTTCAAAGTAAATCAAGTTGTAGGCAACTATGAAGTGTTGGCCTAAAGATATATAGTTGGAAGTTGATAGTTTTTAGCCGGAACTGAAGTCTTTGGTATGTATGATGTAACCTAGGGAGAAAGTAAAGAAAAAAAAAAAAATGTGGCTGAGAAAAGAATCCTTCAGACCAATTATATTGAAGAGATAGGCCATGGAGCAGGATAAACCAATGAAAAAGTGGTAAAGTAACAATCGAGAGAGAGGAAAGAATTATGTTTCAGAAGCAAAATACAGAGGCAACGAGTGTTGAGTGCTGCCAGGAGATCAACCGCCATGAAGGTGAAGAGGTACTGCATTAGGAGGGAGGAGGTAGAAACGGTATTGATAAGATCCAACAGGAAAAGAGCTAAGGTATGCACAAAAACCCACACTGAGCCTAAAATAATAGCCCTTCTTAAAGAATACTTTATTAATCCACCATTGAGCCTCAAGCAAGTGTGAATAGAGTTATGATCGGACCACATCTCAAAGACTTTCTTAAGAGAAGTGAAATCATTTCTTAAAGAGTCTTCTAGCCAAGAAATAGAGGAAAAAAAGGTGATTTAAACAAAACTTATTCATACAATGCTCTGCCCAGGGGATTTTCAACTTCATGAAACCTTTTATTATTTTTAAAAAATAATTTAAATTATATATATAACAAATGATGATAGAGAAATTTTAATAGCAGTGAATAAACACTGGTTTTTTCTGGGAAATGGGGAAGAAGACCAGAATTGAAGCAACAACAACAAAATAGTAAAACATATAGATTATTGTCTGAAGATGGTACACAAATAACACATTTAATTAGTCCTTTGTAAAAAGGAAGTCTCTCTTATGTGGTGGAACTTAAATTGCTGGCTTCCTGGCATAGTCCTTGATAGGTCATAGAAAAAAATGCCATATTAAGGTGAAGTAGAGAAGGGAAGCTTCAGAAGTAAAATTAAACATATGGAAAGAAACGTACCTATTTCCATAAAATTCCCATCTATAAGAATGCACGATTCTCTATCCCCCCGGCGGAAGAACCCACCTCCATCACTTGAGCTCACTGAATATCCCACGCACGTCAACTCTCTTGAGGAGGTACAGCACACAGTGCCCATATTTGGTTGCTTTCCCTTTTGTTTTTAGGTTTTTCTGAACTTGATAAAGAAAAAAAGAAGAAGAAATTCTCCTTATCAGCCAATTTCAGAAATTTTATGCAAAATATTCATAGGCATCTTCTAAAGTTCTTTAATGAACTGTGGTGCAACTAAATCCTCAATCAGGGTATTGTTTTGGTAGTAACCTAAGATTTCAGACAAGGAACTTCACAGCGGCTCAAAGCCATTTCATTTTTTAAAGAGAAAGCAAGACTGAATTATTCAACCAATCTTTATAGAGCGATCACCTGTGCATCTTTGGTAAGCAGAAGGCCATTTATCCATCCTGGAGACGTCAGTATTCCCTGGGCGCTCTGGGCTATGGTCTTTCTTTTATATCTCTTTCCCCACTTACCACGGGCAATGCCATCTACTCCCATGACTCTACCATCCAAATGGTGGTAATTTCCAAGTCAGTATATTGAAATGAATTTTTTAGACTATTCATTGCATAGGCAGCAACTGAAACATTTATTCAAAAGCATTCTGAGATTACAAAACATATTGATATGTTTATTACTCTTCTGTTAAAAAAAAAAATCAAACTAAAATACCAAACTTGGAACCCTCGATAGACAAACCAAAACTTAATAAGAAGAGTTATTAAAAGCTAAATAGCGCACGCGGCAGACGTGAGGGAAGTTCCTATCTTGGGGTGCTGAATATGGAAACCCCACTTAGATTTGTTGCCTTTTTTTCTTTTGTCTGAATTTATTATTAACGAAAGTTGGATTGAGGAAAGAAGTTTTTCCTTATGCTATTATGTCATATTTTTAAACATAAACTTTTAGTCCAAGTAAAATATCTATACACCAACAAAGCGCACAGATCATATGTGTACATCTCAAATGATTTTTCATTTTCACAAAATGAATACCTGTGGACACAGCACTCCGATTTAAAAAAAAAACCACCCAGAAACTTAACAGAAACCTCTTCATGCCTCTTCCATTTCTTACTCATCTTCCTCCACCCAAGCGTAACCACTATCTTGACCTCTAACACCATAAGTTAGTTTTGCTAGTTTTTGAACTTTCTACAAATGTAAGCACACAGCATGGATGTTTATAGAGACAACTTAGACACTATGGATAGTTGACTAGCATACAGGAAAATGTTCTGTGTCTGCTAGTTGACTAGGTGCTGTCAATGTGCCTCAGTTGATTCCCCTTTTCTTTGCAATTTTGATTCTATATTGAACAACCAGCAATACCATGTACATAAAGCCTATGGAACAGTAAGGGGCTGGGAATTGGAAGCCTCATCATGTTTTTCTCATAATTTTCCACTCTCATGGCAGTAAATCTCTGACGGTCCCTCTGGAGAAGGCCCCGAGTCTCAAAACATTTTTCCTATACGCCACTCAACAGCTACCAGATGGCACACAGAGGCTCTGGGCTGCTGCTTGGCATGGATTTCCACGGAGTAGCCTGGGGAGGCGCTCTGCCCACGAGGTTGAGCCCTCAGGGCCTCCCTTCTCTCCCTGTAGGGGTCCAGCGCATGCGGAGTGTGCAAGGCCATGCACGGAGTCAGCTGTATTTCACGCCACTAGTCTGGATTTAGTGACCTGTTTACAAAAGGCAGACTATACTTGCAGATGTGACAAAATATAGGGAGGCCAGAACGGTGGGCAACATACGACAGGCACTGTATATAAAGCAGAGACACAGAATCCTCTTCTAATTATAAAAACACACAAAACACGCAGTCAAACCCAGCTAGAGCCAAATTCCACCGTTTCCATATTGACAGTCTTCCAGAACAAGAGCTAATTTAGATTTATGACCCAATCCCAGCAACGAATACTTTATTCTACCATCACCACTCCCACATTCCAACTTCTTTTTTAGGGGGACAGGTGCCGTATTAGGTAATTTGGAAAACTTAATGTCATTACTGATTAGTTATATAAAAACATACACCTTATCTAAGAGATGATATAACATTGCCTGCCAATTTCAGAACTAGCTACTGTAACATTCTTGGAGGAAATAAATTCCTTCAAACCAAATGCAACTTTGAAACAATGGAGAATCAGCAGAGATAGGTAGCAACGTGCTACTCTAGAAGACTGCCCTCGTAATTCAGTTATTTTCCCACATCCTCTTTGGTAGGGTTTTATTTCGAGTTTCTCTCAGGAATTTTGAACCCACAATTCCCTTTGCTTTTCTTTGAAAAATCCCTTCCTTCAATAGGAATCCTGGTTATTACAAGTTAATATTGGATTACCCAGGGCAAGAGAGAACTGTGTGAGTCTGTAAATAAACATATCATTAAGGAGTAATGCATGGGAACAATCCCTGCGGGTGAGTAAAATGCCAATTTCAAAAGAGAAAAAAATGCCTTGACTCTACAAATACGCTGCTCTGACCAAATTCCCCTCCTATCAGGTTATGACTGTTCAATTCTAAGAGAAACAAGACTATAGAATTAACAGGAGAAAACAGCGTAATCAGAAACAGTGGGACACCAAGACCTGTCTGGATTAGGACTGATCTATTTGGGCCGTTGGTGACTCTAACGCCAGCCACCCTCTATTCTGCTAATGAGCTGGAAAGGGAAAGTGATACTCAGACAATTACCAGACCTGATATTTAGCCTTTAAATGCCCCTCTTTAAGGAACATGCCTCTCACTCCGGGTGGAAGGATAGGAGAGAAGGATAGGGTCAGGGAAAAAGACACAGGAGAAAAGAGGCAAAAGACTGCCCCTTAGGTTGGAGTGAGGAAGTGAGTCCTGGGTGAAGCAGCAAGCGGAAGCGAGAGCGGCAGAGCACAGCCCGCTCCTGTCCTTCCACAAAGGCCACGGCCCAGCAGAGCCGCACAGGTGAGGGCCACAGTGCCAAGTCCCTTTCATCTCTGCAGAGTTCTGGTCCCTGGAGAGCAGACAGCGAGCAGAACAGGGAGCGGAGGCAAGAGCAGACGTAAGAGGCGATGAGGAAGGGGCCCAGGGGTTTGAGAAGGCTAAAGGGAGGAGGCTGAGTGCCTGGGTCAACAGGTGAGAGGGAGGACACAGCCACAGGGAAATCGAATTCTGTTCACTCAGGTGCTCTGATTTGGGCCCCACTCCTCAAACATCTTACTTTTCAAAGCATGCTCAGAATGTTCTAGGGCCAAAGTAAAGAGCAAGAACTTGGCAGTGAAAGTACCTATATCACCCGAGGAAACATCAGTAGTGAGAAAGAACTCATCACGGACCCTGTTTAAGTGATCAGGGTACAAAATTCCTCTGTCTTCCCAAGGACGCAAACCGGAAGCGCAAGCCAAAGCAGCTACTGATTTTAGAATTGTCTTCTTGCTTCCTTCCATAGCCTGCTTTCGGATAGCCTGCTAATAAGCCAAAAAGGCTGGAAGAGACAGGCAAGAAAAGAGAGTGGGAGCAGAAGCAGGGAACTGCATTATCCACAAATAAATCAGTCCCTGAATATCTGGGAGTCAGGCGTGTGGGTGATGAGTGGCAGAGGACGAAATCCTGAAATTATATTCTCCTTCCAACACCAGTCAATCGCCATCCTATATCCCTAAGGACTGATATGAATTTGTCGAGTCCCTTTGCAACACTGCTGTGATGGAGAAGGGAGCAGAGAACTCAACTTCAACTTGTACTGGTTTGCTAAAGCCGGCCAAAGGCCGCTGACCCTCCCAAACGTGGATCTGCACAGAGGGCAGGAGTGAAACGCCAGCTGTCCTTTTATTAACGGATCTCCCACGATGTTGGTGAAAGTTAGAAATTTGAGGCTGGGCTAGATGGATGAGCCTGAAGAACTCAATTTCTCCTCCTCCTCCCCACTCCCAACTCCCTTTATCCTGAAGGGAAAGGTTGTGTGTCCAAAAGGGATGAAAACTAGAAGTGAAAACACCTTGCTTTGCAACCTGTCATTCTCAGCCAGAGAATACATCCCTCCTAAGCTAAAAGCAGGTTGTCTGCTGAGACTGTCAATCAAGGCCTCAATGACTTGAAAGATTTTTCTGCATGCCCCCTTGACTGACACATGCAGGCCATGTCAACCTTCACCAGAGTTAAGTGTCGGTCCTGCAGATTCGGAGATGATGTTTTCTCCAGTTTTACCTGTGGTGGCCTGTAGGGGAGGCCTTTTCTCTAGGCTTTTAAAGAAGCTGGGAGAAAGCCAAGAGGCAAGGACTCTCCACTCTTCCCCAGAACTCCACTCAGTGTTAGTCAAGTCCGATTACCTTGCAAGTCCAACTCATGACCAGAGTAAGGTACAGGAATGAAGATACCGGACTGTCAGCATTCAGGAGGAATTAACTACTGTTCGTGGAGGGCCTAGTCTATGCCAGTCCCTTCTCTAAAATTCCTAACAATCCAGCGGGGGAGAAATCTGTCCACGTATTACTCTGTAACAATAATACAAATATTTTTTCATAACAAAATTCTGCAAGAGGCTCTAAGAGCACAGAGAAGGCAGGCAGCTCGCCAGAGAGGCAGTGTCATGGAGCAATTCAAAGAGAAGGGTGAGTGGTTGCTGTGAGGGGCCCTGGAGGCACCTAAGGTTGAACCCCAGCTCCCCTCCCCTCTATGTGACCATGGACAGGTTCGTTCACTTCACTAGGACTCAGTTTCTTGTCTATAAAGTAGGAACTGTAGTGAGGATTAAATAAATAAAGCATTCAGTAGAGTGCCCAGCACTTGGTTAGCTATTCTTATCATCATCAGCGTCGTCAGCATCAGCCCCAGCACAGAGGCATCAAGGAAAACATTTCCAGATAAAATTAAAGAACACGACTCTTCTCCTTTATAGCCATTCCATTAGTGAATTGGGACAACGGACTAGTGGCTAATTTTTAAGCTGGGAAACAGATGTCTGTTTGGAATAAATAACATTCAACGAGCTCCTAAAAACGACAGTATGAGAACCCTTTTTTAATGGCTAGGCAAGCGTCTCTGCCCAGCATGCCACAGGGGGTTTAATAAATATTAACTGGTGATGATTGCTCAGCCCCCGAAACAGTTAATGAACATGAAGCGCCCAAAATCAAGCCTATAAACATTTTACACGTTGATGGTACAAAGGAGTTGCTCTTAACCTGTAGAATTCAGTTTTCTCTTCCCTGTTTCTCATGGACTCTCAGCCAGAGAATACATCCCTCCTAAGCTAAAAGCAGGTTGTCTGCCACGACTGTCAATCAAGGACTGTCAATCTGGAGTTTTGTAAGGGAAAAAGAGGATGTGAACAGGTTTTTATTTGGAAACGCTAACATGCTGCGAAGGACTGTGGAATTGTCCTACTCATTTTAACCCCTGGAAATCTGATCTGCATTGATTTAAAAAAGAAGAGGGAGCAGTCAAATAAGCTTAATCTTTTCAAATAATTCAGATTTTATCTGTGCTAGCACAGCCTCTCCAGTTCACTTGGTTTGGCATTTAACTCTGCGTTTAAAACCGGCCTAATAAGACAAGGCTAACACCATCTTTCCTGTCATTATCTCGTGGTTGCAGGTCTATCTGCCTGATCCCCATCAGGTCTTCACGGCCACTGGCCCCTGCATTCCAGCCTGAGTCCTGCAGGAAACAGAGCCTCCGCAGCTGCCAGCGTTTATTTACACACATTCCTGCTTCAAATTGAATTAATGAGCATAATTTAACTCAGGCAATGACTTCCCTGGCTTTCCTTCCTCTTTGCCCCACTGGCCAGCCTGCTTTCTCTCTCACACCCTCCTGTGGAGATCTTACTGGAATGGACTCAGGCACTCTGGCAGTATGGACGTAACTCAGGGCTTCTCCATATCCTCTGAACCACCTGGGGCTCTGGTTAAAATGCAGATTCTAGCCCAGGAGCTCCAGGTTGGGGCTTGAGATTCAGCATGCTAACAAGCCTGCTCTCTGGTGATGCCAAGGCTGCCTGGCTGGGGGCCACACACTTTGAGTGGCAGGGGTTACTGAAGAACTCACCTGCATTGAATATAAGCAATGTCCTTAATGAGTAACCAAAAGGCAAATGTTAACTTCTGATCTCTCTGATCAATCTGATGTAATGTAAGGTTTATCCAAAGCATATCCATAGGAGAGCTGTTCACCTTGTCTACTTTTCCGTGCGTGCGTAAAGAACACAGAATAAGTCAAACCACAAGTCCTATTAACCCCTAAACACAGTCCCACACAAATTCCAAAGCCTAGGAGCTAAAGAAAGTGTGGAATAGGAAAGCTGGGACCCTTAACTTTTATACAAAAAGAAAAGTAACCTCACATAAGAAACTTCAGCGTGGATGTGGTTAGATGCAGGAGGTCTGTTTATTGCATTGGGCAGACCAACGAGGAATTTCCTGCATGCTATGCCAAAGTCAGAGTGCAGGGAACTTTCTCTGAAGTCTGTGCAATGAAACCAGCAGATCTCCTGTGTATTCACCCATTGTATTCCTTTGCTAGTTATCCCTGGCAGAAATCCTTCCAAATTCTACCAAGGGTGGAAAAGGATTAAAAAGGGGAACAGGAAGAAAAACCTTCCCCTAAAACAAAAGAGAGAAATTAATATATTTGAAAACCAGTGTCGATGTGTTAAATTTTTTTCTTTCTGGATACGAATACATGTAATACCTCCAGCAGTAAATACCTTTAACCTTGGACCCAAAACTGCCCAGGTCCACACAAACTCAATATTTGGCTGCTTCAATAGAGAAAGGCTTTCATGTTGAATTTTGCACACAAAAGTAGATTTGGGGAATTTTTTTTGAGGAAAGATTGAATTTATCATGAAACATATTTCATAGAGAAACTGGTAAAATGAACCACCTTTTTACGTAAACCACAAAGACTGCAAATTCCTTTGCTAGAAAAGTTGGCTGCTTCTGTTGAAAAGATTAACTTATGCTGAATATCAGCTTTTGGGGGCATGCAGGCATGGATGAGATTGTATTTTCCATGTTGGGGTACAGAACTTGTAATGATAAGCAGTAAATTTGGCAGCAGAAAAATGGTAGCTATCAACACTTTATTGTAAAGAGTCTTCCAGCAGATTTACATGAATTGATGAAAATGTGTTCTAGAAAGATCCTCACAATGCCTAAATTCTGCTGCACAAGCAAAACTCATCTCAAACATTTCATTACCACTTAAGGCCTCACTGTAAGGATTATGGACGGGGAGAAGCTTTCCCTGGTTTTAGTAACTGATTCGCTAGAGCTGAAACTACCACAGTGTTTTAATTAATACAATGAAATAATACTAATCACATTTTTTCTCTTCTCTTTTTTTGGTTGCTCCTGACTTGACAGTATCCTGAGAAAACAAAGAAATTACACTTTTTAATCTGAAGGAATGTTTAGGTACTTCACACAATCAAGTTTGCCAAGAGGCAACCCTCTATGGATTAGCTACTGGGTTTTCTTGAAACATAAATAAAAGGAAAATTGTCATTTGAATTGCTATAGACACTGACAAGTTATAATTACATGTCTAGATGTCCTTAATTTCTGATTTTGGCATTATCTCATATCTGATTATCCATCGCAGTCCCTCTGCCCCAAACAGGCCACCCCCGGACAGGCCCTTGCCCCTGCAGCTTCTGTCCAGGACGCCACCTCTTCTTTACTATCTACCTTTCTGAGGCGTACCACGCTCAAGTCTGCCTTTCCCCAAGCCCCAGTCCTCTATAAGTTTCCTGACATGGATGACTCTTGCTTTGCCGATGCTCATTACTAAGTATGATATTTTTTAACTGCACTTCTTGAACTTTTTCCAATTATCTGTTAAGTTAGGCAAATCTATCTTCTCATTGAGAGAAGCTGTTCAAGAAAAGGTCTAGGATTCTCCTCCTCACTCCTTCTCCCTGTGGAAGCTTAATGGAAAAGATGTTTTTTCCTCCTGTTTTGTACAGGAGAATCCACATTCTCCTGGACATTGCCAGGATCTTTCTAAAATGCATGTGGGTCAGTTCATAATAATTCTTTTAGAAGAACCATGGCAGAAAGGAAACAGCTGGGGCATGGTAGGAGACCTGGGTTTGTCCATTAGATGCTCCAGCCTGCGCTTTGGGTCCCTGAAGGATTATTCGTAGTGGTGGAACACTAGCAGAGGCACACAGCCAACGGCAGCAGTGCCAGGGCGTGTCCTGACCACATGGTCCCAAGGTAGCCTCCACGGCTCCTCCCAGCTTTCCGAGCCTGGGTCTTAAGCCTTTCCATACGTTCTGTGGGCTGCATCATTACCCTCTACATACTCCTTTTCTGTTTATTAAGTCAAAGCCAGTTTTTTTCATTCATTGCAATGAAGGACCTTGACTCGTATAACTAATAAAGAAAAGTTTAGCATGTTTGGGTTATAGTTCCAAAATGGCAAAGTCAAGGCCCATGCCCAATAGAGCAGCCTGGTCTCCCTCAGAAGGCTTAATTTAGTGCCACCACTGGAGATATTTTCCTGGGTACTCGGTAAAAAATTTCTAAAAAGAGACACTAGCAGGGAACAAGAGTTTAAATTTTGAGATATTTTTTTCATGGAGATAAGCCACAATAACAGACAATATCCAGAGTCCTGACTCTCTGAGTTTACTTAAAGTCTTGTCTGCAACGCCAAATGCTCTCTCCTCCTCTGCCATTTCAACATGTCCTATAGACCAAGTATGTGTGCAGACCATTTGTGCCCTCTTGGAGCAAATAATATAAATATCTGATATGAGACTGGTGGTGTAATGTTATCAATGCTATAACACATACAAACAACGCAGCTGCACAAGTGAAAATTAATGACGGCGGGTGGATCTCTGACACGTCGAGTAAAGCTCTGGTGCTGAGGGCGAGTGGGGGGAAGGTAGCTTAAAGGTTTAAGCACGAGTGACTGGGGAGGGTGATGATGCCACTGGACAGAGAGGGAACACGGGGGAATGTGTTAGGGCAACAGGAAGATAATAAGGAGTTGTGCTTTAGACATTTCAGAGTCTAGGGTGCTGGGAGGCCAAGCACGTGGATGGCACAGAATTACTCAAAATTATTTAGATTCACCATATAGTTACTATCCTATAACACTACTCATTGGTTTTGATATAAATTATACAACAAATAACAAGTAACCCAGTATGTCTGAAGGAGCCTGATTGGTGATGACTGTGAAGGGGGTAGCTCATTTCGGTTTATATTCCAGCTCTCCTCTCCCTCCTCAGTCATCTATTCCTTAAACACTTATTCATTTATCTTCTACACGCAGTTGAGTATGCTGTCCTCAAGAAGTTTTCCATCTGAAGGCAGTAACTGAAAACCCATTTTTCTCCAATGCTGAGTGGAATTGAGTGCTTCAACTATTAACCTTTTGCTTACAACATATTTACCAAATTAGTTATTTTCTCAGGCAATCTTCTAAGATTGACATATGTATCTCAGGCCTTGAGGGCTCTCTTTCTGTGTACAATAGAGGCTCTGTTAGGAAGCCACTAGAAAAGGAGCATTTTCCCTTGTCAGCAACTGCATGCAATAAGTGATGTTCTTTATGAACAAACCTAGTTTCCAAGCCACGTCTGAAGGGTTGGGGGGCTTATAATATGGCTTCAGAATTCATGGTGATAGTGATTTTGGCAGCAAACAGCTTGAGAGGGCTCTCTTGGCAAAACTGTGATCAATAAACTCAAATTTAAACTTGAGCCACTATGCGGTGAAGCCACTATGGATGAGTGATGCCCACAATGTCCCTCAACAGCCTCCTCAGCTCCTGCGCACTCAGGCCTACGGCCTCCTTGATGGAGTCAATCCGTCTCATATTTGGTCTTCCTCTTTTCCAGCTGCCTTCTACTTTTCCCAGCATTATTGTCTTTTCCAAAGAATCTGCCTTCTCATGATGTGCCCACAGTAGGGCAGCCTGGGTTTTATCATTCGTGCCTCCAGCGATGGTTCAGGCTTCATTTGCTCCAGGACCCACTGTCCGTCTTTCTGGCCGTCCAGGGTGTCTGTAGAGCTCTCAATACCGTATTTCAAACGAATCTGTTTTCTTCCTGTCAGCCTCCTTCACCGAGCGGCTTTCGCAGCCGTGCACAGTAATCGGGAACACGAGGGTGCGGAGCGGCTCGGCCTTAGTCTCTAATGACACTTCCTTGCACTTGATGCTCTTTCCTAATTCCTTCATTGCTGTCCTTTCGAGTTGCAGTCTTCTCTCGGTTTCTTGACTGCAGTCTCCATTTAAATTGATGACTGAAGCAAGGTAAACACACTCTTTAACGATTTCAATGTCTTCATTGTCTACACTAAAGTTGTGTAGTTCTTCCGGAGTCATGATTTTTGTCTTCTTGATGGTCAAATGCAGTCCTGCCACTGCAGCAGTATACGAAAGTTTAGAAAGGTACTTGCTCTGAGAAACAGGAGAGGAGATGTCCTAGAGAAACTATCACTGAACAGGATCTAGAGTTAGAGGGAAGAGCAGGGGTGCAAATGATAGAGGACATCAAAGGAAAAACAGTCAAGAACTAGCTTTAAAGAAGGCAAAATATATAAAAATCTAATGAGTATAAACAACTCTCTATGAATCTGAAAGTAAAATGATACAGCGAATTCACAAACAACACAGCTTCAAACACGCCACTTTATTAGTCAGGTGTTCAATGTTTAGTTTTGAGTTCTGGAAGCTCATTTCACCCTATCAGAAGCTGAGAGGATAAAGAGGTGGGCTCTGTAGACCACCTGGACCCAAACTGAAACTTTCTAGAATGATAACCCCCAGTCTTGGGAGTTACATACAAGATATCGAGGAATAAAGGAGTAATTACTTTTCTTTAAAAAAGAAAAAAAGGTTTCTCTGGGAGAAAGTGGCCTTAAAACGGCATCCAGTAGGTTGCAATCTATCACTAAGACCGATGTCAGAAGAACTTTATAAAAGGCTTGAACGGAATTCATGTTCACACTGTGAATGAGAATACCTTCATTAAGTTATTCCACTAAGTTTGAACCATTGAAAACATTGAAAAAAAAGATTAGTTTTTCTTTTAACAAAATTAACAAATTCCCAAGTAGACAACTGTGTTAATTATCTAAAATTGCTTCTTGATTTTATATTTCCTGTTCAAAACAAACTATTCTGGAAGAACAAGCTATTTTCCAAAATCATCTCAGATTTTAAAAATCTCATTTAGAATCAATAAGTTTATATTACAGAAAATTATTACAATGCCATAATGCAATATTTAATTCTCTTAAAATGGTGGAAGAATTCAATTTATTTTTTACAGCCCAGACAAGGGCTATTTTTTCAGATTCATTTTAGATGATTTAGTAGTCAGAATGGTTAACACAAAATAACACTCACATGCTCTCTATCTCCTTTCGTTTCCAAGAATTACTTTTCCCACATTAATCATAAAAAGGTAAAATTCTGACTTATTATGTTACAGGACCTTTATTCATGGTCAGTCTTCTTTCTTGATGTCAAACCTAGGAAAATTTCTCAACAGCCCTGTAATTTCCTTCAGTGGCATTTAAAAACCCTCTCCCTTCAGGTCTCATTGCTCCCCCTGGCCTTCTCCATCACATCAAGACTTCTCGTCCTTCTGACATCAATCACTTCTCCCTCTATCTTTCTCTTTTTCCCACCTCTGCTTCTTCTAGTTTCACTGGCATAGATCACTTTACTTACTGCTTTTCTTTCCTTTAATTAAGATGCTGTGTTGGAGACAGACGAGTTTCAAATCCTAACCTTTTTCTTTTCTTGTAATATCACTTAACTTGACACTAAAATTCTACGCCCCAACTCGGCTCTTGGTGCCTGATCCACCCATGCTTTAAGCCTCTTCTAAGGCAAACCAGGAGGCTCCACTACCTGATCGACTAAGGAACAATCCCCCCAGAGAAGGTTCATTTCTCCCATGAAACCATCGCAGATTTATCAGAGGGCAGCTGCTAACTAAACTCTACCTGAGCTTGACATTTTCTTAACCAAAACCTCCTCTCCAACTATGTGCTTATATTTATTACTCCAAAAACACCAATCCCTTCAACATAACAATGAAAATGTTGTCCAAGGATGTTTAGGGAACTCACATTTCTGCTAGACTATCTGTGATCCACTGTCTTCATCAGTTTTTACCTCCCATAATAAAATCATTGGATAATGATGAGCTTAGCGCTTCCTCAAATTAGGTACTCAAAAATCCATCTTGGAGGGGCTGGCCTGGTGGCGTAGTGGTTAAGTTTGCCTGCTCCGCTTCGGCAGCCCAGGGTTTGTGGGTTCGGATCCCAGGCGCGGACCTACATACCACTTATCAAGCCATGCTCTAGCAGGTGTCCCACATAAAGTAGAGGAAGATGGGCACGGATGTTAGCCCAGGGCCAATCTTCCTCAGCAAAAAGAGGAGGATTGGCAACAGATGTTAGCGCAGGGCTAATCTTCCTCGCCAAACAAAAAAAGAAAAAAAAAATCCATCTTGATTCCACTTTTGCCTTTTCTTTAATATCAGTTCCAAAATATTTTCCATGAAGTAATTACAGCTTATTATTAACCTTTTACAAATACCCATATCAATGAATATCATCCCACAGATATCACTTGTGTAGCTAAAATAGCTTGACTAAAATTTTACCTGGAAAAGTTCTAAAAAAATTTAACTGGAAATCATTCTTTAGTGGGAAAAATCCATGGTTTGTGCTACTGATTTTTTGAGCACACTTAAGAAAAATGTTAAATTTATTAATCTATCAATCACTTATTATGTGCAGATCCTATGCTAGGCTATTTCCAATTATTTGAATATTTGGCACCTGCTTTTGTTATTAATTCAGCAAATATATATTAAGCACCTATTCGCACAAAGCCAACTACATTCCCCAATTCTACATAAGAGGTGTTTAATTTAGTTAATTTATTTAAATATTTACTGAATGCCAAAAAAGATGGGAGGTACCAAGGATATATTGAAGACCATTCACTTTCCTCATAGACCTTACAGTTTGCAGGAAGAAACTAATATTAATTATGAAATCACACAAATGTAAATTTTTTAAAACTTGTAAAAATCACATAATATAAAACTTACCATCTTAACCATTTTTAAGCGTACACAGTCATGTGCTGCACAACATCATTTTGGTCAACAGTGGACCACGTGTACGACAGGAGTCCCATAAGATGGGTACCATACAGCCTAGGTGTGTGTAGGCTATACCATCTACGTTTGTGTAAGCACACTCTATGATGTTCACACAACCACAAAATTGCCTAATGACGCATTTCTCAGAATATATCCGGTCGTTAAGCGATGCATGACTATAGTTCAGTAGTGTTAACTATATTTCACATTGTTGTGCAATGGATCGCTAAAACTTTTTCATCTTGCAAAACTGAAACTCTGTACCCATTAAACACTAACTCTTCATTTCCCCCTCCCACTAACCCCTGGAAACCAGCATTCCACTTTCCATCTATGAATTTGACTCCTCTAGGTACCTCAAACAAGTAGAATCATACAGTATTTGTCTTTTTGTGACTGGCTTATTTCACTTAGCATAATGCCCTCAAGATTCATGCATATTGCAGCATGTGACAGGATTTCTTTCTTTTTTAAGGCTGCATAATATTCCGTTGAATGTATATACCACATTTTGTTTATCCCTTCAGCTGTCAATGGACATTTAGGTTGTTTCTACCTCTTGGTTATTGTGAAAACTGCTGCTATGAACAAGGATGTGCAAATATCTCTTCGAGATCCTGCTCTCAATTCTTTTAGGTCTATACTTGGAAGTAGAATTACTGGATTATATGGTAGTACCACTTTTAAGTTTTTGAGGAATCTCCACACCATTTTCCATAGTGACACATCATTTTACATTCCCACCAATAGTGCCTAAGGATTCCATTTTTCCACCTTTTCGTCAAAACCTGTTATTTTCTGTTTTTGCTTTTTTTTTTTTTAGTGACCATCCTAAAGGGTGTAAGGTATTATCTCCTACACAAATGTAAATTTTTAATTGTGGTACGTGCAACAAAGGAGAGGTAAACTGTGTTAAGAGTAGGAGGAGGAGGGATAAAGGAAAGACACCTTTAGGAAGTAACCATTCATCTGAGGTCTGAAAACTATGTAAGCCTTAGCTATGTAGAAGGTGGAGACCAGGGCATTCAGGAAGTGAGCAGAGTAGGTGTAAACGCACTGTGCAAGCATGAGCAGGGCACGTGGGGAAGTGAGAGAAGACCAGTGTGGGTCAGTGAGGACTGAGGGAGAGTAAGACAGGAACAGGGGTCAGGGCTTCCCAGGGCCTAACGGGCCAGGTAAATGACCTGGACTTTATCCTGAGGGCCAGGGAAGCCAGGGGAACAACTACATCAGATTTGGTTGCAGTAGAGCAATGGATCCAGACACACTGGATGCTAAGAAACTAGTCACGAGGCTCCTGCAATGGTCCAGGCAAGAAATGACGTAGCACCAACTAACCGGACAGGACCAGAACTGGATGGAAGGAGACATGTGTAAAAGATGTCTAGGAGGTAAAAATGACAGGGCTTGGATTCAGCACAATGATGGGGGAAGGGGCCTGAAACTCTAGAAGGAAAAAAGGACCAAGGGTTCATACAATCTTAGAAATTAAACAATAATCCTACTTAGAAATTACCATTTATTGAACAAATTAACCATTTGTTAGGAATAGATGTAATTTATTCTCAGTGGCCTAAGTTATTATTGTTCAGCTGGTTGCAGCATGACATAAACGTGACCAAAGTCCTGGGTCCTGACCTCTTCCCTCCCACATGCAGCAGGAAATGGTTGGGGTAATAGCCAACACTTTGGAAAAACTTCTTGAAGTCAGATCCACACTTTATAAATCTTGGTTTATAAATTCTGCTTAAAGCAATTAATAAGCTGAGATTAACAGCTCAGTTGCCCCCAGATTTTATTTTTCAGGGAAAGCCTTGAGTAAGAGCCAAGACCCTTTTAATTGCAAATGACTGAAATCAAAGTTGAGTAGTCCACCCTCTGCGTGCAGGCGGGGACCTGGAGGACCACACTCCTCCCAGGTCCCAATCTTATCTGAGGCTGGGTTTCCCACCTCTTACTCTTGCTGGCACTAAATTTAGCTTTGGAGAGTGAATCTGTGCCTCTAAATCTCTGTTAGTCAAGAGCTGTGCTGGCCAATCCAGAGCCACTGGCCAGAGGTGGTTACTGAGCGCTGGAATTAGGTCTAGTCTGACTTGGAATGTACTTTAAGTCTAACACACACTGGATTTCAAAGATTTAGTGCAAAAACAATATAAATTCGCTCATTAATAATTTCTTTTAATGTTGATTACATGAAGTGATAATACTTTTAAAATGTTGGGCTAACTATAGTAATAAAAGTAATTTAACCTGTTTCTTTTTACTTTTTTAATGGGGCCACTAGAAAATGTAAATTATACATGTGTCTCCCACTATATTTCTATTGGACAGTGCTGCTCAGGACCATTTGACTCTAAGCCACTATTAATTGCTGGCTGCTGAGAAAGAGGCCTCTCTTAGAAAAGCTTCTATCTCCTTCCATCTCTGTTTCAAACAATCAGTTCTACCCAAGGCTGTCTTTTTCTTGGGTGTGGGGTGGGGGGACATACCGAAGGCTACAAAGAGTAGGCAAAGTCCCTTGGTACTCCACCTTGGAAGACTCAAAGCAGGAAAAGGTCACCAGCTGCTTTTCTACACCAAAATCATCGCCAATTTTCCAGACGGGCTAGGAAAGTTCTCTACATCTTAACTTGACCCAGCCAATTTTACTTTTTGCGTCTGTAACATTAATTTCTTCACTAATTAGGATTCTTTTCACAAGTAACATAAATCCAACTTGAATTGTCTTATGCAAAATACATATCAGTTTATATGCATCTAAAAGTTCAGAGATGGTCCTAGCTTCAGGCAGAGCTGGATCCAAGAGCACACTCAGAGTCGTCGTCTCTCAGTTCAACTTTCCTCTGTGCTCAGTTCATCCCCAGCCAGGCACTCTCTGCGTGGTGGCCCCTGGCAGCTCTAGGCTGACATCATCCCTACAGAATACACCCAGCAGCAAGAGAGCTTTCCCCTTCCCCTCTAGTTTCTATAAAAAATCCTTGGGTTGTCTCTAAGTGCCCTGGTGTGGGTCACCATGCCCATTTCTGTATCAACCACTGTGGTCCATGAGATGAAGATTCTCATTGACTAGTTCTGGGTGGCAGGTCCAGACCCAAAGGTGGAGCAGAAGGAGAACCAGCGTTGTTTTTTTTTTTTTGGTGAAGGAGATCAGCCCTGAGCTAACATCTGATGCTGATCCTCCTCTTTTTTGCTGAGGAAGACTGGCCCTGGGCTAACATCCGTGCCCATCTTCTTCTACTTTATATGGGACGCCGCCACAGCATGGCTTTGACAAGTGGTGTGGCGGTGCGCGCCCGGGATCCGAACTTGCAAACCCCGGGCCGCCGAAGCGGAGCGTGCACACTTAACCGCCTGTGCCACCGGGCCGGCCAGAACCAGCATTGTTTGGATGCATGTTCTGAAAGAGGGGAAGGGATTTAGGGGTTGTGACCAGAAAAAGGAGCAATGTAGGGCAGGCGATAGATGACAAGATGCCACTGCACTTGCCATGCAAAAGGCAACTTTGCTTGAGTGGGCGGGGCTTGCCTTCACAGCACACCTGCATATTTAAATACGTCCACCTTTCAGTGTCTACCCCTTACCAAAATCAGCTTGCAATAATTTAAAAAACAGAAAACCTGTGAATGAAAGTGCACTATAGGCAGAGACACAGGTAACTTACCCTTCTCTTTTCCTGTCTTTATGACAGCTGGTTAATCCAGGTTCAGGAACATACGATGTCCTCAATGGACTTGCTGATATATTACGATGCCGATGGCAACAACAGTAACTGAAAAGCTCGCCTACTGTAAGTCCCCTCATCATTTTGGTCTTCTTGGATACTGTCAACAATAGGTTTGCATCATCATTTATACAGAATAAGAAAACCTTGGCACAAGCTCCATAGCGTGCCGTGATTCTGTTTTCTCCCTTCTTAGTCTAATCTACCCTGGTTATCTCTTCCTGCACAAATCCTTTATCTGGCGGCCCTTCTCAGGCACTTCTCTACCTCTTAAATAGAACAAGCCTACAGAACAGCGATGTCTCTGGTGGGAGGACCACAGCGCCGGTCAGATGAGGCCACTTTCCTCTGCAGATCCTGGGAAAGGAAAGCCCTGCACTGGGGTCTCAACTCCTGCGCCCGTGCACACACTGCCACATATTTGGAGAAAGGAAAAGTTCAAAACCACATCAAACGCACTCTGTGACCACTGAGCATAAATATTACAAACAAAATCAGCATGTAATGTGTACTTTAATTTGCCGACAGATATTTAAAAAATTAACATCAGAATGAATGGCAAACGCCAACACCACAACAAAACCTTTAACCGAAGAGAAAAACAACTCACAATCAAAGCCGCCTGGCCTCTAATTAGCACACAGCATCCTTGAAACAAGAGGCCAAAATAAAATAAACTGCCCAAACAGAGAGAACCGTGCAGGGGGCAGGGAGAGCTTAGGGCTTTCCACAACGTACTTAAAAAACGACTATTGTTTGAAACCTGCCTTATTGGTGTTCAGGTGCAGAAGACTGCTGCTCAAAGTATGTGTATGCCTCCTAACTCCACATATAGATTTTAAAAATTCTATTACGCTGCAGGGTAAGTCATATGCAATTTAATAAAAGCAATTTCATATACAATTTAATAAAAGCACAATTTTAAGGAGAACTGACTCACATTTATTTGACAGCTGGTTTGCACCAAGCGTCGCTCTAGGTGCTTCCACAGTGACAAGTGTGGGGTTCATGTCCTGGAGTCTAGCCGACTTGGGAAGTTCTAGCTCCCCCCGTCCCTAGACAAAGGTGCTGGTTCGTTCTTTCTAAGTCTCTGTTTCCTCATATGGCTGTAGATTATCAGATGAGCTTAATTCATTATGTATGTAATTGCATATGTAGCACATATTTATATGAATGTATATTTTGTCTGAGACATAGTAATTTCTCAACATCGACTAATATTATTTACATGCCTCATTTTCTTTAATGTTCCTATTAACTCCAAAGATAGATATTGTCCACTTCAGATACCTGATGAAACTGAGGCTCAGAAATAAAACAATTATGGATATAATGAACAATAGACTTAACTTCATAAGTTTCTTAGGTATTAGGTCAATTTAGTTCAAATCCCACTTTCGCTGGTAGGATTTGCTCTGAATAGGAAAGAAGCTTGGATTCAGGCCACTGATTCTGCTGACCCTGCCGGCCTGGCAGAGATGCAAGAAGGAAAAAGTGGATGCTGGTCCCACAACTGCCTGTAGAAAAAACCTAAAATCACTTTAAGGAGCTAACAGATTTTTAAAAATATACTTTCTCTCTTATTGGGTCATCATGAAAGGAAAAACAAAACAACTTGGCATGACACTGAAGTCGGGTACTTGAGGGGTACTGTAGATATTAAACCAATTTGTTGTTTTTCCTGTTTAACTTGAGGGGTGACTCAGGGGTCTTGAGGATTTGTGAGCTTGTTTTGCAAGAGAAAGAGAATGCCTTCGGGGAGGCTGCCATCACTGAATGGCCGGCCCTCAGCAGCCATTGGAGTACACAAGTCAGATTGCCCAGGGGCTTATTGGGAATGACCCCTTTGTTTCCCTGAAGCCCCTCCTGCCAAGCCCCTTAGCTCTGTAAAAGCCCCCTGCTTTCTGTTCTTGGGGGGGCGGATTTGAGCGAACCCAGGCTCCCATCTACTCGCTTTGGCCAATTTGAATAAATCTTTCTCCATCTCCAAGCACTGATGTCTCAGTGTTCGGCTTCCTGTGCATCGGGCACAAGAACTTGAGATTTAGAGGTTTGGTATCAAAATGTATTGACAACAAAAGTCATTTTCTGATAGAACTGTTATTGGATGCCTGAATTTTCTGATTTTAGAGCCCAAATATTTATAGGCCTGTGAGAACCCATCTAGATATCCCTGATCAACTGAATGTTTCTGATTTTTCTTTTCATTATCAATGAGGAATTTTTTTGTTATAATTTTAATCTTTTCCAGTTCTAGAGATTGCTTCTCACAGGGATTAGTGTGGGTGGCCTTCAAGGAAGGCAAACACAGAGGAATGGGGGCGTCCCTGGAAGGGTGACAACAGATACACGAGGAACCAGGAAGTCTGTGCCCTCTCAATTTTGTTCAGATTGTTATTTTTTCAGATAACAATGTCATCCAGAAACATGGCATGTTCCTTCCTGTAAGTCAATCTTATTATTATATAAAATGTACAAGTTTAAAAGCCAAAACGTAAATTGAACTTCAACAAATAACTTGGCCAAGTTTAATACACAAGAAAACTGTACGAAGAAGATGCCAGAAAGTTATTTCAAACCAAGAGGCAAGTCTCTACTGATGGGACTTCCTACTTTATGAGGTTGACCACTTCTTACACTAGCTGGGCACAGGCTTCTGAAATATGCTATTAGAAGAAAACAGGACCTACTCTATTTAATACTGATGTATTAAAGATAATTCCAATAAGCTTACAATATTCATATTAGGTGTTTCTGGTATGTTATTACCTAAAACACTAATAATTGCAACACTAAAGTAATTCTTTACCAAATCTTTAAAAAAATCTACAAGCACCTAACTTCAAGTAGAGTATAATAAGCGATATTAAAGCCTTAAGCCTGTTTTTAAAAATCTCCTGTTTCCCTGGTTGACCATAGACTTGTGAATAGAAAAGGAACATCCCAACATATTCATGAGGGTGAAGAGCGTTTCCTAGGCACCTGATACTCACAAAGGACAGGCAGCCTGAGCCCGAGCCGCTCCCCTGGAGAATCCACATGGGGCGGGGGCTTCAAGGCTGGCTTCATTTGGTGTCTTGACAATTGCATAAGAGACTTTCCTTGTTTGTCTTTCTAGTCCATCTTTCATAGCAGCAGTAGGATTTTAGATGTGCTTCCCTCCTTGGGTTGAACAATTCTAGGCATCACAGTAGCAACTACATCATGCACAAGAGAAGGCCATCTCTTTGATGGATTTCTTTCAGGAGCAAACACGCTTCTATCTCAGAAACACCCAGCGAATGTCTCCTGGTGTCTCCTTCAGGGTTTCTAAACCACTCACCACAGCACGAGGGTTGGGATCAAGCTCTCCCCTGGAGTTAGGGGTGGAAATGCCTCTCCTAAGGTGCTGGGCCTCTTGCACAAGGCACCGTATGTGGATGCAAACTGGGCCCTGTTAGGAAAGGGTGAAGGAGCACAGATGCTGGGGACAACCAGGCATGTCCCCACACCATGGACGTTAACCTGAGGACAAGTCCTCTTCTGGCCTTCAGGCAGGCCCTGTCCTACAGAGACGGTCTGCAACTGCAACTGAGCAAAGATGGCGATCGACATGACCACTACCCCTGCTTCTCAGCTTACCTCCTAGAGCACATGCAACTTGGAAACAAAACCCCTCTTTTTACATTTTATGTGGAAAATACCTGGGCCTGAGATCTTACTAGGCTGCGAAGTCCAGGAGAAGGAAATTACTTAGGGAAGATGAGTAATTAACCACTTTGATTCAATGATGGCAAAACGGCAACCATTCCTCCTTCTGTTTACTTTCAGTCCATTGGGATTTGCATTGTGTATACACAAGTGTGTATATAAAACTCAAAAGTAAACCCATTCCTGTGTTGAGGATAAAAAAAACCCTGTCATCTGCCAGAAGCTGGCTGGAGCCTGGACTTGGCACAGCAGACAGAGTTAGCAGTCTGTAGGCTTTGAAGTGAAAGCTTTTTTCCCTCTTTTACTAGCAATGAAAAGAACCTTAAAGGAAAAGCACCAAAGTTGGTGAGGAGTATTTTTCCATGGTGAGCGATGTAATGTCCTTCGGGATAAGCCTCTATTTAGAAAGCTAGATGCCTTCAAGCAGTCCCTGGCACTACCTGCTGTGTCTTACACAACCACGCACAAGAGAAATAAATCAGTTGTGACTATTTTAAATATACCATCTTCTCCTTTGATACCCAGCACTGGCTTAAATGTTGTAATGGAGTCATATTTCAGGTGTTTTAGAACTGTGGTTCAAGCTTTCAAGGGAGGAATAGCCTGGAGATTTATTAAAATTCAGAGGGTGGGACTCCACATCCAGAGGTTCAGATTCAGAGTGTGTGTGTGTGTGTGTGTGTATTTCAAGTATGTATTTTGGGGGGGGGGGGCTGTCATCTTAATAAGCAACCCAGAAAAGATGCAGATGCAGGTGGTCAACAGACCTCACTGAGAAATATCACATCCAGAACCTATAAAATGTTCACATTCTTTGGCCAAAAGAATTGGGAGTTTGTCACAATATCCCTATTTATAAAAGTTCAAAAATAATTGATCAGTCAGGAAAAAGAAGAGCAGGTATGTTTTACACTTCCGATAAGTTATCTTATTATATCTGCATCACATTCCCCTGAGACAAAGCTGGTTGGGGGAGGTCTCTTGACCTTTAAACAGAGGTCAAATAAGATGGCGTCCCCTCAGATAGCCTCAAAGCAAAAAGCCTTGAGAAATACATGGAGAAAATACAAGCACCTTTCCTGATCCAGTTTCAGACAAGTTTTCCTCATCTCTCTAATTCAAAGCTCTACGTGAGCAGACAACTTTCGGCTAAAGGAAGTTTGTCATTTTCCACCTTTAAGCACTGTCTCTGGGGACCCGTTATGGAGAAGACTATAATCCATGGTTATGCTACTGGGAGAAAGAAAAACATGGTGCCCTGCGGAAAAACATCATCACATATTTTCCCTAGTTGAAGACTTTGGCATTAACCAGAATAGACACTGAGTTTTTAATTCACTTTAGATCTAAACTTGGGCCTAGAAAAATGGGAAAACAGGGTGCCCCTTAAATTCCCACAGATGTTGCATATTTTCAGGAGAGGAAGTATAGACATGACTGCTTTGATTGCAGAAACTTCCACTGGGACTTCCTGGCTCATTGTCGGGTTGGGCTTCAGGTACCACATCATGAGGTGCTTTAGGGAAGATAAAGCCTCTTTGACAGTGGAAAATAACTCTAATTCCATAGCCCTTCCTTTCCTTTGCCCTCAAGGAAAAATCTGCCTTCTCTCTCGTGAGAAAAACTCCCAATATAACGCACAAAACAAAGAAATATTTAATCAAATTAGTTTAGGAAACCCCCACAGAAACAATGCATCTTTTCAACAGTTTAAGATCTGATGAATAGACAGAACATTCCATGTGTTGAGCCTGTCTCCGGCTCCTGGGTGAGAAATACTATTTGCCATTTAGACACTAGTTTAATGCTAGAGCTCAAAAGAACCATGTTCATTTGCCAGAAACCTATTGCTTCATGAACTACAAAAAATGGTTTCTAAAAATCACTAGAAACATTCTTAAAATAATAATAAAGCATTTTTTTTCCCAGAGTGCCCCCACTCCTGAGCACTCACCAACTGTCTTAGTCAGCTCAGGCTGCTATAACAAAATACCAGAGACTGGGTAGCTATCAACAACAGAAGTTTATTTCTCAGTTCTGGAGGCTGGATGCCTGAGATCAGAGGCCAGCAAGGTTGGGTTCTGGTGAGGCCCTCTTCCGGCTTGCAGACGTCTACCTTCTCGTTGTGTCCTCACATGGCAGAACACAGTTTCATGTCACAGGATTTCTGAGCGGGTAATCGCTGTCTATGTTTAAAGAGCTGTTTTTTATCTCTAGTCTTTCTCTGGGTGGGGAGCTCTTAGTGGGGACAGGGTGTCAGAAAACAATGTCAGAGCCAACTCTCATACTCTTTCACCTAGTGTTTGACGCCCAACAGTTTACTCCTTCTTTGAGAAGTGGTAGAGAAGTATTAAAAAAAAAAGCAAACAAACATTTTTTAACACTTTTGAACAATCATTTGGGTGGAGAGTGGCTAAAACTAGACTGAAGTCTCAGAAAGGCTTTGTACTGCCTCCAGAGGAATTACATGCAGTCATAAAGAAAGATGGGAACTGGACTCAGATAGTCAGTAACAGGAGTTGGCTCCTTTGGGGACTATTGAAAATTTGCCCAAGCCATGCCCATCCTTTTGATTCTAGGTTGGTGTTATGGACTGAAGGTTTGTGTCCCCCTCAAATTCCTATATTGAAGCCCTAACCCCCAATATGATGGTATTTGGAGGTAGGGCCTTTGGGAGGTGATTAGGTCATTAGTGATTAGTACCATTCATGAACTTCTTATAATATAAGAAGAGACCAGAGAGCCAGCTCACACTACATTCATCGTCTCAGTCAATGTCTAATGAAAACTTCAGTCTCAGCCAGCTATGTTCGATTTCAAAACAACATCATTTGCCTCACGGAAACCAAGCAACCAACAAAAAAGTTAAAATGAGATGGTTTAAGTAAAAAATAAAAAGGTTTTATACCAAAGTGAAATAATACTATGAAGTGATTTACTATTACAATTTGCTTGCTTTTGGATGGTAGGAATAACTCATTAAATTTCTTTGAAAAGTCCCCAACTATGGAAATTTCACCCTTACGCGGAGCCTTCGAATCATACAGACCAGCATGCGACTCGGAGAGTGAAAATGTGGCATGTTAGTGATGCATGGCAAACGTGGTCCCTCAGCACTTTGAAAGTCAACCTCTTGATGGGAGTGAGAGTCGGCAACCAGCCTAACTTGTGCACATCTTAACTGGAGTTAGTGATACAAATGTATACAGAGGCAGCTCACTAGGGCATCTCTTCATTGAGGGCAGTGGGAGGAGCTTTCAAAGGAATAGGCTTTGTTGGCCAGTCACACAACTGATCCCATCCAGGCAGCTGTCATTCTCGTCTAATTTAGGAAACTGTCTACAGCACTCAGCTGCCATCCTTTTTATTGTCCTGAACTGTAAATCACCCCAAAGGAACTATTCATCAGACCATATCCACCCTTAACCAGAAGGTAGAGAACACGAAGCAGATATTCTAGGCACCAACGCCTTACCAAGTGATCCTTGTAGTGAATACTTTTCCTGCTTTGTTTTTGGGGGAAGAATCATGTTGCTTTAAAATATAACCGATTTCTTTTAATGTACAAAGTATCCTTGTTGGGAAATGCTTATTTTGCTACACAATACTCTTCATGGTTCTTACAATTTCCTCTACCACCTGGATTTGGCAAAGAACTGAAGAGTGTGCTATGTGTTTGTCCTTGTTCTTTACAGAAAGCAAAGATGCATTAGGGGACCCACAAGCCTAGTCGTGTAGGACATGTCTGTCCCCTGCAGCACCAACACTCACAGGAGGTCCCAGACACCCTGGGGTATGTCAGCTCACTGTTCACCAAGTAAGCTGTTCACCAAAAAGGCAAGCAATGCCATCCTGGATTATCTCATGTGAAATAGCTGCTGGAACACATCTAGACTTGGGTAGACCCAGGAATTTTGGTTCATTTCTGCAGAGTAAGTGAGGCAAAGATGGAAGCCAGATGTGCCATGTACAGGCCTGCCCCTAAAATACGTATTCCTGGGCCAGGAACTCCAGTAGAAGCCCCCAACCCACAGTCCTTCTCTTTCCATGCTTGGTTCTGTCCTACAGCACAAGTGTCCTCATGCAAATGTGGGTGGATATACTGGTGTAAACATCCAATGGACCCCGTGCACACCCCTTGCAAATAGCTGCCCCTTGGGTCCAGGGGTGCGCAGACTGTTCTGGATCTGGGGAGAGGACCAGGCAGGTTGGGGAAGTGGGCTTTTGGCTGTCTGGGAAGGAAACTCAGGGTCTTAGGAACCCAGGGAATGGACTAGAAGTAGGGGTGCTGGCTTTGTGCACCAGGGGCTTATCCTGTGAAGAGAAACATACCCAGCCAGGGAGGGCCTATGCAGAGGCCTCTAAAGCACAGGGCCTGAGCCGGCCCCTTGTCGTGGTCTGAGGGCAGTGCTGGCTGTGGTCTGTGGGATGGGCCTGGAGGGCCTGGGTCTAAACAGCTTTGTTTCTAAATTGAGGCGGTTTGGACCACAGGATTACCAAGCTCCTCTCCAGACTCAATACTGTGGGATTCTAAGATCTAGTTTGTCATTATTGATGGCTCAATCTCAAACACTGGACAAAGATAATACAAAAGAAAATATTAAAAAAATTCAAATTAGTATAAAAGTCTTCAATCTCAGCCTCTCTAGTTCAAGAGATGAACAATGAGATATTCTGGTTAATTAATGATCTGGTTAATAGAGTTGGTAGATTTATCTTTCACAGGTGACTAATTATCAACTAATCAGAGTATAATATACACTTAACATCAAAAGTATAATCATCATACTCACTGGATTATGAATAATTCAAAACATCTCCAGTTTTCCAAGGGCCATGGCCTATACATATCAGAACTGGGTGTAATTAACACATAATTCATTATGGAAATGTCAACATGCAGGGTAAGTCAGAGGATTTAAGTCAACAGTTTTCACAATAGTTAAAATTTCAAATGCCATTTCTATGAACTGGACAACCTCTTCTGGGTGCTTTGATTTGATTGTTTTGCTCCTAGGAAGCAGCAATACCAACCTCTCCTGAAGTTCATCATTGTCATGAGACACGGGAAGCCCCCACACAGAAGAGCATCATTGTTCTGAGACAATGGAAAGTCCACTCACAATTATTAGCACTGACCTGTCCTTTCATATCTGGAGCAATGGGAATGGTGGGCCAGATGGTTGAGTAGATGCCAAAAAACACCAACCAGATCAGCATGCTTCCCCAGACTGCCAGATGACTGAACTGCAGAAGAAAACACACACTCAGACAGGGCTTCTCTGCTGGCATCCACGGGAGATCCACCTGAACGCCACCTGCTGCAGAATCCTTGTGTCCAAGCTACCTTTCTTTATGGAAAGATTTCGACAACTCACCAGTTATTGGAGAGTTCAATCTTTCTAATTTTCTTGTCTCTGAATGTTTAACAATGAATTCAAGTAACTAGTGGCCCTGAACTACTCTGCAGATGAAAGTGCTTTTGCTGCTACAGCTGACTTTCCTCTAGATCCATCCCACAGTTTTGGCAGGCTCTCTCGGTTCCTCACCAATGTTTGCTCCAATTTGGAGCAGTATAAAACAAGGTCCCATTAATCTAGTAAGAGAGCACTGAACAGATAAAATGAATAAGACATTTTTATTTATCATTTGGAGACTTCGATTGTTCTTTTTCATTTTCCAAAGAACTTTAAAAAAAATCTGGAATCTGTTAGCTCAGAGCTGGTCTTCCTCAGCAAAAAGAGGAAGATTGGCATGGATGTTAGCTCAGTGCTGATCTTCCTCACCAAAAAAAAAAAAAATCTGGAATGGATATTACGTCTTAACAACACGCTTTAATAAAGTATCTACTGAGTTGTGAATTTTTTCTCCTTTGTCCTCTTAATACGATGATCCTTGCCTTCTTCCTTTCTTCTACACTTCATAATCTCATCCATCAGCAAGTTCTGTTAGCTTTAAAAAAAATACGTCCAGAATCTGAGCCCTTCTCACTACCTCCTCCTCAAACATCCAGGTTAAGCCACCATCATCTCTCACCTAGATCAATTGCCCTTGTCTCTTAACAAATTCCCAGCTTTCACATTAAACTCCCACCCCTCCCCCATTTTCTCAGCACAGAATTCTGAGCCTATTTAAACAGCATTCACAGACAAACATGAAACATTGGTTATAATTCCCAAACATTGGAAATAACCAAAATGTTTAAAGTTGGGGATATCAATAAAACTTAATACTTAAACATGAACAATAATTTTGTAGAAGTATATTTTAACGTGTGGAAAATCTTCATGATATATGTTTAAGTGAAAAAAGATTACAAAACTATATGTTCTGTAATGCATTGTGTTATTAAAAAATACACACATAGAACAAAGTTTGGAAGATTATACAGCAAAGTGCTAATAGTAACTATCTCTTGGTGGTAAAATTATTGAGATTAAATTCTCCTTTTTGTCCTTCTGTATTTTCTGTGTGTGTGTATTTTTTCTTTTATAGTGTGCATAACCGTCTGAAAGGAGATGACTGTTAGTGGCTTAGACTGTATTAATTGTTAAGGAAATGAATCATCAGGAAACTTTGGATTGCAAATTTTCCCTGATACAGATGAAACCACAATTTTTACATGCAAAATTTAAAATAAGATAGCTAGATATTGCATATTGTTACCCCAAGGCTTAAAAAGATATCAAACCATAAAAAATACCTATACCAGGCAGAGAAACAATTCTAGAGAAAACTTACTTTAGTCCAAGCTGTAGTCTCCAAACCAGCTTTCAGGCAAACAGTCACAACAACATACTGTGAAAAGAAAGGAATTTGGGAAAACATATTATCCTCAGTGAGTTATTTTTACTTTCCAGGAAAAATCCCAAGTCTCCCCTCCAGAGGCACTTCCTCCAAGACCGCTGTGCATTAAAAGTGCCGTCTTGGTAGCTAATTCTCTGGGAGTTAGTTTTAGGGACTGTACAGGCAGGTTTACTTCAAGAAAAGTTCATTTTAGTGACTGTCTTCTCACAAATAATCGTTACTTTTGCCCTTTTCTTAGCTTGGAGGATTTGGGAAAAATCACCTTCCTCAGAACTGTGTTTTCACAGGCAGATGTGAAATGGTCATTTGAAGAATGAGGAAATCTGTCAATCACTTGTCCAGAAATCTTGACTCTGCATAATCTTCTCTAAAAAAATGAGGTAAGCATTTCACAACCATTCTGAGCTTTAAGAAATCTACAATATACAGTTTGAAGATCTGAAACAAATAGTAATGAGGAAGGTCTTACATAAAGGGTTTCCAGAGGCAGAACCCACACATGTGCCATTTAAGAATCATTCAAGAAACAGAGAGATAAACTTACTGTGTAAACAATATTTCCAACAAATAAGTAGTCTGTGGCATGACCATTGGCCAACACAGTATCTGAAAGACAAAGAAGTTACTATTAACTTCTGGAGCTGAGCACTGCAATCTATTTTATCCAGAATGTAAAAATAGAACTTGAGACACATTTACCAAAATGTAAGGGAATTTTGAAAATTGTGTCATCTGTGATTCTAATGCCTCCTCTTTCTAATTCTGAATCTTTTCCATCTAACATTTTCTCCAAATGAAGCAAACGAAAAAAATTAGGTTTCTCACAAACCAAACAACCAAACATTTGATCCGTACTGAAATTTGCATTTTTATAAAGATTAAAATCTCCCTTTGTTGGGTTTAAAAAAAAGGAATAGAATAAAAACATATTAATCTATCTTTATTAATGCCAGTATTAGACCTTTTCCAAGTGCTCATTTACTATTCATCTTTAATTTTTGCTAAATTGAAATTACAGGCCAATAAAAGAAGATGACTACATGAACACAAAATCAAATTCATAATTATTGAACTCAGAATTTTGGAGGCTATTCACTACTCATGTACTGACATGCTACTACATGCACTTCTGGAGTCTATAAATTGGGGGAATGCAGACAATCCAATGAGAGACGTCTAGAAAATACAACTAGGATTTTGAAGTTTAATTTTCATGTCTTTTCCACTTTTTTCTTTTCAAGGATGACTATTACAACACATATAACAATCACTAAGGCAGCACTCTAATAGAATTGTCTAATTCACGTCAGCCAGCTTGCTGTAAAAAGTGTGGTTTTCATCCGGAGGAGTCAAAGCCCATTTTAAGATCAGGATGGTTTCTTTGGATGACACTGCCAATATCCTTTTATTCTCTTTTATACTCAAATTCAGATCTGTGGCCTATAGGCTGAGTATATAGGGATTTTTGCATTCAAATTTCCAACTCAATAGCTGCTATGCACCATATTTGGGCTCACCAATTTGCCCACCTGCTTGTTGAAGAATCCAACTCTTATTAAAGAAGCAAGATCTGTTTTCTAAAACAACATACTGATCAAGTAGCATCATAGGCACAATGTGGAGATCGCGGGGCCTGGATCCAGCTCCAGGGCATGCCCTTTCTCCTGATCCTAGATAGCTAAATAAGGATAAGGAAAGAGGAACCGCAAAGTGACATCACGGGCTGCATTGGGTACCGACCTAAACTGAGGGATTCCTCTATCCCAGGAGAGCAGAGAGAGATATGGCCACTGACTTAAAAAGTAATGACCTCAGAGCCTAGGGGAGAGGTGGTGAAGAGAGACTCAAAGATTAGACAGGACTTCATTAAAAGGGAAAGAAGAGAAAAAGTTCAAAAAGTAAGAGAGAGGCTAAACTAACCTCAAGAAAGCAACACATTGATGTATTAGCAAATAGCTCTTCAAAACTGTAGGGGTTCACTTTTCAGTAACTGGCCCTTGTTTTAATTATTGTTTTAATAATAAATGCGACACTTTTAAAGAAAAGCCTCAATCATGAAACACTTGAGATTAAACAGGAGACCATTTCTTTGATTCTAATATAGATTATAGCCTTGAAAGGGGTAACATTATTCTGTCATTTACTCAACAAATATTTATTTAAAGTCTACTTCATGCCACGTACTATTATGGGAGCCAGGGAGACAAGGTCCCTGTCTTCATGGAGCTCACGTTACAGCGGGGGAGGCAGAACATAAACACACAAACAAAGAGATATACAATAAAATGTCAAGAGTAGTAAGTACGATGAAGAAATATAAGACAGGGTAACGGAACAGAGAGTGACAGGGGCTGCTGTTTTAGATAGAGAGTTCAGATGAAGTCTTTTTGAGGAGGTAACATTTGAGCAGATCTGAATAGTGTGAGGGAGTGAGTTAAATGATTATCTAGAGGGAGAGCATTCCAGGCAGAGAAGAGAAACTGCCAATATAAACAGCATTGATAAGCTCAGAGACCATCACAAAGACCGTTTTGGCTGGAGACAGTGGGAGAGGGCTCAGACAGAGGGGCAAATTAACATAGGCCATGGTGAGGAGTTTGTATTTCTTTGTTAGTTGTGCTAGAAAACCACTGGAGGATTCTGAGCAGAGAGTGAAATGGTATGAGTTATGATCTTAAGGGAATAGCACAGCTTTTACAGGAGAATAAATCTTGAATGACCAAGAATGGAATAATAACAAATGCAATGCCAATTTGGAAACATGTCCAGGAGGGTGATACTGGTGGTGTGTAGAGCTGTGTGCAATATATGGTAGTCACTAGCTGCTGTAGTTGTTTACATTTAAATTAATTAAAATAAAATAAGAAATTCAGTTCTTGCCAGGGCCTGGGGAGGAGGGGGAGAATGAGGAGTTATTGCTTAATGTGTACAGAGTTTCAGTTTAGGGTGATGAAAAAATTTTGGAATAGATAATGGTGACGGCTGTACAACATTCTGAATGTAATTAACGCCTCTGAATTGTACACTTAAAATGGATCACAGAACTAAAACTACAAAACTCTTACGATAAAACATAGGAGTAAATCTTCATGGACTTAGATTTGGCAATAGTTTCTTAGATATGACACCAAAAGCATAGTGATGAAAGAAAAAAATAGATAAATTAGATTTCATCAAAATTAGAAACTTTTGTGCTTCAAAGGACACTATCAAGAAAGTGAAAAGACAACCTGCAGAATGGAGAAAATATTTTCAAATATTTATCTGATAAGGAATGTGTATTCAGATATATAAAGAACTCTTACAACTCAACAATAAAAAGACAACTCAGTTTAAAAATAGGCAAAGGATGTGAATAGATATTTTTCAAAAGGAGATATACAAATGGCCAATGAGTGCATGAAGAGATGTTCAACATCATTAGCCATCAAGGAAATACAAAATCAAAACCACAATGAGATATCATTTAGCTACTCGAGTGGCTAGAATAAAAAAGATCGATAATAATAAGAGGTGGCAAGGATGTGGTGAAATTATAACCCTCCTATACTGCTGGTGGGAAAGCACAATGGTGCAGTCACTTTGGAAAACTGTCAGGCAGTTCTTCAAAAGGTTATGCATAGTTACCATATGACCCAGCTATTCCATTACTAGGTACATACCTAAGAGAAATAAAAACATATGAATGAAACACACAAAAACTTGTACATGAATGTTCACAGCAGCATTATTCACAATGGCCAAACGTCCATCAACAGGTGAATGGATAAAATGTAGTATATCCATACAATCGAAGATTATTGAGTCATAAAGAGGAATGAAGTACTGATATATGCTTCAACATGGATGAACCTTGGAAATCTTATGCTAAGTGAAAGAAGCCAGTCACAAAAGGCTATTTATTGTATGATCCTACTTGTATGAGTGTTCAGAAAAGGCAAATCTATAGAGACAGAAAGTAGATAAGTGGTTGCCAGGAGCTGGTGACGTTTTGGGGAAATGAGGAGTGACTGCTAGTACGTATGGGGTTTCTTTTAGGGACAACGAAAATGATCAAACATTGATTAAGGTCATAGTCGCACAAGTATGTGAATATATTAAAAACCACGGAATTGTACACTAAAGTGTGAATTGTATGGCATGTAAATTATATATCAATAAAGCTGTTATTTAAAAAAAATTCAGTTCCTTAGTCACACTTAGCCACATTTCAAATGCTTAATAGCCACATGTGATTAGTGACTACTGTATTGACAGCACAGATAGAGAACATCTCCATCATCATAGAAAGCTCTATTGGACATTCCATTCCAGGCCAGAGTAGCTATGTTGGAGGTGGAAAGAGGTGATAGAAACTGGCACATATTTTGAAGGTAGAGATGACAGGATTTGTTTATGATTTGGATGTGGGGTGGAAAAGAATGTGAGGAATCCAGGGTGATTTTACAGTTTTTGGCCTGAGTAATCAGGTAAACAGTGGTATCATTTGCTCGAGATGGAGAACATTGGTTCTGGTCATATTACTACAGGATTAGTGCTGAAAAGAGTAGCACATGAAAACTTGGTACCAAGTGATCAATATTTTAAATTCACAATAGGAAGAAGAGATAAAGCATGATGCTACTCAGAAGAGAAACAAAAGGATAGTTAGAAATACGAGCTGGAGAGAAGGATTTGGGTTAGTGGAAAAAATCCCAGTACTGAGGTTTACAAGAGCTTGTTCCTGCCCTGCTCTCCTGTTCCAGTTCTGCCATTATTTTGTTTTTTAAAATTTTAGGTTCTGAGTCTCAGTTTCCACATCTATAAAATGGGGGTTTCACATCAGATGCAGAGGATGGTGATTGAATTATCACTAAGGTTCCTTTCAGATAGAAAATTCTAACATTCTAAGGTTCATATTCTTAGCTGCTGAATCAGCCCCAGGCATTTAAAGGTAGAAACTTGAGATTTTCAGATCTTCCTCCTGTTCCATTTAGCCGAGGATGTATTTCCTAGTCTCAGTCTCACCCTGCATGTTCATGAATGGAGAAGAGGCATTTTAACTGAGAAGAGCAGTGACCTGAGTGCCCTGAAGGCCATTCAGCCCTAACAGCGTCTAGGGATCAGAGGGAAGAGTTGGAAGGGGTAGGAGACTAAGTTGAAAATCAAAGTTTACAATTATGATTGGACCACTTTTTAAAATTCCTTTTCATACTAATATTTCAAATGTTGGTTTATTCATGTACTAAAAGAAATTAAATATACAAGCCATGTGTTTAATATGGAGCATTCAGAATGTGTTTCATATTTTATGGATATACACAAAATAAACACAAAACTGTTAGACATCATAGGAAATTCTACACTGAAAATAGATAACATATGTTTCTATACAATGGGCACTATTGTAACCATGTTACATACATTAGTATACTTACTAACATATGTAATTCTCTGATACATACACTAATATATGTAATATTCCTTTAGTACTCTAATGATGACATGAAATAGTATTATTATCTGCATATTTCAGATGAGGAAACTGGGGCAGAAAGAGAAGTTAAATCACATGCAAAATGTCACACAGTTAGTAAGAAACTGTAAACTTTGTAAATAAGAGTTTGTTTTCATTAATTGAGTTAGAAAAATGGACCCCAAGGAATAAAAGAAGACAACTTCAAGGTTCTCTTGAAGTAGATTAAGAAACACTCCTTTGAAATACCAACACCTAATGGGAAGGAACTTTCTAGGAGAGAACTAAGGTGGACAGAAAATTAGATTCATATAACAGAAATTCTGTACCATAGAAGGAAATATATGCAAAAAGTACACAGACATGGGGGGCAGCAGGAACCCCTTGAGACCTGACCTTTTATTATGAGTTATGGTGTGCATTTCATTAGCCCAGAGTTTCTCAACCTCGGCACTACTGCCATTTTTCCAGATAATTCTTCATTGCGGGGGACTGTCCTGTGCATTGTGGAATGTCTGGCAGCATCCCCAGCCTCTACCCACTAGAGGCCAGTAGTACCCACCCCTGGATGTGACAACCAAATATTTCTCCAGACATTGCCAAATGTCCCCTGGGCGCAAAACCACCCAGACTGAGAACCACAGCACCAGAGGAAAGAAAAAAGAGGATCTAGAAGAAGCACAGAGAATACAGCTTGAAGTAAGAGTGTCTCCTTTATGAAGGGAACCCCGTTCTCTCTAGTCAGGCTACGGAGAAGAGCATGTAGTGGGACCTAACTGTTCACATGACCAGCACAGAGAACCAGTGGGAGGCTTTAGCACAAAGTGGTGCAATTCACAATGCCTGATGGCCTTTAAAGGGGGCAAACTCTCTGATTACCTATGGGACTGAGAGCTCACTCATGAAGAAAGCACGTCCACGGAGATCCTTAAGACTAGGAACACTTCGCTGGCCATGTGGCATGGACAGAAGAAATAGATAGGGAACCTAAAGGACATTTCCAACTGCAGCTTCTAGAGTTTTATAATGCATTAATTTCTAAGTTGTCATGATAGTAAAATACTACTGACATTACATAAAATGTTTACACTTGAGGTAATTTGAATAGACTTAAAGTAACTTTTTGTGAAGACAGGATACCTAACGTTTCAGTTCGTCATTTTGGAAGGGTAACTCAACATTGCATTTTAGTTTTCTGCATAGGAAAGAGTATCTCCTGCCCCAGTCAAAACTAATACCATCTGGAAACAATTTATTCCTTGGAGGAGAAGCTCCCAAACCAACTTGAGATTCTGGAACAAGCCAAGAGCTTCTGAAAAGATAGCATCCTCTAAACAAGTCACAAGTCACCCCCCTGCACACCCTGTCGGGGAAATTCCCATGGAATAGGTTTCCTCTTACAGGTTATATTTCAACTGTTTTAGAGGCAAATGCCTGTGGGCATCATTCCTTGTTAAAACTTGCCAGTAACATACCCCTGAAGAACAGATCAGAAGTCCTAAGAAATCATTGGTGGGTGAACGCACTAATAAGTTACAGCTTGCTGATAATCAAGGCTGGAAAAGCCCATTTCAACTGTCTAGTTTATTCTTGAAGCATGTTGCTGACAAATTATTTCTTTCCACTTTGCATAATCTTAACAGTACTGTTATGATTCCACCACTCCACTCAGGAAAACATCTTTCCTGTAGTATGGCTGTTTTGTATTTCAGCCAGATATTTAAAATCTCAGGTGATTTTTTTTGATAGGGGAAAAATAACCCCCAAACCAAGGTGAGTAGTTAGATTCCCCAAGCCAACCTTCAGAACGTTATTTAAATACCATCTGTGTATACAATTAAGAACATTACTTCAGACAAAGCAGCATGGGGTGGTACAGATGGATATTTGGGAGGAAGGGGGCACTGAGGAGAGAAAGGACAATTCAGGCAAAAAAGGAGATCAGTCTGCATAGAGGCGCGGAGGTGGACTCCTGCCCTGTCGGATGGAACGGTGAGCTGCATGAGGTGGGGGTGGGGCCACGGTGGTTTGTGCCAGACAGGTGAGGTCAGCAGGGGCCAAACCAAGCAAGGCTCTAGAAAGGTCCCTATAAAAGAGCTCCATCAAAAGTGCATGTGGAGAGATGTGCTCTCACCAAAGCTTTGTTTTCCCATCTTAGCCAGCACAACACTGAGCACCTCCTAACAGAAACCCATCATTAGCACACAGAGGCTTAACAGAGCAAGGGGAGAGGTAAGAAGGATTAAGCTGCCTATTGCATCAGAACAGCCGGCATTTAATTGAACAATCTGAGATCAATTAGCCTTTTTCAAACCAAGATCAGATTCATCCAGATGAGAGCTGAAACGAGAGAAGAGGGCGGTACCTGTCCCAAAAGTCCAGGGGAGGATTTCCACACAGTAAAGAACCTGAAAGAGTAGGAAAAATTTCCCATCTGCTTTGATAAAACAGAGTCACATTTAGAATGATCCAACTGTGGCTACACGTGATGTAAACCCTAATATAATGGTGTGCTTACTATATACATCAAAAGTGCTACAAAATGACAGAGCTAGAAACACTGTCCTGGATAGCCAGTGCGTTCTCTTAGAGGCCAGTATAATGCTATGGCTTCAGAATCCACTGATCCACAGTAGCAGGTGAGCCTGTTCTTCCAGACTTACATTATTTGCAAAATCTAGTTGGATTCAGGGACCAACATAATGTAGGATTAGCCAAATGAGCTTTAGAAATACAGTCACTAAAACCGACTATTGTGAACAACTGAGACAAAACCAAATGGGCCCTCCACATTAGTAGTGACAGCCCAAAAATGTTGTATGCAAAAACCTCTTCGAAAATATTTGTGAGAAAGCCCACAATTTGTAAGAAAAGTATGTCTCATTTTCTGAACAGACAGATTGATCAAGGAACTTACTTCACAATATTCCAAAGGGCTAGGTTGATGACAGTTTATAAAGAAGTCATTTCAATTAAATGCTTGTTAAAAACATTACGTCATTATCCAGCTAAACCACAAAAATGTATTGAGAAATGGCTGTGACAAAAAGCAAAATTTGAAGACAAAGTTATAGCATAGTACCGTACAGTCAGAAAAGACAGGGTTTAATAATCAAGAAAACAGATGGGGTGCATTTATATGTGTATGTGTAATGTAGTAACAATCCACGGAACACCTGAATTGAAGACCACAGGCACCTCACTCACGTCTGACTCCGCAGGGAGATTAAGGTGGAGGTGGCACCATTCCCTTGACATCAAGGCATTTGCCAAGAATTTTGGTTGGAGAGCAGATGCCAAGTTTCTCCTGCTTTCCCTCTCCCACACTTTTGCTTCAAGAACTTTCAGCAGCACTAGCTCAGAGCAGAAAATTCTGATTCCAGAATACTACCAGGGTCTCTTTTCCGTACCTCACTCTCTGGGCCTCTTAAGACTCTAGAAGTTCAGAGGAGGTACAAAGCCAACAAGCTACTATGAGATTAATATCAAGGGTGAAAATGTATTCCAAGTTTCAAGTAACTAATTTACCAATAAGCTTTTAGAACTCAACCTGTTCAAATGCCTGTACTGTAACTGAAACTATTCTCTCTGCTTCCAACACCATATATTCGTGAAGAGAAAATTTATTTTTTCCTATCTCCGTAAGAGTGGTATAAAATATTGGAAAGAGTTTATAAAAGGTAGAGTTTACACAAGTGTTAGTGATTATAATTACATTCACAACCAGTGCTGGGTTAAGTTCCTGGTTATATAAGCCCTTTGCTGGATTTTCTCCTCTCTACTCCCATTTCTGATGGATAAAGTTAAGGATATGAAACTCAAATTTCAATCTTGTTCTTTTTTCACTTTTGTTTACTAAAAATGCATTTTAAAAAGGAAGTAAAAATGATGGAAAGTAAACGCGAAGGCCAATGTCAAACAGCCACCTAGTGAGGCCACAGACCCATTTCTTATTCTCCGGTACATGGCTAAATGACATTCCCCAGCCCCTCCTACCCAGGAGGGGCCCCGTGACTAGTTCTTGCCAATCAGACATGGGCAGAAGAGATGGATCACTTCCTGCCAGAGATGGTTAAGAGTAAGCAATCCGTCTCCTGGCTCTCCTCCCTCCCAGTGTTTAGGCTGAGGGTGAACTCAGGGGCCATGCACTAAATGGAGTCCTGCTGTATTGAAACGGACCCAGGGTTTGTTTTAATCAGGTATGGTAAGACATGCAGACATGGAAATGATTTTCATGAGGAAGAAGTTTATACTCACAGATCCCTAGAAACAGGAGAAGGGAGATGTTATGCAGGGCCACAAATGGAAGCACCAGGGTCAGCCAGGAGGCAGAAGGGGAGAGGGAAGAGCACAGCCCAGAGCCTTTACTGGGGCTTTCGTGGGATGGAATGGACAAGGCAGGGAAGGTGTGCTGTGTAAGCTTAGGACTGGATAGCTTGAATAATTTCAGCAGGCTCTCGGTTACAGGGGTGATCCCTAGTTGTCTGGTATCTGGCCTCAGGGTGATTTAGGGCAGGGGAGATATTGGCCTGGTGTGTGAGAGTTTGATTAAGGAGATGGTTGGGGGTGTGGGCTCTAGACTGGTTGGTTTGTATATCAAAGTCATGCTTGCAGGGGGTTGTTTGCTCTCTCTAGGAATTAGCCAGCCCTGGGACGGGCAGTCTCTCCAGGATCAAGGCCCCAAATACCAGAGCATCAAGAACACAGAAAATAAGAAAATAGTCAGTACATTCCACTCCTCCATTTGATGGCGACACGAGTAAGAAATAAACCTTCACTGGGTTAAGCCCTGAGATGTGGGGTCATTTGTTGCAGCAGCTATTCCCACCTTGGCTAATACACCGAGATTCAACTTCCTGATAAAGTTATAAGGGTGAAACTTGGGAACTCTGGCTTACATTTCTTAGAACATTAAACCAAACCCAACTGTTTAAAATACATTTAACATAGAGTTTATTAAAAGAGACATTGCAACATAAGAAATATTTAACTGAATGAAAACAAAGGCCCTTCCAGCCCAATTCTGTGTTTCCAAACAGCAGGGCTATAGAGACGTGAGGCAGAACATCGGCAGAGCGTTACCGCACCAGGTCACTGTGCCTGAAACAAACCGGAACAGAGAAAAACACTTTGAATTTGAAAACCTGGTTTTAAGTGTGTTATAACGATTGAGTTAGTAACCAGTTATTTAGATCTATAACCTGTAGTTTCATTTGTATAAATCTAAAAAGCTTCCAGAGTGTTCTGTCTTTCCAGTTTTTAGTGAGCAAGTTCCACTTACTTTATTTATATGCTTTGGGGTTTTATGAACGTCCTCCATGCTACCCTGTCCTCTCAGCAGGATTTTCCAGATGGCACAGGCCCCTTTTCTGTCCCATTTAGCATTTCATGTTCATCTCTGGATCTTTTTCATTTACTTTAGATCTTTTAAAATCCATATATAGTATGGTCAGTGACTTTTAAACGGTAACAAAATGTCAGCTTACTGTTTCACAATATTTTAAAATGTAGTATTTTGTTGGTAAACTTTGTGACTGCAATAGCACATTCTCCTGACAGGTGTGGGACATAGTACAATCAGGTAGATTAGGGAAGTATTAGTTACTGCAGTATTGGATCCTTCCAACTCTATCTCCTAAACAGGCAGCCCTTTCATCCATCCACTTCTCCCCACTGCTGTTGTCACTACCCTGCACCATGCACCAGCCAACAAACTGGACTCCAATAATCACCCTCGCCAGTGTCGTTACATTAAAATAAGTCAGATATATGGCTCTCTGCTTATAACTTATCAATGGCTTCCATTAAATTTATACTACAAAAGTCTCACTAGTCCCACGAGGCCCAGAAAGGTCTGATCTCTTTGTCGCCATCCTTATAATCACAAGGCAATCTGTGTCTCACAGCATTGCTCCCCGATCCTCCACCCACATATGCCTGCTTTCACTTGGAATCCCACTCTCTCACTCCACACTATTCCCACAACCGGAAACCCTTTCCTTTCTATTCTTTACTTAGATCACTCCTACTCACCTTCAACTCCATTGTCACTTCCTCCGGGAAGCAATTCTTAAAGCCAGGACCAGGTTAGCTTTCCTTGGAATACACCCTATTTGACCATATAACACTTCTGTTGCACCTGCCTTCTCCAGGTGTAAGCGCTGTGAGGGCAGGGACTTGCCTGTTATGTACACTACTGTATGCCCAGGAACCAGTATTGGCCTGGCAGAGAGACATACTTATCTTTTTCTTTTTAATGAATGAATAATTGAGTTTAAGAAGTTACAATCTCAGAGAACAATGGCAATCTTCCCCAAACTTAGCTTAACGTGAAACAACTCAAGTCATCAGGATTTACATGATATAAAATAGCCAGATTTACAGCAACAGGTATAGGTCTTAAGTAGTTCAGGATAAAATGACCCAATAATGCCACAGGCAGAGAGAAGTACATTATGTTTCATTTTATACATGTACACTATTATTTCAGTTTATAAAAAAGCCTGATCTTACAGTAGTACATTTATTAAAAAGTACAAAATAGCCTTCTCCAAAAATCAAGACCCTGTTGCTTGATTAGTAAAAATACACTAAGTATCCATGTGGTATTTTTTCTTCTGAAAAGGGGTGGAAATTGTTTCCAGGGTGTGGTCTATGAGGAACTGAGAACAAATTTTTTTTAGAAATTTTTCTCTGCTGGTAAGTATATTCTCTTTCCCATCACCTCCCTCTTAAATTTCATCCACAAAAATCTGAAAATTTCCTTTTTTTAAATCAAAACTGATTTTACATTCTTTTGCCAATAAGCACATGCCATTTCAAGGAGGGTGGCTCAAATACGCAGACTGGATACACCAATGGAAAACCTGAGTGCGGCCTGACACCAAGGCCGTTGATGAATTTCAGTCTCTGCAAAGGTGACATCTCTGGTTTTACCCTAGAGTCATTTTTCAGATCACAGGGTGGGAGCCGCAGGCAGGCCATGGGAGTAAGCATAAGGTTGTGATGGTTGGAAGAAATCTGATTTACTGAATTGCTTGAGTGGAAAAATTTATTTTGAAACTTGAAATGAATCATCACAAACTCCATCAGCAAAGGAGTGCTTTGAAAAGTCTATCCAAAACCACGCAAAAATAAACAAAGTAAAATTCTTGGAAGCTTTCTAAGGAATAAACAACGTGCTCACACCTTCTCAAAAATATTTCTTCCTAACAATTATATGCCCAAAGTGAATAGCACTGATATGTACCTAAGGCTCTTTCTGTGGAGAGTGGAGAGAGAATTTCCTAGTAAAATTCACCATCTTTATGATGTAATCCACATGGTATGGAACAATGAAATAAAGCTACTCTAGGGACCCCAGCCCCTGGTCAGTCGAAACTCCTTTAGGGGCTCTGAGTGTGGGCAGGGTCTGAGGCACAGCTTCCGGCAGGACCTGGGGGTGGAGGGAGGCCTAAAGGTGCTCTGCTGTTAGATCAGGGTCCCCATGCTTTGAAAGTGCCCCAGTTTGTCTCAACTTGGTGCCATGTTCCAATGCTTCTTTGGCAGTGAGGTAAATACATTCTTCTAAATGGCAATTCAAAGTGTAACAAGAACTCATTTATATTTCAGACAGTAAATCAGCGCATATAAACAAGTAATTCAATCAGCTGCCGTATCTCAGTCTTCTCAAACTTGCAATCTTTCTTGATTTCTGCCACTGACTCCCCGCCCACCTCCCCCCAAAAATACCCCATGTTCTCGCCAAACCTTAAGTGTTTCTCTACATAGTACTTGTATCTTCTTCAGAGGCAAACCCCACCATGTAGCTCTCCTTCCTCAAACTCTTCACTGAGAAAACATCCCCACCTGGGTTTTAGTGATCTCACCTCACCTAACATCTCGGCCCACCTTCCCAACCCCGCCATCTATGCTGTAGCTGTCTCGACTAGGGGTGCTGTCGCTGACACCAGAGGGGACATTGGGAATGCGTGGAGATGTGTTTTGATTTACAGTTGCACAAGGATGGGGAAAGAGGGAGGGAAGGGTACCAACACTGACTGTCCAGGGCTCAGTGTCCTGAAACGCTCATCAGAGGCTGAACGAAGTCTAGAGTCCAGGCCTCTCCACGGGGAAATGCCACTCGTGGCCTCATCAGGTTCTTTGGCAGCACAGGTCCTGTGTGCTTGCTTATTCCGGGCCAGGAATGTTCTTTCTCCCCTCCTATCCCCACACCTCCCTGCACCACTTGATCACTGCCTACTCATCTTTCAAGAACTTAAATAGCACTTCCTTGGAGAAGACTCTTCCTCGACCCACTAGACCAGGTTGTGTCTCTCTATTATAAGCTCCATGCACAGCCTCACAGCATGCTGGTAATTAGCAATTATACATGAAATTCCTGATCATCAACCTGACCTTATGTAAGGCCCCAGAAGGCACGAGATCCACTGCACTCTCTGTGTCTGGCACATCACAGATATCCCATGATTTTGGCAAACAAATAAGTTCTTCTCAAAACACGTTCCTCCTCAAAACACACTCTCATTTCCTGGGTTTAACCCTCCTGAAGTTCTCCCCCGAATACCCAGAGACAGAACTAGAATTCATGTCACCAGTTCTCCTTCTACTAATAATCCTACAAGACATGATAGAGTCATTTTCCCAAATTGCTCTGATCCTAATACTCTCCTTGATCTAAATTCTATATTGACTTTTCAAAGCCTAAACAATGAAGTTGCATTTTTTCTTTTTTCTTTTTTTTTAAGGAAGATTGGCCCTGTGCTAACATCTGTTGCAAATCTTCCTCTTTTTTCTCCCCAAAGCCCCAGTACATAGTTGTGTAGCATAGTTGTAGAGTTGTAGCTCTTCTACGTGGGACACCGCCTCAGCATGACTTGACGAGTGGTGAGTAGGTCCGCACCCAGGATTCAAACCTGCGAACCCTGGGCCGCTGAAGCAGAACGCGCGAATTTAACTGCTACGCCACTGGGCTGGCCCTAAAGTTGCGTTTCTTAATTCACATTCCAAGCCCTCTACAATTCAGCTTTCACTGACCTCAATCTTTTCTCCATCTTCCCACTTCAAGGGCTGAACTTCTTATTGCTTTCCACACCTGCCCTGAAATCCTCCACTTGTTTGGCTCTTCCCTCCACTCCTACACATCTCAATCCTACTTGGACTTTTGGGCAAAGCCTAAACATGTTATCTCCTCTAACAAGCCACTAATAATCTCAAGTGAAAGGCATCTCTCAGCCCTCCAAAATCCAATAGCATTTTACCAGTATTTTACTTGAGACAGTTACTTTCTACATTGTACTAGAATTATCCATGTGGGAATCTAATTTCCCTGACCAGACTACAAATTCTCTGAAGGTAAGACCCACATTGGTTCACTTACCTGTCACCCTTAGAATCTACCACAGTGTCTTGGACGATAAATATCACATGAAGGAATAAGGTTAATGAGCAATAATGTAATCAGTTTTGCTCTACACTAATAAGGAGAATTTAAAAATTAATTCTAAAATATTCATTCAATTTGTTAGAGGAAGTCAATTAATGAACAAGAATGCCAATGGCCTTCTGTTGTTCTATGCCAAATACACTTAATATTTGCAATTTATTTCACCTTAAGCAGTTTCCCTCATTAGGTTAATGTTTCCAACACAACTGAAAGAAAACCTCTATGCTGAAGGCTTAATAAATATAATGAAATAATGACATGAATGGAACAACAAAAGACCCCGAATAGCTAAAGGAATGCTGAGAAAAAAGAACAAAGCTGGAGGTATCACACTCCCTGATTTCAAAATATACTACAAAGCTATAGTAACCAAAACAGCATGGTACTGGCACAAAAACAGACACACAGATCAATGGAATAGAATCGAAAGCTCAGAAATAAACCCACACATCTATGCACAGCTAATCTTTGACAAAGGAGCCAAGAACATACAATGGGGAAAAGAAAGTCTCTTCAACAAATGGTGTTGGGAAAACTGGGTAGCCATATGCAAAAAAATGAAAGTACATCCTTACCTTACACCATACACAAAAATTAACTCCAAATGGATTAAAGACTTGAATGTAAGACCCGAAACTGTGAAACTTCTAGAAGAAAACATAGGCAGTACGCTCTTCGACATTGGTCTTAGCAACATCTTTTCTAACACCACGTCTGACCGGGCAAGAGAAACAATAGAAAAAATAAACAAATGGGACTACATCAAACTAAAAAGCTTCTGCACAGTAAAGGAAACCATCAACAAAACGAAAAGACAACCTAACAATTGGGAGAAGATATTTGCAAACCATACTCCTGATAAGGGCTTAATCTCCAAGATATATAAAGAACTCATGCATCTCAACAACAAAAAAACTACCAACCCAATTAAAAAATGGGCAAAAGACCTGAACAGACATTTCTCCAAAGAAGATATACAGATGGCCAACAGACACATGAAAAGATGTTCAAAATCACTAACTATCAGGGAAATGCAAATCAAAACTACAATGAGATATCACCTCACGCCCGTCAGAATGGCTATAATTAACAAGACAGGAAACAACATGTGTTGGAGAGGATGTCGAGAGAAGGGAACTCTCATACACTGCTGGTGGGAGTGCAAACTGGTGCAGCCACTATGGAAAACAGTATGGAGATTCCTCAAAAAATCAAGGATAGAACTACCATATGATCCAGCTATTCCACTGTTGGTTATTTATCCAAAGAACTTCAAAACACCAATTTGTAAAGGTACATGCACCCCTGTGTTCATTGCAGCCTTATTCACAATAGCCAAGACTTGGAAGCAACCTAAGTGCCCATCAAGGGACGAATGGATAAAGAAGATGTGGTATATATACACAATGGAATACTACTCAGCCATAAGAAACGATGAAATCCAGCCATTTGTGACAACGTGGATGGACATTGAGGGTATAATGCAAAGTGAAATAAGTCAGAGGGAGAAGGTCAAATACCGTATGATTTCCTTCATTAAGTAGTAGATAATAACAACAATAAACAAACACATAGGGACAGAGATTGGATTGGTGGTTACCAGAGGGGAAGGGGGGAGGGAGGAGGGTGAAAGGGATAATTCAGTACATGTGTGTGGTGATGGGTTGTAATTAGTATTTTGGTGGTGAACATGATGTAATCTATGCAGAAATAGAAGTACAATGATGTACACCTGAAATTTTTACAATGTCATAAACCAATGTTACTGCAATAAACAAAAAATTAAAAAAAAAAAAGAAATAATGACATGATAGTGATATCATGAAATAATGATGATGATAGTGATAATAACAAAAACTGGAAAAAATTATCCTATTGGCCAGCTGCTAGGCAAATTGCCAAATTTGAGGGACGCAGATATGGGTGGCAGAAGCAAACTTGGAATTTACTTGGTGATATCTCTTAGGTAGACTAGTAATGGTTGGGAGTCTGTCTCCTTTTAAACGTAGACCACATTAGGTCAATGAATGGATTTACATAATGGATCTAGGTAAACTACAGCAATTCCACCACAAACTACAAGCCACAATCTCAAAGCCCAGAATCATAACTCCAGGATTAGAAAACCATTGTCTCTACTGCAGAATGGGGCCACATTAGTTCCTAGTAAAACTTCTCAGAGTCCAAAGACAAGCATTTTGGAGTTGGGATCGCAGTGCAATGGCTAGATGAAAAGGGTAAGGGGTAGACAGTACTTGTGGCCAGTCCACGCTATTTGCTGTCTCTTCCTAAGTATAAAAGGCTGGGCTCAGGGACAAGAGGGCAATGGCCAAAACTGTTTTCATGCTCATCCACATTGCTTCCCATCACCAGTTCATCCTGATACTGCGACGGCTGCTTCTGTCACAGACTGTCACAGCCTTTCAAACAAACCTACATTCTATACTCTTATATTTGCACACTGTTACAAAGCCATTCCAAAATAAATTAAATTCACTACAAGTACAGACGAATCACAGGAAAGCTTTAGAGTTAAAAGAAAATGATTCCACTAGAATGTCCCTTTTGGGGGTGGGCTAGAAGCAGAAAATTTAATTTTCTGACTTAGACACTTAGGGACCTTCAAAGGAAAAGGAGGTGGAATGAAAATGAAAGAATAGAGGGTATAATAAACTGGCTGTGCATGCGTTTTCTCTAACTATCAGTATTTAACACGTTAAAGAATATCAGGGAGGATGAATCATTTCTGTTTGAGGCACAAAACACATTGACACAGAAACAAAGAAGCTTGGAAACTTTCTATTCTTTGGTTCTCTGAACAATAAAAGGCCTTGTCTAGTCAACATTTTGAGTAATTTTTCCCAGAGGGATTATTACTATTTGAAAGGGATGAAAGAGTAGCATTCTTGTGATACATTTTTGTTTTCTGAAGCTAAAAGATACGTCTCTTTAAGGGACAACGTTTTGGATGTATGGAGAAGTGTGAACAAACACAGAGTCGGCCGCATTTCTCACACACCCTCTTCCGGCTCTAGGGAAGACTAAAACCAGCCAGCAGACTCTGTCCTCACACAAACTTCACAAGTTTGCTTGAAAGCTGTACGTCAAAGAAAGGAGACTCTTTCAGAAAACTAGGTATAAGATTAAACTTTTACAAGATTTGAGGTATTCTGCATATAGCTATGTGAGGTTTGGAAAACGAAGGCCCAAGTAATTTACAGAAAATTTCAAAATCATGCACAAGAGGCATCGATGTTTCATTACAGCACAGTGCTTTTCTTTAAGATCCTCGACTCAAATAGTTATTAAAAATTAAGCTTAGAATTTAAACTCTCCAGGCAATTGGAAAGAAAATGTGTTCTCAGAGCCAGAAGGGATGAAGCCTATAAGCTATAAACCTGAGACTAGCTCTCATTAGATTTTAGGTATGTTTTTCTTCTAAAATTTGTTCTCGTGATCTCAAGTTCTGCAGAACTGGGAGGAAAAAAAACCTGTGAACAACTGGCACCAGAGAGACTGCAAAGCTACTTGCTGACAGTTGAAATCATGAGGCCGTTACCATGCTCCAGTGCCTTCATGGGAAACCAGAAGAGGATGAGGGAGTGGACCAAGGCGTTGATGCAGTGACCCCAGAAAACCTACGGGAAAACAAACCAAGGGAGTCAGGAGCTGCCCACAACTCTTGACCTCTGAGTAACTCAACAAACGCCGCATTGTGAAGCTTACCGGCAGCGGCTGCACCGCTCCAGAGGTAGCATATTATTCTTGAAGTTAAAAAAAAACAACAGCCATTTCCTCATTTTTACATACAAATGACTGGACTATCTCCAGATAATATTACTTTAGTACAAAAGCTAAATATATATACACATATACATAGACTAATATACAATCTATCCATATTCGAAAAATGAATTATGATCCATTTTCTTTAGAAACGTTAAGAAAGACAACAAAATTTTATGATCATCCAGAAAAGGATATTAGGTCAAAATTGTTAATAACAGGCTGAAATTGTATACTTTTGAAAGCATTAAAAACATTTTAAATGTAAATTTTTACATGGCTTTCTCATTCTTTAGTTTTACTCCTTAAAATTCCTCCCATTCAACTTTTTCTTTAACTTTTCGGATTTTGGTTATCATGCAGTTCTCTTTATTTTCACACTTGAAAGGTCAAACAAAAGAACACAAAGTTTAGTTTCTTCTAAATTATAGTTTCACAAATGCATTTCAATCATCCTTTTAACCACTGAGAGGACAGAACTACTAAAGCTACGTTGAATTTACTTAAAAATCTACAAATTGTTCTGGAAATTGTCATCTAGTTTGATCCTAAATAGTGGTGGGACAACAGAAAACAATGAAAAAATTATAAGACAATAGGATTTTCCTATTTTAAATGTTCATTTTTTTCCTACCTTTTCCTTGACCTCTGTACTCACCCACCCCTCCCCCCCTAACCTTCAAGGTGCCTGCAAGTAAGTCTCAGAGCATTCTCAGCTCTACTACCTTTGAAATGGGCCCATCTCTACTTACTTCCTACCTTACCTGGCCTTTGAATTCAAACTCTGTAAAAAACAGATCTATGTAAATAAGGCAAGACAAACAGACCAATATTTCCCACTGCCAGAATCATAGTAAACAAGGACTGACACAGTCATCCAGATCTCCTTGTGTACAGAAAATACTAGAACCAATAGGATCCCTTTTATTTTTTCTAGTCTTGGACATGCCGATTATGTTTTCCCCAAAATAAGGCAGCTCCGAAGGAAGACTATCAGTAACACCTGGTTCAAAACAAAGACTCCAGAGATTGTCATCTTACTGAGGACTCCCTGTGTCATCCCCACTGAGGCCTCCCCACTACCCAAGCACATGGTGCACATAGCCAGCACACAGGATTTTAATGACCTGGGCAATGAACCTCTGTTTCAACTTCCTAATCCCCTCCTGCACAAAAACCTAAGACAGAAACATGGCAATGCAGTTGTGTTCATGTCTTCGCCTCCTCTGCCAAGCCAGGCACATGTCTTCCCTTCTGGCCGGTGGCACTCAACTGCTCTGCCACACTTAGCTGTGACCGGTGGGCTCAGTGAGAGCCCCCCTGCCACTGACGACTGTGGAATCCCTGTAAGCCAGCTTCTGCCTGGCTCCTCTCAGGACTGCCTATTCCTTTTCTGTCTAGATTTCTGTTTTCTGATTCTCCAGACTGAAACAAAGTATCTATGGCTGCCTTGATTCCTGTGTTCCTGTCTGGCCAATTTTACTCCCTAGCTAAAGAAACATTTTCTTTTAAATGAAAAACCAAGCAATGGTGACGAGAGGGCTGTTAGGCAAGCTCCCAGCCGCCTCAATGCAGGGCTTTATGAAAGGGTAAGGGGAGTCTGGTGGCTGATCCGAGAGGACCAGGGCCGTGGGTGCCACTGGCCACACTGGTGTTGGAGGCACACGTGGAGAAGAGGGAAGGAGCCGACAAGCAGGACTGAAAGAAGCACCACACGCAACGTGGAAACGTCCCTTCCAATGTGGCACCTTGAGTTCCCTGGGCTTGCTGCAGTGGGAGAGGGCCGTGGTCTCACCTCTTTTCAGACGTTCTCTCTAAAGCTCCAGTATCTCACGGGCACATAACTAGGGCTGGAGGACAAACAGCAGCACTCACACCCGTTTTAGGTGACGATTCCATAATAACGCTGTTTACCTTTGTGTTGAAGCCTTCGGCATTCTGGGTGATTTTGTAGAGCTGTGGAAACCTGAGCATGCTCTCCTGCGTGCAAGACCTCTCGAAGATCCCCAGAGCGAAGGGTGGCAACGCGGTGAAAATCTGTATGAGAACAATGAGCCAGTAAAAGAGGCCTTTTCGATTTACGCAGTTTAAGTGCTTCAGTTCTACGGAATGATGACATAATTTTCAGTCAAGTCCAAACCCGAGGTTCAATGATTCACAGCTCCCCAGACACCCTCCAAACAAAGGAAATAAATGAAAGGCCATCTTTAACTGTTATCTGTTCAACATAAAATGAATAACTGAAAACTAAAAACAACATCATAAATACTTGATTAGCCAAGAAATCTTGTTAAATTAACAACTACCTTCCTTTGCAAAATGAGCAGTGATTTAGAATTAGACCACAGCTAGCTGTGTGAAGTGCTGTGTTTTCTGGTGGTGCCAGCTGAGGCACGGTTTTATAACTTCCCATCCTAATTTTATACTCAAATTTCAGGAAGCATGGTGTACTTCATCCATTTATTGACTTGACAGACATTTATTGAGAATGAATTATGGGCCAGATACTGTGATAAGCAGCAGGAATATAGAGATTTATAAACAGAAGAAGAAAGAAGGAAAAGAAGCAGGTCCCTGACCCCTAGGAGCTCCATCTACTCCAGAGGTGGGGACGTGGCAGCTGGCGACCAGCATATAATAAACATATAAAACACAGTGCTCTGCAAAATCACTCATGGGGGAGAGGATGGAGAAGAAGGGAGAGTCAAGAAAGGATTCTTGGACCAAAGAGCATCTGACCTGTGAGGTATTGGACCTACAGGATTTGGCAGGATGATAAGGGATGCGGGTGAGAGCAGTGCAGAAGGAAGCATTCCTATGAAAAGAGCACCTCTCACAAACCTCCAACGCATGAGCGAGCGTGGCACGTTTGCGGGGAACTTCTAAGACATGCAGGGTGGTGGTGGCTGAGGGCACGGTGCAAGGCAAGGCCGGGAAGGAGACAACCTCCCATGACAAGCTCCCGGGCAGATGGTGCCTTCTGAGATTTCTAAGACTTGTACTTTTACCTGTACTCTAGGGATGTGACATGCTCATATTTGTGTTTTAGAAAGAGAAAGCCAGATGCTGAAGAAGAGGTTTGTCATTTCAAGACTGGGAGGTGCAGTAGCTCTGTAGGTCATTCTCTTACCTCTGGGCATGGATCACAGAGACCAGGTCACTCACCGCTCAGCATCAGCATCGAGCAAATCCACACCCACCAAAACCAGCAAGCTTTCAACCCATGGGAACTGGATGTGTGTCTCTAAGAGAACTCTGAACACACACCAGTTATTGGGGGCCTGAGTATCTGGCCAGAGAAATAAGCCTTTTCCAAGTCTGTTGGGATAAAGCAATCAGAGAAGTGGTGGAGTAAGGCCAGTAAAACGCTTAGGCTCCTCCTTCGCCGTAGAGCAGAAGGGAAAACAGCCCTGGGATTTCAACGTCCTACAGAGATTTCAAGGAGAAAAAGACCAAGAGTTGCTGTACTCATTGCAACAAAAGTTATCTGTTCAACGGCTAGAAGAAGGAGCTCCCAACGAACATCTCAGAAGCTCTGCACACTCTGAGAATGCAAGCTCACTTTCCTCGTTTTGCTTGAGTGTGCTATCAGGCATACTGTTTATACTGCCACCTTTACTTCTTTTTTTACTTGACTTTCTCCCTGTACCCACTTCAAATCCTCCCCCACCTTTCACCACTAGGCTAACAATCTAGTATGCCTTACTATATTTTCCACCCTGCTTACAGCATACTACACACATATACGTAGACTGTTTGGGAATCATTATTTGTTTTACAGAAACAATACATTATACACATTTTTCTTCATCATATTTTTCTTGCTAAACAATACATCATGGGAAGCTCTCTAAGTCCCCTGAGTTTGACACTAGGCGGTCTTTTTCGTGCTCACATAATAATTCATCCTATGGATGTACCATATTTTTTCAACCATTCACCTACGGACAGGCATTCATTCTGTTTCCAGTTCTTTGTTCTCACAAACAATATGTAATAAACATCTACAGTATATTATATAATGATAAATAAATGGCAAGCAATAGGATATATTGGAGCATATGAGGAAGCCATTGGGTGTAAAACTAATTTGGCCTGAGTCTGTTTTTCCAAAAGGGCCTGTTGCCTTTGAACATGCATTGTGTATCTGCTTTAAGCAATTATCATGTCCCACAGAGAAAAATAAATGCCCCAAGATAAGGAGGCAACTTCCCCCACACTGGCACTTCCTTAAGGATAAGCATTTCTCCCTAGGCAGGATTTGATTGCTGCGCTCATCCTGTGACCACTCAACTCGAGACAACAGACCTGCCACCAGCTCCACCCATCAAGACAGCAGACCTGCTTCCCACTGTGTCCATCAATAGCTATGCTGACAGGGCAATCTGACAGGGCGATCTTGTGACTATTGTCATTGTGACATTGTAATCATATGTGATACATGCTCTTTGACGGTATATAACCGCTCTGTACACCCCACTTCTTTGGTGCCCTTCCTTCCCTGGGGAAGGAAGGCCCCGGGCTATGGGGTCCTCAAAAGTTGGTTCATAATAAACTCACCCCTATTTTGATTTATAGATTGATTATGTATTATTTGCGTCGACAATAACATACATACTTCATCTTTTATTTCTGTGGGAAGGATTCCCAGAAGCAGGGTTGCTGGGTAAACAGACACAAGTATTTTTAATTTCACTAGATGCTGTTTGGTTGCTTTCAAAAAAAGGTTCCAATCATTTTTTGTTCCCTCCAGAAAGGAGAACAGTAATCTTTCCCTGTTTCCCTATCAGCAATGGGTGTCATGCTATATTTAATATTTTCTAGGCAGAGAAAATTGGATAATTAGAAAAATTAAACATATTAACTCTTACTTTAAAAAACCTTACATTTCCCTGACTACCAGTGAGTTTGAGCATGTTCTCATATATTTGTTGGACACGTAGATTTGCAATTCTGTGAAACAGCTAGTCAGGCCCTTTGTCCATTCTCTATTCATGGTTTACCCCCTTTTCTAAGAGTTCTTTGAGTATAATAGATATCAACTCAGCTTTTATTTTATAAAATTTTGTTCAAATATATTCTTTGTCCAGTGGATTTCTTTTGCCATACAAAAGCTTTTAATTTTTATATGGTCAAGAATAGGATTAGGCACATGTGTGTGGTGATGGATTGTAATTAGTATTTGGGTGGTAACATGATGTAATCCATGCAGAAATAGAAGTATAATGATGTGCACCTGAAATTTATACAATGATATAAACCAATGTTACCGCAATAAAATAATAATAATAATAATAAAAGAATAGCTTCTCAGCGTCCAGTTCTGGTTATGGAAGTTTTCAGGAGTTCCTTGCAGGATTCTTACAGTTTTATTTTTCACATTTAAGTCTTAACATATCTGGAATTTGTTTATCTATGTGTATAAGATAGAAGCCCAATTTTATTTTTTTCCAAATATGTAAAGAGCCAGTTGAGAACAAAATTAATTACTGCAAACTTTCCCACTAAAGTGAAATACCACCTTTGACATTTATTAAATTCTCCCATATTGCAGATCTAGCTTATTTGTCTAGTTCTATGTAAATGTCAGCTTGATTTGGTTATGGTAGCTTTATAGTATAGACTGATGTTTAGTAAAAATAAATCTACTCTTAAGATTGTTCTTTTTTGAACATGCTTTGCATGTTTATTCTCAGGTACTTGTTAATTCCATTTATACTTCAATATCATTTTATGCAACTCCTCTCCTACCCTCCAAAATAATCACCTATTGGGATTCTATTTGGAATCACATACATTTATATACTAATTTTACAACAGCTGATTCTTTTATGATACTAAGACTTCCCATTCAAGAAAACAGTATGCCTTTCCATACTGTTTTGTTTAAATCTTGTTTTGTATATTTCAACACAATTTTGGGTTTTTTTCATATAAGTATTATAAAAATCATTTCTATGCAATGTATAATTTTAATTGCTACTTTGAAAGGAATTATTACTTCCTTTGCATTTCTAAGTGCTCATTGCTAAAGTTTAAAAAAAGCGATTTATTGCTAGGATAGAAAAAAGCTATTGATTTTTATATGTTTATTATGGATCTGGTCACCTTATCAAATTCTCTGATAATTCTAGTATTTCTTGACTGGTATCTTTTGGGTTTTCTAGATACACAATCATATATGAACATATTTATATGCCCATTTTTTGCACAGTTGTATAAGAAGAGAAATATTTCATCATTTTTTCTAGTATTTGTAATAGTTATTTAATTTTCTTGGCAGTTGCTAAAAATTCCAAAACCATGCTGAATTACATAGTGATGGCAGGCAACCCTGACTAATTTCTTATTTAAAATGAAATAGTTTTAGAATTTTACCATTTATGGCAATATGCTACTTGTTTTTTATAAAAAGTCTTCAATGTAGTTAATTGGCTTCTTTCTTTCCTATTTTACTTAGAGTTCTTATTTTGGGAACGGCAGCTGAATTGCCTCAGATACTTCTGCAGCATCTACTGATGGGATCATGTTTTTCTTCTTTATTTTGTTGATACAGTAATATTTAGAAAGGTTTTTTTTACTTTGAACTTCCTATATTCCTGAAATAAATCCTACTTGGTCAAATATTTTATTCTTTTGATAACTGTTGAACTCTCTTTGCTGATTTGTTTTCAGAATTTTTATATTTATAGCGAAGCTGGCTCACAGTTTTGTTCTTCAAATTACGCTGGTTTCATAAAATTAAATGGGATAAATTTTCTGAAACAGTTTAAATAACATTAGAGTTATCTCTCCACTAAAAAATAGAGAAAATTTAGCTGAAATACATCTGATCATGGTAGCTTTTGTCACCAGTGGCCTCTTGAGTCTCATTCTACCCATAAAATAACATGATGTAGAAATTTGACTACGGATACAATGAGGATCTAATGGGACAGCATTCATTCATTATTTTGGGAGATGTACGAGTTTAATGCTATTTAATCTGCTGTGAGAATTAAATTGAAAAACAATGATTTGCTACTTTAGCAGGCTTGGGGAATCAAACATGAAGAATAAGCACAAAAGAAGAAAAAGCAGGAGAGAAACACTGCTTGAAGAAAATGGCAAGGGAGAATCCAGTCCAGATAAGGGAGTGAGGTGTCACCAACTGCCTCTTGCACTGGGTCTCTGTGAAGTGATTCTGGAGTGGAAAAAATTGCTGAGTAGGACATTATTGGAACAATAATGGCAAAATTGAAATATGGACTAATAGGGATTACATAATAGTATTATATCCATCTTAAATTTCCTGATTTTGATCATTATACTGTGGTTATGTAAGAGAATAGTCTAAGCAACTATGCACTAAAGCATTAAGCAGTAAGGAGTATGATGTCTTAACTTTGTCTCAACTGGTTCAGAAATAAATGAGTTTGCGTGTGTGGGTATGCACATGTATGCAGAGAGAGGGAGTGCAATGGGGACAAAGGCTAATAACCAGTGAATCTGGGTATACAGGAGTCCTTTGTACTCTTTTTGCAATTTTTCTCTAAATTGCAATTTATTTCAAACAAAAGTTACCAAAACAATTTCCGTGGGGGCAAACCATGCTCTCAAAAGGTTTGGCCCTTTCCAGCATGATTGACTTTGGAGGCCAAGGATCCTTTTGACCTCACTTCACAGATCCTTGACGTCTCAAGTCTCTGCCACCACTTCCTGGTGGCCCATTCCAACACTGCACTGCGGACTTCACAGCAGCACAGGGCCGTTACACCTTGAAACTCACTTCACTGCCACAACACTCTCTTCTCTGTAGTCTGGTGGACACAAAGTGCAGAAAACACATTCCCAGCCCTAGGGATCAAAGGCCATTGTGAGTCTTAAACTTTATGTGCGTAACTATCACTAGAAAAATTTGTTTAAAATGCAGTATCTCTAAAAAACCCTTTGTTAAGTCAGGTGGGGCCAGGAATCTGCATCTTTAAACAAATCCTGGTTATTCTCATGCAAGTGGTCTGTGAACCATATTTTGACTAACACTGTCCTACGCCTGCATCTTATGTACAGTAGGCACTCAATAAAAGTTTGTTGGATTAATTTGAATTGTCCAAGGCTGCATGGAGCTAAAAAAAGAATCCAGTTCTCATGCCTGAGCATGAAAATAGGGCTAAAATCCATTCATTGTGTAAGCAGGTGACATGTATCCCAGTCCTAGCTTTAGCTCTAAAGAATAGTCTCCTAGCCCTCAGCCTCCTATTTATAAAATACGTACGTGGGCATGGGTTTGTGTGAGGTGTCAACTCTATGATACTTTTGCCCTTTCCAGGACTAAATCATTATGAAGCAGTCAGCATATTTCCTCCTAAATGGTTGCATAATTTTGCCTACTCAAAATAGTTGTAAGTCCTGCAAAGTTAACAATCTCTGCTCTCCCCTTAGTACACCAAGGGGAGGTCCGTGAGCCTGTGTCCATGTGGTAGGTGATTAGAGTAGCTTTTCTAGCACAGGTGATAAATGAACATCAATTCAGCCCTGCTCTCACCACCTGTCACCTTTGTCTTTGTGGGCATAAGTATCAGCAGTGAACATGCCAGTGCCCTTTGTAGTGAGTAACACAGTTACTAACTGACTAATGCTGTTTAAACTCCAGATCTGAACTCAGTCTCAGTGGCATGCAGTCTACACATCTGACCCTCTTAACCTGTAAGCTACGCAGGGTCAGGGCAACCTGTTGCATGTAGCATTTTATACCTAGCATCTAGCAGAGTGGCTACTCAAAAAAAAGGGGGTCAAATGCATGGATGACTTGAATACCCAGCCACAAATGTGTATACAAACTGTAAATATTTATAGCACCACAATTTGTATTAGTGCATGCGTGGTAACTTCCATCTATACCTATCTATGATGACTTCAGAATATAAACTCCCACAAGGCACAGAATGTCAGAGTTAGGGTTCAAAATAAGTGTGAAAGTGCAACTCAAGAAATATGCCATACCCCAGAGTCTCTAAAGCACTAAACCACAAGCCCCTTTGTTCTTCCTGCCAGTCAAACAAAAAGCTAAGTAGCTACTTAATCATTTTAGTTTATAGTTTATATTTATTTCTAGCTTTTGAATTCATTACAGTCAAGTAATGAAAAAAGAACTCTAAAATCATGAAAAATACCAAATAAGCTGATTACCATTTGCCATTCCAGGAGCTCAAAGTCAGAATTCATTACTTTAGCACTAACTGTGGAAGAAAACATTCTTCCATAAAGATAGATACTCTTGTAAGAAGGACAAAAAGGACACTAGATCACATACTGTATGTTCATATCTATGTTGAAGAACTCAGAAATAAAATTATGAAGTGGAATGAGTTTAGATGTAGTTCAGAAATTTTTACACGAGCTAAAAACATGGAAATGTTGCAAAGGCATTTACTAAAGAGGTAACAACGGTCTATTATCAAGATATATGGGTTAATAATTTCATGGGGTTATTCAAGAATGATCTGCTATGATTGAAACCATGTGTGGAGAGTTTGGGCTTCTGCAGGATGTGTCGCAGCAACAAAGGCCTTAAAGATGTATTTGTGCTGCCTGCTATGTATACAGATGATTGACTTAGATACACTTCCGAGACATAAACAGTAAAGGAATGTCACTGAAGTCCTGCATGCTATCAGATAGAGATGGAGAATGCTTACCACATTGTACAAGCCGATGCACCAACGTTCAAATAAAATCTGCCCAGAAAATCCATTAACAAAGGCGAACCAAAGCTGAAAGAGAAGAAAGTTCATGAAGTTTTATATCAATATTGACCTAAATGTTTCCATTCACTGAAGAAGTAGTGGGGAATGTGGACCACCAGCTGGACACAGCTGCTGAGGGATAAAGAGCCACAGGACTGCAGCAGTTGTTCTTTCAAAAGATATAAATTCCCAATACCACAAATACCAACATTTTAAGGAAAATTTATATTTAAGGCATACAACAATTTTAAGAGGTAATATGCACATATTTACAGAAAAGCAATTTATGTTTAATTTATATCTGTTTTGTGTCAATACTTTCTCATTGATTAGAAGAATATCAACTTCATGTTCTTTTTCCTTGTAAAGTTGATTTGATAAATACAATTTATCTTCGCAGGATTTTTAAGTAGATAAAAATCATAAATAAAAAACAACAAAAATTCCTCTGTTGGTCATGTGTGTTCTTAGCTCATAAAGCACTGACGCTCCTTAATTGAATGCCCACCACCTCAACAAAGGTCAAAACACAATAATAAGAAAGAAATATTTTCAAATCATCTTTTGGAGTAACATGGGATATATAAATAAATAAAATGTAGACTATTATTTACGTCTTCAAGTAGACTATAATTCCAATTGATTAGGCAACACTGACATAAAAACAACTGCAGAGCAAAGTGCCAGGGACATGCATGACAGAGGAACAAAACTATTGCAGAGAAGGAATCATCACCTGGGTATAATTAGGAGAAGACATGGAGGTGGGAAGAGTGGAGTAGAAGAGGGGCAAGCCATCAGGAGGATGGATGGGAACCTGACTTAGAAGGGAGCAAATATGGAAATACAGAATACAAAATGCTGCTGTTTAAAATTCAGTCAAATTTATATGATGCAACAGGATTCCAGTGATTTGGGTTACACTTTAAAGTATCCCATGCTAAAACCAGAGAATCAACCTTGTGGTGTAAAATCATGACAGACTGAACCCGTTACCATGGTGGAACTACGCTGGCAACACAGCTTATCTCTGAGTAGAGATCAACTCTGCTATTGAAATTTTACTGAGTTAGATCTTTCAAAATCAGTTTCTTGTACTGGAGGTTTTGGCCAGTGCAATTAGGCAAGAAAAAGAAATAAAAGGAATCCAAATTGGAAAGGAAGAAGTGAAACTCTTGTTGTTTGCAGATGACATGATCTTCTATATAGAAAACTCTAAAGAATCCATCAGAAAACCATTAGAAATAATCAACAACTACAGCAAAGTTGCAGGGTACAAAATCAACTTACAAAAATCAGTTGCATTTCTATACACTAACAATGAACTATCAGAAAGAGAAATCAAGAGTACAATCCCATTTACAATTGCAACAAAAAGAATAAAGTATCTAGGAATAAACTTAACCAAAGAGGTGAAAGACCTATACACTGAAAACTATAAGACATTATTGAAAGAAACTGAAGAAGACACAAAGAAATGGAAAAATAGTCCATGCTCATGGGTCAGAAGAATCAACATAGTTAAAATGTCCATACTACCTAAAGCAATCTACAGATTCAACACAATCCCAATTAGAATTCCAATGACATTCTTTATGGAAATTGAACAAAGAATCCTAAAATTTATGTGGAACAACAAAAGACCCAGAATAGCCAAAGCAATCCTGAGAAAAAAGAACAAAGCTGGAGGCATCACAATCCCTGACTTCAAAATTGTATACTACAAAGCTACAGTAATCAAAACAACATGGTACTGGCACAAAAACAGACACACAGATCAATGGAACAGAATTGAAAGCCCAGAAATAAAGCCACACATCTATGTACAGTTAATCTTTGACAAAGGAGCGATGAGCATACAATGTCTCTTCAATAAATAGCGCTGCGAAAACTGGACAGTCACATGCAAAAGAACGAAAGTGGACCATTATCTCGTACCATACACAAAAATTAACTCAAAATGGATTAAAGACTTGAATGTAAGACCTGAAACTATACAACTCCTGGAAGAAAATATAGGCAGCATACTATTTGACATTGAAAATATAGGCAGCATCTTTTCAAATACCATGTCTGACCGGGCAAGGGAAACAAAAGAAAAAGTTAACAAATGGGACTACATCAGAAAAAAAGCGTCTGCAAAGCAAAGGAAATCATGAACAAAACGAAAAGACCACCCACCAATGGGAATAAAATATTCGCAAATCACTTATCCAACAAGGAGTTGATCTCCAAAATATATAAAGAACTCATACAACTCAACAACAAAAAAACAAACGACCCAATCAAAAAATGGGCAGAGGGTATGAACAGGCATTTTTCCAAAGAAGATACACAGATGGCCAACAGACATATGAAATGATGTTGAACATCACTAATTATTAGAGAAATGCAAATCAAAACAATGAGATACCACCTCACACCAGTCAGAACGGCTATAAATACCAAGACAAAAAACAACATGTTGGAGAGGATGTGGAGAAAAGGGAACCCTCACAGTGCTGGTGGGAATGCAAATTGACGCAGCCACCATGGAAAACAGTATGGAAATTCCTCAAAAAATTAAAAATAGAAATACCATAAGATATAGCTATCCCACTACTGGGCATTTATCCAAAGAACTTGAAATCAATGATCCAAAGAGATTTAGGCACCCCTATGTTCATTGCAGCATTATTCACAATAGCCAAGACGTGGAAGCAACCCAAGTGCCCATCAACTGATGATTGGATAAAGAAGATCTGGTATATATATACAGTGGAATATTACTCAGACATAAAAATAAGATAAAATCATCCATTGCAACAACATGGATGGGCCTTGAGGGTATGATGTCAAGTGAAACAAGCCAGACAGAGAAAGACAAATACTGTGTGATTTCACTCATATGTGGAATATAGCAAATACATGGATAAAGAGAACAGATTAGTAGTTACCAGAGGGAAAGGGGGATGGGCGGGTGGGTGAAAGGGTAAAGGGACACATATGTTCAGTGATGGACAATAATTAGACTACTTGGGGTGACCACAATGAAGTCTACTCAGAAATTGATAAGCAATAATGTACACCCCAAGTAATACAATGTTATAAATCACTATGATCTCAATAAAGTTACTGGAAAAAATAAAAATAAAAAACAACAACAAAAAAAATCAGTTTCTTGACTTCACCAGACTTAGTTTCTTGAGACAGTAATTATTCCCTAACCTGCACAACTGTATCCAATACAATACCTGGTACAAACGGACGGATTCATCACGTTCTTGTGGGATCAAATGAAATACCTCAATTCAATTGCCAGAAGTTTTCTTAAGCACAGCTTTCATCATCTCATCCTCTGGTTCAAAAAACTGCTAGGGATCCCTCCTAAATCTAAGATGAGCTTGCTGACCTTCAAAAATTCTTCCACACTCCTAGCCACTTTTAATTTCAACTGTCTCCCAAGAGGTCCCCACGAGGCCTGGCTATTCTCAGTGAAGAAATATTGGTGGAGAACTAAGAACCAGAAGTTTGTGCTATGTTCTGTACTCAGACTATTTTTAGAACACCAACTCAAATATTAGCCATCCATAACACAACAATTTCAATTGCACTGCCTCCCCACTACTTGAGGTCTTTGCAATCATCCTTCATCCAAACTTTTAACGAAATGAGAGCCCAGATCCATGCCTGATTCAAATATATTTGTATATTGTTTAATCTAATTTTTCTCAAGATTGTGTTATACTTCTATATCCTCCTACTCAAACAATTTAATGAACTTGATAAATATCTATGAACATTTAACTATTTTATTGCATAATTCAGTGAATGTATTGTCTTTTGTTGAAGGTACAGTAGTAATATTTCTACCGCCTTCCCCTCCCTAATATCAATTGAAAACAGCAAAAATGATTGAAAATAAAAAAGAACTACTTTCAATGAAACCATGAGATAACCTTAATTAAAATTACAAATGATGGGGCCGGCTCTGTGGCATAGCGGTTAGGTTCAGTGCATTCCGCTTCAGCAGCCCAGGTTTGCGGGTTTGGATCCCAGGCGCAGACCTACACCACTCGTCAGCCACGATGTGGTGGCGACCCACATACAAAGTGGAAGAAGATTGGCACAGACGTTAACTCAGGGCTAATCTTCCTTACCAAAAAAAGAAAAACAAAACCCCTACAAATGACATAGAAAAGACAAGATTAGATCACATCAAAGGAAAATGTCAGCAGACAAAACCTACAGAGTAAAAAGATTTCCAAGGAATAGGTGAAACAACACAAGAAAAGGCTGAACCAGCTCTTGCATAGAAGGTAAAATCGAGAAGTAGGACAAGTCATGGCTAAGGTCTCTGGACCCATTCAACACAACAGGTAAACTGAAGTTGAAGGACGATATATGCACATATCTTTTTCCCCCCAAGAAGCAAGTGAGGGGTGCAGAAGAGACAGAAAATTTGATGAGAAAGTGTTCTGAGTCAACTTTGAAGCCCCCCTCCTCTAGACATTGTCAAAAAATAATGAAAAAAAAAAAGGAATATGACAAAAAGCACTTGAAATAATCTCTACAGAAAGAACTAGATCACAGGGCAGAAGAAAATTTCAAACACTCCTCGTGAGCCTAAATGAGCTAAAGAAAATGTAGTTTTTCACTGAAATAAGAGCTAAAATAAGATGTGTAAGATACCAAAGAAGGAGACAAATAAGAAAAGGTCAGTGTTACAGATCAAAGCCACATAAAGGGAAATGAAACCCAGAACTGACACTGCTGCACCCAGTCAGGGAGGAAGGGCAGGTCTGAGAAAACAAACACTAAGCAAAGGACAGAAGGTTAGCACTGATTTTAAGAGAAACTGATAGTCTATCAATGATAATTTTTAAAAAATTCCAAAAAGGTCTAGCTAAAAAAAAAGAATGAGTAGAAAAACAAAATGACCAAGATGTAATAGAAGAAAAATTTCTGAAATATTCTAAAACCTTAATCAGCCAGAAGAGAGGGCATCCTTTGTCCCAGGAAACCAAACAGATACAGAAGGATCAACATCCACACATATCCTGATAAATGAATTAATGAGTTTTAAAATTTTATAATATCAATTCTTTAATATATTCAGGCAGAAAAGGCACTTAACCTACAAGTGGAAAAATCAAGTTGGCTTCATATTTCTCTCTAGCAGTGTGTAATACCAGAAGCCAGTAGTGAATGTTTACAAATCCTTAGGGAAATAAAGCACAACAAGACTTTTAGCAAAAGTTAGAAACCAAAGAAACACCAAGAGCTGAAAACATAACATAAAATGTGATGATAGAAGTAATACCAAATATGTCTGTTACAGTAGTAATACAAAAAATTTAAAATGCTCTATGGATAAAAAAATAAAATCCAATATATATGCTATGTACAAGAGAAATATGTCAAACAAACACGAAAAAGAAACACTATTTGAATAAGATCAAATTGATAACCCTAACTCACAAGGCCCTGCAGCTGCAGCCCTGGCCTACCATTCTGGCCACGCTGCTTCTCCTCAGCCACAACGGCCCTCTGTCAGTTCCTTGCAAACACCAAGCATGGATCCAGCTTGATTATTGTGAACCCAAATCTGAGGCAATTATGTCAACAGCATTTGGTTAATGTGCCATCTTTATCTCACTTGTTTGAAATGCCCTTTATTATATAATAAATTACCATGATATTTAGAAAATTTATATGGTATTTTGGTCTCACTCCATATACTCAAGTTAATTACAGATGGCTTGAATATTTCAACATAAAAAATCAAACTCAAAGCATTAGGAGAAAACAAGAAAAGTTATTTTTTTGTATGTGAAACTGACTCTCTGTAGGACAAACTCAGAAATTGTACAAAAAGAGGGACAAATTTGAAAGAATTCATTTCTATAGAGAAACATATTAACGAAGTTGAAAGAAAATAAATAGTAGAAACATTTGTAACACTTCTGAAGACAAAGGTATAATTTCCTTAATATATAGAGAGTTCTTACAAATGAGAAAAAAAAAAAAAACTCCTGATAAGCTGTTAGGAAAATAGGCAAAGAGTATATGCAGTGTGATCACAGGGGAAAAAACAACTTATAGGTAATTTCACTTTTTATGAAACATGCACACATACACAAAAGGGTATCATTTTTTACCTAACAGAGAGGCAAAGATTTAAGTTTGATAACCTGAGGAAATAGCTACTCTCATACCAGACGGTAACATAGCATTGTCTACAAACATGTTTAATGTCCTTTTCCTTTGACCCCACAATTCCACTTTTAGGGACATACTCTAAATTATATCTAATAATAGCTATAATCACATAGTATTCTACATAAAAATACAAGGATGCTTTCTGTGGCATTATTTGGAAAGATAAAAATTTAGAACCTGCATGTACAATGATAGCAGGTTAAATGAATTATGGTTCATTCATAACAATGAACCACTACGGAGACAGTAAAACAATAATATAAATCTATAAGCACAGTAATAAAAAAACTCACAGATACCATTAAAATGAAAAATATTAATGTATATGTTGAATCATCATGATTATGCAGAATAGATGTGTATACTCGTTTATGCATGGCAACTTTATGGATGACATAAGAAATTATTAATATTCATTATCTTTAGGCAGCAGAGTGTTCTCTAGAGGGTAGTATGGAGACTCGCTTATACTTCTTGTACTATTTTTGAACTTTTTAAACACATTCATGTCTTATTTATATAACTGTGTCAAGCAGTACTTCTTAACTAGGATTGATTTTGCCTCCGAGGAGATACTTGGCAATGTCTGGAGAGCTTTTTGAGGGTGCTATTGGCATCTAGTGGGTAGAGGCAAAAGATTCTGCTAAATATCCTTCAATGCCCAGGAAAGCCCCCCACAACAAAGAATTTTCTGATCCCAAATGTCAGTAGTGCCACTGTTGAGGAACCCTGGATGAAAGAAATAAATTTATTAGGTTAACCTGATAAAACTTAGAAATCCGTGGTAACAGATGCTTGTTACAAGCAAAACAATGACATGTGACAGACTGCAAGAACCCATGATTATATTTGTACGTATGGGGTGTGGGTTCAGAAAGCTTCACTTTTTTTTGAGTAATTCCCCTCTGGCCTAACCTCATACAAAGAACCATAAGCCCTATTCTTTAAAGGCCATAGTAGCACACGATGTGAATCCAGAACTTCACAAATTTAGATCCCTAAACCAGAAATAGATCTTTATAACTTATTAATGAGAAATTACTTTAAAGACTGTGAGTGAATTTCATATAACTGAGACGCTCAAGTTGTTGAAAATATACAATAAGGGGGAAAAAATCCTAAGAAATTAAGTATCTCTTTCCCAGCATTAACCTTCACTCCAAGCAATACTGAACCACATAAAAATTTTCAATCTTCACTTCAGATTAACATCCTTGGTTAGCTGAATGTTGGGATATTTCCTCTAAGCAGCCAGTGTTCTGATTGTGTCTAAGTTGGCACTGGCTCGGCCACATGTTTCTTCAAAGACGTTTGATATGTTTGCACTAATTTTTATCAGTTGCAGGTGCTGCAGCTTTTTGAAAACTATGAACAATCTCATTCTCAACATTTCCAATTTGATTTCAATCTTCATTCAAATAATCCATCATTAGATGATTAGACTTGTTTATTTCATTGGAAATATTTACTTGGTAGAGAAAAAAATTAAAACCCAAATAAACAAAACAAAAAGTCCATCTCCTAATTTCAAAATCCATGAGCTGCTTTTTCTCTTATATTGTAAACACTCAAACTTGATTTGAGTTTGGCAAGATTTCCATAGGTGAAATGGAAAAAGTATGAGAACATACTGTATTTTTAAATATTTATATAAACTTATTTAGTTTTTATATTGTTTATTCACGAGACAGGTACACGATGGCTCCCTGACACACTATAAAATCAGACTTTCACACTGGTTAGTTATATACGAATGTTAATTCCTATACAAAAAAGAAAATACTGCCCAATTCGTAAACATTAATGTCATCTTTGGTGGACCACAAGTTCCAAGCTGCATACACCAAACACAGCCCTCAGTGCAAACAGACAGCCGTTCCCTTCTGATGTGCAGTTCCTTGGACCGCGGCTTGCTTATAGCCACTAAATGTTACTCTTCTGGATTAACGGGGGAAAAAGATTTCTCTGCCTTTACTCTCTTGTTAACTAGGAATGCTATTAAATGAATGTAGTCAAAGCAGAGAGTGCCAGGTTCTGCCTGGACGGCCTCAGACTTGGTGAGTTGGTGGGAAGATCTGCCAAGCACTCACAGCTTGCCAAGCTCCTGGGGTTTTTGGTCCTCAAATGTAGTGCTGTTATGAGCAAACTGACCCAAACTTATTAAATGGCTTTTCCTTCTTGGAAAAAGATCATTCTTTGCTTTAACTGCTGCCTCTCTGCCAAAAATGCAGTAACCGTCTTGGCTAATTGCACAGACTGCGGTCTAGAGGTCCCGGCCGCCATTGCACAACCTCAGCGGGCTGTATCTGCCACCACTCAGGTTCTCAACTAACAGCCAACATACTTAGATGACTGCTTCATTTGGGAAAGAGAGGAGCTGTTCCTGGATTTATTCGGTTCTTCCAAGACCTATGGTAGAGACTGAAGTGGAAAAGTACCCTATTGAGAATAATTAAATAAATCAGCCATACGGTTTCTCACTAAAGTGGCAATAACATCAGGATCTACTGATCTGCACATCAGGTCTGAGCTGATTAACTGGCATTAAAGATATCTGTTCAAAAGTCAAAGCCCTACAATCTTTTCAGAATTTGATCTGGCAATATGTATTAGGATAAAAAATACTTCATCTAGAGATTCTATTTTTAGAAATTTATTTCTCATAAATAAAAGCACCTGTATATAAAAATATATCTTGTTTTTGCAGTATTGTTAATAGTGGAAAACAAAACAAAGCAAAAAGCATAGGAAAAAAAAACCCCTAAAGTTCTTTATTGGGGTGAACGTAGCAAGTCTATGAAATATCAAGCACTTATCTTTTAAAATGTTAAATCTATGTGTATGTAAATGAAGAAATGTACGCCAAAGAAGAAATGTACGCCAAAGAAATAGGATTAGATTGATAAAAGAAAAGGCAAAATAAATGGGTAAATCAGTAGGTAGGCAGGTAGAAAATCAAGGGAAAAAAATCAGGAATGCTATAATAGAAAAACAGTTATTAGAAATAACACTAACAGTAATAATAATAATAACAATGGTAGTAGCAAGATACCCCAGAAACTTCCCCCTCAAGTATCTTTTGTCCAATAAATTATGGGATTGAGTGGCCAGAATTAAATGAAGAGCATTGTAATAAATGGGCAGGGCTTCATCTCTAAAATCTTTGGAGTTTTCTCTTTCTGAGTCAGTCCTGGACAGGTACAACGTTAGCAACAAACATCACATACTTATAAAACGTCTAAGGACTTCTCAAGCAAACAAACAAAAAGAAAGTTACAGAGGAATGTGCATAGGATCCAATTTTGTAAAACCACAACAATAATGCCACATGTTTACACATGTTTGTATGAGGGCAAAGAAAGGTATGGCACGCTAGCTAAACTGTCCTATGGATTCCCTGAGTAGAAATGGAGGCAGATGGGGAAAAATATTTCTTCTTTATACCTCTCTATTACTGTTATAACAAATAAACATTACTTCAAAGAATTGCGTAAAAGACAAAACCTTGTTATTCTCTATCACTGCTCATTTCTCTCTTAATTTGTCACATCCTATGATTTTTGTTGCTTTGTTATCTGTCTACTCCACCCTTTGTAAGACGCGTGCAGAGATTATACTGATTCCATTCACCATTACACGATCAGGATTTAGGGCAGTGCTCGGCTAAATAAACGAATACACGCAGAATATTAATATTTAACATTAAAGAGGAAAGGTCACATAAAAGCAAGCATAGGACAGATTGCAGAATTGGCCAAACAGGTTTCATCCTAGTTCAAGCACTTAATTGCTATATGAGCACAGTAGACATAGGGATTCCTTAATCCCCCCAGACTTCATTTCTTTGTTTTTTGTGAATTAATGAAAAGAAAACCACACACTGCAGAATTGTCATTTTTGTTGTTTTTGATGATGATGATAAAAGCTAACATGCATTTAATGCTTACTCTTTGCCAAGAATCTTGCAACACTCTACATGGATTATCTCATGTAAACCTCCTAGCAATCCTCACAAGTAGGCATTACCCCCATTTCACAAATAAGGAAATCAGGGCACAGAGACGATTAAAGATATTATGGCTGGTACCAAATAGGTATTTGGTAGACTGTAGTTCTTAACACTAGACCCTAAATAACAAGTAAGTAATGTTTTAAAACATCGAAGTAAAGGCAATTCAGGATCGAATCAATATTTATGGCTATGAACTTACAAAGCCAGCCCTGGTAGTCTACTAGTTAAGATTTGGGGCACTCACAGTTGTGGCCCAGATTCATTTCCCGGTCAGGGAACCACATCACCCATCTGTCGGTTGTCATACTGGGGTGGCTGTGTGTTGCTGTGACGCTGAAAGCTATGCCATACCAGCAGGGTCACCCATGGTGGACAGGTGTCAGCTTCCAGACTAAGACAGACTAGGAAGAAGGACCTGGCCACCCACTTTTAAAAAAATTGGTCATGAAAACCCTGTGAATAGCAGTGCAATATTGCCTGATGTAGCACTGGAGGGTGAGAGGATGGCGCAGAGAGACCGAGCAGGGTTCCTCTCTGCTGTATGCAGGGCGCTAGGAGTTGGAGTTGACTCGACGGCACCACCAACAACAAAACTTATAATACTGCTGATATTTTAAGATTGCAACATGAACAAAATACTTCACAACTATAAGCACATAAGCAGATCAAAAAACTTATTAATAAAATGATCCAAATCTTAAGCCTCTAATGTCATGTAAGGAAGCTAAAGGATCTTTTTTAGATAGGGTATAAACTGTTTTGAAAATTAGGCTGAAAAATCTCCCCCATTTTACATCATAAAATGCAATCACTTTGGTTTGAAACATTTTCCCGCAATATTTTGAGCTAAAATATTGCAATCTTTTACTAATATGGATGAAACTGACCCAGTAGACAATCAAAAGTAAACCACTTACCTTTCATCATCCAAATTCTTTGAATTAAAAAAACAACAAAAATTAACACTAATGTGGCAATCTAAGTTATGTTTAAAGGGATTAGAATTTACATGCAAATAAATGCATATGCATATGATATACACATAAATTTCTTACTTTAGTTGAGCATTTTCTTTTCCATTAAAATCCCAAATAATGCAAGAAGTTGAATCTATAGCTCAAAAGTCACAAAAGTTAGTAAAGAGAGTCTGGTAAACACTTTTAAAGTTTCCTTATTTATTAATTTTTCAGTGCTACAAAATGCCTCTGTTTCTCCAAAATTACATGCTTATACTATGGAATATCAGGTAAATGCAAAACTGTGTTTCCCTCTCATAAAAGGCCATAATACCAACCAGATGGTGTATGCACAATTAAATTGATTTTTAATAAGGAATTCTTGGCACAATAGAATGTAATTGCTCCAAATTGTGTCAAGGACTACTTAAATTTTTTTTATAGTTCAAGGCTTAGATTCTTCAGCCCAAATCTTGTGCTACAGTGTTAGGGGACCAAACAGCTCTGGAGACCAGTAATGAAATAATGAGCCTTTCATCTGGAGGTCATTGGTTAGGATCTGCTAGCGTTCATTAATAATACAGTCGTTTCCAATCTCCTGATGTTGGAACAGTGGCAGGCGGGTTGCTATGGAAGGGGTAGCAGAAATATGTACAAGATCATTTCATTTATGGACAGGACCTATGGCAAATATTTGAGAACATGTGTTGTATAACCAATAAAGTAATGCTCTTACCATACTGACAGTAAGATTTAATGCCTAGCTCCACAGACTAGAGCTGTAAGAAGGCAGCAGAGTTTTGATGCTGTCCCTCCACCCTCTGTCAGCCACCTGACACCTACAGCCTGGGCAAGATGTGACATTTCTTTTTCTTATTTTCTTCTTCTGAAAAGTGGGGGAAAGGTCTGTCTACTCTCTCAGAGGAGGATTATAAGGAAAGAATCACATGTATTTTTTTTTTAAATTCAGTTACTAAATTATTTACTAAGACCCTCCTTCAAATTATGTTCTGTGCTATGCGTAGGAGTCACAAAAGTGAAGCAGATACCATCTTTGCCCTTTAAGAATTCAGCGTAATTGGGGACAGGTTTGGGATGAATCAGAGGTACAGAAAAGTTCTTTGGGAGCATAAATAGAGGGAGAAATGGGTTCTGTCTATAGGAATCACCACAGCTTTTCCAAAGGTGGTGGGCACTTGGGCTGAATCTTAAAGTATCAGATTCTATTCATCAGTTCAGTGGGGGGAGAAGGGACATTAAAGGTAGAGGGAACAACTTGTACATAACTGTAGCAGATGTGAATTTCCAGGTGGCTAGAATAAGGAAAATGAAGTGAGAGGAGGGGGTGAGTGCAGACTGTGAAGGACACTAGACAGCTGTTCTTCAAATATGTGAACAGCTACACATATATTGCCTAAGAGAAATTTGAAAAACTATGTATTTGTGAATCTCAAAAACTATCTCAATATATTTTTATTTATTTTATTGTGATAAAATATATGTAACATAAAACTTACCATTTTAACCATTTTTAAGTTTACAAGTCAGTGGCACTGAGTACATTCACATTGTTGTAAAACCATCACCACTATCCATCTCCAGAACTTTTTCATCATCCCGAACTGAAACTGGTCCAAAAACAATAACTCTCCATTCTCCCTCCCTCCAGTCCCTGGTAACCACTCTTCTACTTTCTGTCTCTATGAATTTAACTATTCTAGTTATTTCATGTAGGTGGAATCATGCAATATTTGTTGTTTTGTGCCTGCCTTACATCTCTTAGTATAATGTTCTCAAGGTTCACCCATGTAGCAATTACCAGAATTGCATTCATTTTTAAGGCTGAATAATATTTCATTGTACGTATATATCACATTTTGCTTATTCATTCATCCATTGATGGACACTTGGGTTGTTTCCACATTTTGGCTACTGTGAATAATGCTTCTATGAACACTGGTGTCCAAATATCTGTTCAAGTCCTTGCTTTCAGTTCTTTTAGGTATATATCCGGAGGTGGAGTTGCTGGGTTTTATGGTATTTCCACGTTGAACTTTTTGAGGAACCTCCATACTGTCTTCCATAGTGGCTGCATCATTTTACCTTCCTACCAGCAAGGCACAAAGGTTCCAATTTCTCCACAACCTAACCAACACTCGTTCTTTTCTTTTCTTTTTCTTTTTTTAATAGTAGCCATCCTGATGTGTATCAACTGGTATCTCATTGAGGTTTTGATTTGCATTTCTCTAACAGTTAGAAATGTTGAGCAATTTTCATGTGTTTATTGGCCACTTGCATATCTTCTTTGGAAAAATGCCTATTCAAGTCCTTTACTGACTCTTGAATTGTGTTTTCTTGTTGTTGTTGTTGATTTGTAGGAGTTTTTAAAATATATTCTGGATATTAATCCCTTATCAGATATATAATTTGCAAATACATTCTCCCATTCTGTGGGAGAATCCAAATGTCACACTTTGCCCCTACGTTTTCTTCTAAGAGTTTTATAGTTTTAACTCTCATCTTTGGGTCTTTGATCCACTTTAAGTTAATTTTTCTATATGATGTAAGATAAGGGTCCAATTTTCCTTTGCATGTGGATATCCAGTTTTCCAAGCACCATTTGTTGAAAAGATGGTCCTTTCCCCATTGAAAGGTCTTGGCATCCTCATCAAAAATCATTTGGCTGTATATGCAAGGGTTTATTTCTGGGCTTTCTACTCTATTTCATTGCTCTATATGTCTTTATGCCAGTACCACACTGTTTTGATTACTGCAGCTTTGCAGCAAGTTTTGAAATCAGGAAGTATGATGCCTCCAACTTTGTTCTTCTTTTTCAAGATTGTTTTGGCTATTTGAGGTCCCTTAAGACTCTATAAGGATTTTAGGAAAGGTTTTTCTAC